>NW_028318264.1:3750000-4105000 GCF_062004578.1 Staurois parvus | reverse complement strand
TCCCAGCCCTTGCAGCCCTTTTGATCTGTGCAAGGAGCTGAATTTCCACCTCCTCATTAACACTGGGAGGCCTATAACAAACTCCAATGATTACCTTTGTAGCACGCACCCCCATGTGCAGTTCCACCCATAATACTTCAGCCTCATCACACTCTCCATCAACTCGGTCCTCTTTCACACTTGCTCTGAGATCACTTCTCACATAGAGACAGACACCACCATCTTCCTATTTCCCTTGTCTCTCCGAAAGAGAACATAGCCAGGAATATTAATGGCCAAGTCATGTGAAGAATGAAGCCAAGATTCGGCAATACCAATTAAATCATAGTTCTCTTCATGCACCAAAGCTTCCAACTCACCTATTTTGCTTGGCAGACTTCTGGCATTGGTGGCCAAACACTTTAATTCAGTGACACCTTGTTCACACGCGTTTTGCATATTTTTAATTTTCATACAAATGGTACCAATTGTTTGTAACATGGGAACCTTCTTATCTGCCATAGCCTTCCCCCCATCTTTCCCCATTCCACCTACCAATAAATACTGACCCCTGTCTGATCTGTCTACCCCGTTATAATCTAATTCTCCCTCCCCCCTCGATCCTAGTTTAAATACTCCTCCAGCCTTCCCATAAACCTCTCCCCTAGCATAGCAGACCCCCTTCCATTTAGTTGCAGACCATCTCTAGCATATACTGTAGGTTGCACCCCAATGAAAAGTCAGCACAGTGCTCTAGAAACCCAAATCCTTCCCTCTTACACCAGGTCTTCAGCCATTATGGTAAACGTATGTGAGCGCACTCAAAGATGAAGCAGCTATGCACAAAGGCAACCAAAGTAAAACCTGAAAAGAATAATAATATAACGGTAGTGCAGCACTAAATAGACATTAAAATCCTAAAATTGATAAAAAAATGGCACAATACTTCTTAAAAAGATGGTGATAAAAGTTCATAAAACAGAATAATATTATAGTTCATAAAGTGACTTTCAGTGATCTAATGGTGCTTGTTATCGTGGTACGTCTGTGCTTGTGCAGTGATATAGAGAGAATTGCGCACTCACCAGATGCGCAGTGTGTGTGTGTGTGTGTGTGTGTGTGTGTGTGTGTGTGTGTGTGTGTGTGTATATGTGTATATATATATATATATATATCCTGAAGTCATCAAGGTAGGTATGGTGTTAGGGTGACTTCCCTCTGAAGGGCAGGGTGATGGAACAATCAGTGTTGACCCAAAACAGCCAGAGTTCCCCTTAAGGGATAGATGGATGCTGCTTCCTGGATATGCAGGAGGATCCCTCTGGGTACTGGGATGGATCTTTATCACATACAGGGCATCTGAAAATTAATACTCCACTCGGGAGTCCAGAAATAGGAATATGCCCATAGTGTAGTAAATTTAAATCTCCATTTATTGAGTATTGCATCAGAAACAGGGTTAAAATCACGATAAGAAAGCAACAGGACTAACCGTCCTTAAGTAAAGATGGTCGCCAGAGCTCCACGTTGCTCTGGCGACGTGACATCATGGCATAATTGGCTCCTCCTTACGCATTTAGTGCACCTGCACGTCATCAGAGGGGATTCACCAATCCTCCCGTGCACTCACCCCAAAACCCCTTCAACCCAAGCTGCTGCATACATACAGTATGTGAATAATATTATAAAAACTTTGTATGCGACATACAGCACTACATTGATGTTTATACTTCAATGCTTTTACTTTCAAGGAATGTATGTGATTTATTTGAAATACAACAGTACTATGTATCACTCTTCCCCCCTAATATATTGTAAAAGGTTCAGTAGTTTATCATCATCAATGGCCCACAACAAGCAAGCAGAAGTGTTCTGGCTTTTCTGCAAACCTATTTTAGGTCAGTGACACAAAGTATTGAAGCCAGCAAGTCAGAATATGTATGGTGTATTTATGGTGCTGGACTTGCTAGACAATTATAAATGCAATTAACAGACCGATTGTATTTTCCTAGATCCCAGAATTGATCATCGACAGTTAGGACTTTTGGTACTATATTTATCAAGATCATAATCTTGTTTTCAAATATGAGCTACATTTACCACATCTGTTTTCCTGCACACCACATGTAAAGCTGACATTTTGTTCCAGAAAGCAACACTGGTAGCATGGGTGGAGGTATCTTCAACTAGCACTGTAATAAACAGCCAGAAGCTTTTGCCCTTTAAACAGTAACACAAGCATCCCGCAGGCATCCCAGCCCAAACAAAACAAATACATAAAGTACATACACAAAAAAAAAATAAATAAAATTGCATGACTGAGTAAATTTTGACAAATCAGCATAGAAATAGAATTCAATCAGGTAGCTGTAGGTGTATTTGTTAATATAATAGACTACTGGTGTGCAAGATTGGCAATTCAAAAGTACATAGACTTAAGGGAATATAGACAGTCTTTGTCAGTACATAAGCAAATACTTTATTATTAGCACTATGGATAGATTAGGCTGTCCTCTAACCTTTCATAACTACATCTTAGGAGATACACAATCCCCAGGTCTATTTTCAAGTTCTCCAGTTTCTGCTGTGATTGATGACCCCCTTAGGTAGGTTTGTACAGCCATATTCATATGGGGTGAACTAAAGGGTACAACTGTACTGTGTATGTATGTATATATATATATATATATATATATATATATATATATATATATATATATATATACACACACACACACACACATATATACATACACACACACAGTGAAGGAAATAAGTATTTGATCCCCTGCTGATTTTGAATGTTTGCCTACTCACAAAGAAATGATCAGTCTAGAAATCGAATGGTAGGTGTATTAGTAACAGAGAGAGAGAGACAGAATAGCAACAAAAAAATAAAAAGAAATGCATGTCTAACAAATTATGTACTGATTTGAATGTTCATGAGGGAAATAGGTATTTGATTCCCTATCGCTCAGCAGGATTTCTGCTACCAGGTATCTTTCACACAGGTAACATGCTGAGATTAGAAGCAGTCTCTTAAAAGGGAGTGCTGCTAATCTCATTTTGTTACCTGTATAAAAGACACCTGTCCACAGGAGCAATCAAACAATCAGATTCCAAACTCTCCACCATTGCAAAGACCAAAGAGCTGTCCAAGGATGTCAGGGACAAGATTGTAGACCTACACAAGGCTGGACTGGGTTACCAAACTATCGCCAAGCAGCTTGGTGAGAAGGTGACAACAGTTAGTGCAGTCATTCGCAAATGGAAGAAACACAAAACAACTGTCAGTCTCCTTAGGTCTGGTGCACCATGCAAGATCTCACCTTGTGGAGTGTCAATGATCATGAGAACAGTGAGGAATCATCACAGAACTTCATGTGAGGATCTTGTCAATGATCTCCAGGCAGCTGGGACCACAGTCACTAAGAAAACAATTGGTAACACACTACACCGACAAGGATTGAAAACCTGCCGCAAGGTCCCTCTGCTCAAGAAAGCACATGTCCAGGCCTGTCTGAAGTTTGCCACTGAACATCTGAATGATGTAAAGGCGGAATGGTTGAAAGTGTTGTGGTCAGATGAGACCAAAATCGAGCTCTTTGGCATCAATTCAACTTGCCGTGTTTGGAGGAGGAGGAATGCTGCCTATGACCCCAAGAACACCATCCCAACTGTCAAACATGGTGGTGGAAACATTCTGCTTTGGGGGTGTTTTTCTGCTTAGGGGACAGGACAACTGCACCGCATCAAA
This sequence comes from Staurois parvus, assembly GCF_062004578.1. NCBI lineage: Eukaryota > Metazoa > Chordata > Amphibia > Anura > Ranidae > Staurois > Staurois parvus. Next base: position 4,101,264 of record NW_028318264.1, on the reverse strand, counting down.
CGGACGATGGATGGGGCAATGTACCATCAAATCTTGGGTGAGGACCTTCTTTCCTCAGCCAGGGCATTGAAAATGGGTCGTGGATGGGTGTTCCAGCATGACAATGAACAACACACACAGCCAAGCCAACAAAGGAATGGCTCAAGAAGAAGCACATTAAGGTCCTGGAGTGGCCTAACCAGTCTCCAGACCTTAATCCAATTGAAAATCTGTGGAGGGAGCTGAAAGTTTGAGTTGCCAAACATCAGCCACCAAACCTTAATGACTTGGACAGAATTTGCCAAGAGCAGTGGGCCAAAATCCCTCCTGAGATGTGTGCAAACCTGGTGGCCAACTACAGGAAACGTCTGACTTCTGTGAGTACCAACAAGGAATTTGCCACCAAGTGCTAAGTCATGTTTTGTGAAGGGGCTCAAATAATTATTTCCCTCATGAACATGCAATTCAGTGCATAATTTGTTAGACAAGCATTTCTTTTGAATTTTTTGTTGTTATTCTGTCTCTCAGTGTTACAATACACCTACCATTTGATTTTTAGACCGTGTATGTATGTATGAGATATATATATATATATAAATAATACATACACACGTTCCCTGCGTCCTAGTGCAGGTTGTCCCATTCATGTCAATTGGGACACAGACACAGAGGCTACCCCAAATCTGAAATGTGTGTGGATGCAAGGCCCAGAACACAGAATGTGCGTTTAGGGCCTTGCACCCACAGCCAGGTTGTGAGCAGCATCTGTGTCCATCCAGCTGTTGCACCAAGAGTGGCATGAATGGGACTACCTGAATGGAGCACCTGTGCATCCCTGTGTGGATTAAACTATGGTTGCGACCTCATCCCTTTAAAACTGAACACATATTACACAGATTCGGAGGCTAATTTATTGCAGATAAGGCACTAAGTGAGTTTAATTACCACCTTATTCAGCCACAGAACCTGTGTGATTAATACGTGTTCAGTTTTAAAGGGATGAGGTGGCAACCCTATGTTAAACACGACCCTGCATAAGCATACACTTTAGTACGCTCCATGTGAACAAGGCCTACGTGTAATTGAAGAACACACTGTAGTGGTCAACTTGTACTCAACACATTGTAGCAAAGTGTCTCACAGGGAGACTGGAAAAGTCCTGTTTGGGATTTACACATCTTCCAGGCTCCTTCCTTATACCTTTCGAGACCTGATCTACTCCTGTTTTTGCACCGATCCCTGTCAGGCAATTTAGGTTCACCTGAGACACACAGTCAGAGCTCTCCAAACTGCAGCCCTAGGGCCAGATGTGGCCCTTTGCTAGCCTTTATCCTGCCCTTAGGGCACTGTTCTTTCCAATGATATGAAGCAGTATTCCTTCCAGTGACACCAACAATGGTGAACTATTGATAACACTTCTGTTGTACTATTCCTCCCATTAATACCAATGATGGGCACTCCTCTTCCTCCTACTGACCACCATCCTTGAGGCCATATTATTCTCATTGATGCTGGGCCCGAAACATTTTCTACCCCCACTGGTCACAGTTCGGCCCTCTTAAAGTCTGAAGGACCATAATCCGGCCCTTTGTTTGAAAAGTTTGGAGACCCCTGATTTAGAGGAACATAATATATTGACATCCTGGCGTAAATGCAAGCAGCCTAGTATGAACATCTTGTCACCAGTACACACCTACTGACTTTGTGGGGTAGGTTAAGCCAGATCAAACTTAGAGGAACATCTTATCATAAAAATTACAACAAACGCAGATCCATATACAGTCATGGCCGAAATTGTTGGCACCCTTGATATTTCTCCAGGAAATCATGTATTTCTCACGAAACGTATTGCATTAACACATGTTTTGCTATACACATGTTTATTCCCTTTGTGTGTATTGGGACAAAACAAAAAAAGGGAGGAAAGAAAGCAAATTCGACATAATGTCACACAAACCTCCAAAAATGGGCTGGACAAAAGTATTGGCACCCTTTCACAACTGCGGATAAATAAGAATGTTACAAGCATGTGATGCTCCTGTAAACTCACCTGGGGCAAGTAACAGGTGTGGGCAATATAGAAATCACACCTGAAAGCAGATAAAAAGGAGAGACGTTCACTTAACCTTTGCATTGTGTGTCTGTCTGTGCCACACTAAGCATGGACAACAGAAAGAGGAGACGAGAACTGTCTGAGGACCTGAGAACCAAAATTGTGGCAAAATATCAACAATCTCAAGGTTACAAGTCCATCTCCAGAGAACTAGATTTGCCTTTGTCCACAGTGCGCAACATTATCAAGAAGTTTGCAACCCATGGCACTGTAGCTAATCTCCCTGGTCGTGGACGGATGAGGAAAATTGATGAAAGATTGCAACGCAGAATAGTCCGGATGGTGGATAAGCAGCCCCAAACATGTTCCAAAGACATTCAAGCTGTCCTGCAGGCTCAGGGAGCATCAGTGTCAGCGCGAACTATCCGTCGACATTTAAATGAAATGAAACGCTATGGCAGGAGACCCAGGAGGACCCCACTGCTGACACAGAGACATAAAAAAGCAAGACTACAGTTTGCCAAAATGTACTTGAGTAAGCCAAAAGCCTTCTGGGAAAACGTCTTGTGGACAGATGAGACCAAGATAGAGCTTTTCGGTAAAGCACATCATTCTACTGTTTACCGAAAACGGAATGAGGCCTACAAAGAACAAAACACAGTACCTACGGTAAAATATGGTGGAGGTTCAATGATGTTTTGGGGTTGTTTTGCTGCCTCTGGCACTGGGTGCCTTGACTGTGTGCAAGGCATCATGAAATCTGAGGATTACCAAAGGATTTTGGGTCGCACTGTAGGGCCCAGTGTCAGAAAGCTGGGTTTGCGTCCAAGATCCTGGGTCTTCCAGCAGGACAATGACCCCAAACATACGTCAAAAAGCACTCAGAAATGGATGGCAAAGAAGCGCTGGAGAGTTCTGAAGTGGCCAGCAATGAGCCCAGATCTAAATCCCATTGAACACCTGTGGAGAGATCTTAAAATTGCTGTTGGGAAAAGGTGTCCTTCCAATAAGAGAGACCTGGAGCTGTTTGCAAAGGAAGAGTGGTCCAAAATTCCGGGTGAGAGGTGTCAGAAGCTTATTGATGGTTATAGGAAGCGACTGATTTCAGTTATGTTTTCCAAAGGGTGTGCAACCAAATATTAAGTTAAGGGTGCCAATACTTTTGTCCAGCCCATTTTTGGGGTTTTGTGTGACATTATGTCATATTTGCTTTTCTGCCTCTGTTTTATATTTGTTCCAATACATACAAAGGGAATAAACATGTGTATAGCAAAACATGTGTTAATGCAATACCTTTTTTGTGTGAAATACTTGATTTTCAGGAAAAATATCAAGGGTGCCAACAATTTCGGCCATGACTGTAGTTAACTGCAGCTTTTAGTTCATTGCATACCTTGTTTTTCCTTTCTCTCCCTCTTGTTCTTATGGTGACCATTTTCACTTCAAGGATGATAATTCTATTGTCCTTTACTTCCTAGAACTCTGCCTGGAATTCTGGGTCTGCCTCCTGGAACATGTGAGAAATTTCCTAGGATGCATCTGGGAGGCCCTAGTTATTTCACCACTGGCTGACTCAACCAGAAGGTGGAAAAATCAATAGATGTAAGTAAAAGCAAAAAATGCTTGTTTAATGAATGTACGATGATTTCATATGAGCATGTAGAAATGTATGCCGATGTGTATTAGTGAAATGATGGCAAGATCTGCATTAAGGTGTACTATTATTATACAGGATTTCTAAAGCACCAACAGTTTCCGTAGCTTTTTACAAAATAAAAGGGAGATTGCACCATTACAATACAATGCAAAGAAAGAGGGTTAGGAAAGTTCTGCTTATGAAAGGTTACAAACTAAAAAGGAGGGGCAAGTGAGACAAAAAGTAATAACTGTGGAGGGATGAGTTGATGGGAAAAAAGAAAAAGTTAGGTTTTAAAGAAGAGTAGGCATCTCTGAAGAAAGAGGTTTTTAGGGACCACCTAAATGTAAACTTGGACAGAGTATGAAAGAGCTGTACAGGTTGGGGCTGTAGGGAGCTAGAGAGCAGGAAGTCTTGGGAGGAGTAAAGAGGATGGCTTGGGTGATATTTTGAGATGAGTTGGTAATGTAACACAAGCAGAGTTGTGGTTGGCTTTGTATGTTGTTAGAATTTTGAAATGTATTTGTTGGGCAACCGGAAGCCAATAGAGGGATTGACAGACGATGATCAGTAGGTGTGGTGGATGACGGGTGGACAAGTCTGGCCATAGTGCTCATGGTAGACACAAGAGGGGATAGCTGTAGGGGGTCTCATAATTCAAGGATAAACTTTGGGATTTCAAGTGGAATAAATTACAAATCTCATTTCCTGACGTCTTGAAGTGCCAGTTCAGTAGAAACATCTGCAAAATAGGTCTCCTTTGGAAAGCAGACATCCCAAGGTATTTTCTGCCTAAGCCTTGAGAGAGACATTTTTTTTTTCCAAATTTTCCAAAAGCTTCTAGCAAACAAAAACAATAGAACTTCAAAAGACTCACTATACATCTTAGCAAATACCTTGGGGTATCTGCTTTCCAAAAACTGATCATTTTGTTGGTGTTTCTGCTGTTCCTGCACTTCAGGGTCTCTGAAAATATGACAGGTAATCAAGAAATTAGATGAGTACTTTATGTCTCTTGAAAGCCTGAGGGTGCTCCTTGGATTTTGGGCCCCTCTATGCCACTAGGCTGGGAAAAAGTCACACACGTGGCATCCCTCTACTCAAGAGGAGAAATTACTTGCTAGTACTATCTGTAATCAGGCACTGAGAGTAGGCTGGTACTAATTCTAATAAGGCACTGGTAATAGGCTGGTGATAATACTCACTAGTGCTCGCTGTAATCAGGCACTGGTAGCAAGCTGGTTCTGGCTGTCATCAGGTACTAGTAGTAGGCCAATATTGGCAGTAGCCAAGAACTAATAGTAGGCTGGTGTTGGCTGTATTTATATACTAGTACTCACTGGCAGTGGGCTAGTAATCAGGCAGTGGTAATAGTATGGTACTAACTGTAATCAATCAATCAGGCACTGGTATTAGGCTATTACTGGCTGTAACCAAACACTGGTAGAAGGCTGGTACCAGCTGTATTTATACTTGGCACTCATTGGGCACTGGTGGTAATCAGGCACTGGTAGTAGGCTCGCATTGGAAATAAGGCAGTGGTAATATGCTGGCACTGACTGTAGTCAATCAGGCACTGGTAGTAGGATGGCCCTGGCTGTAATCAGGAAGTAATATTAGGCTTGTAGTTGCTGTATTCAGGCACTGGTACTAGGCTGATACTTAATGTAATTATGTACTCTTACATACAATGCTGTATGTATTAGGCTGGTTCAGTCACTCACTGGTATTGACTGTAACCAGGCAGTAGTATTAAGCTGGTACTGACTGTACTGAGGGCAATCAGGCTGCTATTGGCTATACAAGCTGTAATGAGGCACTGTTATACACTGATACTAGTTGTACTTACTTTAATCAGGCTATCACTCACTGTACATAAACAGACACTTATTGTAGGTTGGTGCTTGCTGTATTGTGCATTTTTTGGACTGTTACTGCTTGTCACTTTTTGAAATTGGATGCTGATACATTGTAATCAATGGTAACAGTTAGCAGAAATCCCCCCAATTTTCTTTCAGCACTGATCAGTGTGAGAGAACTGGGTGCTAACCACAGCCATTGTTTATACTTATGATGCAGGGCGATTGGTTATAATCACATTTTTCAGAGTCATTCTAATTGGCTTGGTACCATTTGCCTGTGATCCACTGTGCCCAATCACAGCACTCAGATTCAGGAGGATGTATCAATATGTCCTGGAACAATAGGGCAGAGGATTGGCTTTTTTTTTTTTTTACAGTGGCTGGTGCTAAAGAGATTAATACCATTACATATTTAAGTGTGTGTGTATGTATATTTATAATTTTTCAACTGCAGTCTGCAAGGTAACAATGTTACATGATATTTCTCAATGAGACATATGCATCATATTCTGAACACTGTTCAGAAGCTTTGTCTTAGCAATTTATGTGATAAAACTCCCAGCTGTCATTTGCTAGTAACAGTGGCTGCAGAACTGGTGGCAGAAATGAAATAACAGGGCATATGATACATGCCCAACGTAGTTTTGATTTTTCTTAGGGAATGTGCATTAAGTCCTGAGCAGGAGTAGACCGACAACTGATGGGGCCCCCGGGCAATAGGGGATTATGGGGCCCCTGTGTCCTTGCCCAAACTCAAAAAAGCCTATGAAAAAATGTACCAGGGGCATCTCATGGGGCCCCCTACTGACCCCGGTCCTCGGTCCGTGCCTGAGTTTACAAAGGGTCAGTCCGCCCCTGGTCCTAACCTAGACTGTTACCCAACACTTCATATTCCTGATATGTACCTGTTGTACCATGTACTTGTGTTAAAAAAAAGAATCCTGTTCATTTTGTATTGCATCTTGTGTGAAATACCTCGTGATCCTGCCAGCCCCCCTGCTTTTCTATTGCAAACTGTCCATGGTAGGCATGAGAGCGCAACCATCCCATTGTAACCAGGTTTCTGGCTGTGCTGGGAGATCCAATGATCTGACTGTTGCTGACACCCCTCCTCCTACCCCCACGGCACAGCCATTCACTGGCAAGATCTGTACTGCTGTTTCTCTACCCCCACCTCTCTAACCCTGAGAGGCGTATGTGATCACTTTAGAGAAAGAAAAAAAAAAAGAGAAAACACACACACACACACTTTGTTTCATTTCTCTTTTAAACTGAGGTTTTTTTTTTGTTTATCTTTTTTTTGGGGGGGGGGTTGTTTGTTTTTACAAGGTAAGGGTTCACATATACTTTAACATGAGGAGCATTGGCATAGACCTAGTTGATACCAGGACAGAGCTGAAGCCATGTCATCTTTTTTTTCCCCCTAAGCATTACTAAGGATCACACAGAACACACTGTGTATGCATCTTAGAAAAGACAGTCATATTATTAATATTATGACTTGGTATAACCAGACATGGTTCCCTAGCCATGAAATTAAATCACTTGTGCATAAAGATACAGCTATTTATTTTGAATTGCATACAGCTGTTTCATGTTTTTTTGGCTATTATCCGTCCAGTACATGGAAAAAAAAATAAATAAAAGAGCTTCTTTGGAGTACAGCATAGGAAGAAAGAGGAAATTAATAACTAGATATGTTATGCTAAGCAGGGACAGACTATTTGGAAACTCGGGCACTGCCCGAGGGCCCGGGGTCAGTAGGGGGCCCCATGAGATGCCCCTGGTACCTTTTTCATAGGCTTTTTTTAATTTGGGCAAGGACACAGGGGCCCCATGATCTCCTATTGCCCGGGGGCCCCATGAGTTGTCAGTCCGCCCCTGATGCTAAGATTAACTAAAAAGCATTCCAATATAGCATCGTGAACCTTTTAACATCTAACCTTTTTTTTTTAGTTTTTAACCCCTTCCCACCGACTGCAGCCTCAAGGAAGTGGGTCTTTATCCTTGGGGCCACATCTATGTATATCTTTGTGATGGGAGCGCACCACATAGCAAGCTTCTAGCACAAAGACAGAGTTCTCGCCAAGATCAGGACCCGAGACTCTTGCTTCCGGGTCACCTGATCACTGTGATAGGCTCTGATTGGCTATCACAGTGATCAGTCACTGTGAGTCTGCCCCTGTGTTTACTTCCTCTTCTGAATGAAGAGAAAGATACTTTGAATCTATCTTCTTGCAGGAGAGGAAGTTATGAACACAAAGTGTGTAAAAAATAAATAAATAAAAAAATAGCCAGAGCAAGGTTTTATCAAGGCCAGTGCCAGGGCTAGTGTTAAGGTCAAGATTGGGGTCAAAGATCGGAGTCAAAGGTCACAGATCATATATTCTGGGTAGAATCTTTTTAAAATTAGTATCAGTGTGTTTTAGGTAGGATAAAAAAAAAAAAAAAAGAAAGGAAGAGTGCACTATTGTTTCTGGGCCCTACTACGGGTAAACAACAGCTAACAGACGTATGTGGTATGGCTGCCATTGTCAGGAGCAGGAAAATTTGGGGTTGTTCTTTGGTGGTAAATTATGGCAATAGCAAGAAATATACAGTTACATTTAATGTTTTTTTCTATTTTGTGCCAGTTTTCTTTTGATGATAATAATAATAATTAAAAAAAACAAACAAACAAAACACAGGAAATATTTATTACTATTTACCACCAAAAGAAATCCTAATTTGTCCTGGAAAAAAAACAAGATAGAATCCACCTGAACAAACAAAGTAGTTGCACTATGTACAGTTTTACTAACACATGTAAAAGTTGCAAAATTGTGTTTAGGCATCAACAGGGGTTAATACAGTTCATATGTCTACTATCACAAATTCTAACAATAATGGATACAATCTCCATTTTAGGATAGTAGGTGTAGTTATGCACACAATTCCTTTAGGGCCCATTCGCATTGATCCGAAGCCCAAACCACTGCTGCCTGCACAGTGTTTTGGGCTGCAGAACAGTACAGCAGGGGGCAGTGTGCTTTGCATTTTAAAAGCATCTAACTGCTTATTTTTTTTTTCCATTTTCATTTATATCACTGCACAGACGCACAGTGCGCTGCATTTCTGTGCAGCGACATGCGGGTCTGAGCAGAGCAGTGCGATATTATGCACACATTTTGCATAATATTGCTCCAATCTGGAACTCAATGTAACACTGCGGAAAAACACAGTTAACTGCATCTAGTGTGAACAGGCCCTTATGCACCTGGGTCAACTGCAGGGGCGGACTGACAACTCATGGGGCCCCCGAGCAATAGGGGATCATGGGGCCCCTGTGTCCTTACCCAAACTCAAAAAAGCCTATGAAAAAGGTACCGGGCATCTCATGCGGCCCCGTACTGACCCTGTGCCCTCGGGCAGTGCCCGAGTTTCCAAATGGTCAGTCCGCCCCTGGTGAACTGTGACTTAGATCAGTTGGTAAAAATGCAGTGAATTCCTATCAAACATTTTCTCACATACTGAAGATATAACTTGTTAGATTGCAGAAGTCTCTTGTTCACACAACACAAAGTTTGGGGGCCTTTAACTATGGACAGTTGACTGAAATATTTAGTAACAAGGCAATTTCACAGTTGGACTTATTGCACAGGTGGCCACCTATCACGGTACCACGCCTGAATTCACTGAGCTCCTAAGAGTGACCCATTCTTTCACAAATGTTTGTAGAAGCAGTCTGCCTGCCTAGGCATTTGATTTTATACACCTGTGGCCATAGAGGTGATTGGAACTCCTGAATCCAATGATTTGGAGGGATAGCCCAATACATTTTCTCCATCAGCTATGTACACTGCTCAAAAAAAATGAAAGGAACACTTTTTAATCAGTATAGCATCAAGTCATTTAAACTCCTGGGATGTTCATCTGGTCAGTTAGGTAGCAGAGGGGGTTGTTTAATTTTATAAACACCAAAGCAGGTGAAATTGATTAACAGGTTCACTAGACGGGCAACAATGAGACAACCCCCAAAACAGGAATGGTTTTACAGGTGGAGGCCACTAACATTTTTTCCATACTCATCTTTTCTGACTGTTTTTCACTAGTTTTGCATTTAGCTAGGGTCAGTGTCAATACTGGAAGCATGAGGTGATACCTGGACCCTACAGAGGTTGCACAGGCAGTCCAACTCCTCTAGAATGGCACATCAATACGTGCCATTGCCAGAAGGTTTGTTGTGTCTTCCAGCACAGTCTCAAGAGCATGGAGGACATTCCAGTAGACAGGCAGTTACACTAGAAGAGCTAGACAGGGCTGTAGAAGGTCCTTAACACACCAGCAGGACCAGTATCTGCTGCTTTGTGCAAGAAGGAACAGAATGAGCACTGCCAGAGCCCTACAAAATGACCTCCAGCAGGCCACTGGTGTGAATGTCTGTCTCTGACCAAACAATCAGAAACACACTTCATCAGGGTGGCCTGAGGGCCAGATATCGTCTAGTGGACCCTGTGCTCACTGCCCAGCACCACAGAGCTTGATTGCCATTTACCACTGAACACCAGAATTGGCAGGTCAGTCACTGGCACCCTGTGCTTTTCACAGATGAGAGCAGGTTCACCCGGAGCACATGTGACAGACGTGAAAGGGTCTGGAGAAGCTGTGGAGAATGTTACATCGTTCAGCATGACCGTTTTGGTGGTGGGTCAGTGATGGTCTGGGGAGGCATATCCACAGAGTGACACACAGACCTCTTCAGGCTAGACAATAGCACCCTGACTGCCATTAGATATCGGGATGAAATCCTTGGACCCATTGTCAAACCCTACGCTGGTGCAGTGGGTCCAGGGTTCATGACAATGCTCGGCCTCATGTGGTGAGTATGCAGGCAGTTCCTGGAGGATGAAGGAATTGATACCATTGAATGGCCCCCATGCTCGCCTGACCTAAATCCAATAGAACACATCTGAGATACCATGTTTCAGTCCATCCAACGCCAGGTTGCACCTCAGACTGTCCATGAGCTCAGTGATGCCCTGGTCTAGAACTGGGAGGAAATGCCCCAGGCACCCTCCGTCGTCTCATTAGGAGCATGCCCTGACATTGTCAGGCATGCATACAAGCACGTACTGAGTACCAATTTGAGTTTTTTACTTTGATTTTTGGGGTGTCTTTGAATTCAGTCCTCTGTAGGTTGATAATTTTAATTTCCATCAAACGATGGGGCATTCTTACATTCCTAACACATTACCCAGTCCATATCAGTATAGATATCCAGCATGATATTTTTCCCCCATTGAGATCTGACGTGTTTTCAGAGTGTTCCTTTAATTTCTTTGAGCAATGTATATAGGTCATAAAGCTCATAATTCTCCCAGGGATCCTCTAAGCTCCAATGCCAAACAGGCTCTTTTTTTTTGTCCTCTCCAGGCAGGAAAAAACAAGAAACTACATAGTGTTACCATTTAAAAGAGTTTTATTTAAACCAACTCAAAAATAGATATACACTCACACTGTACAGTGCACTTATTCTCAGTGCACATACAAGATCCAGCATCTAAGTACAGCAAAGAGTAAAACACATTAGTATCCAGCATACATACAAGCCGTCACATTAATTCCTTGTCTGCATGTACAGGAGGACGTCACCCAAGCAACACCCCAATGCATTTAAGCACGCTAATGTTACTTCCTTAGTGGGATCCAATCTGCATTTGGATTATGCTTCAGAGGTGAGTAACTCCATTTCTGTTGATAAATGTGCTGCAACCTCATGCATTGCACAGGATTGTGGGGCTTCCCCATTCACCTGAATGTGCTTGCCGTCCGCTGATAACTATAAATCAGGTAGATTTTGCCTCAAGCACAAAGCAAAGCTTCATGACTGTAACATGTAAATGCCTCCATCTGCTGCCTATTACACCTTGAGGGGGACGACAAACACGTGGCTCAACCACACATTTTTATGGCCCCACCAACTGCATATCTAAAGGAGGCCTTAAGGTTTGTGTTGAATTTATTTCCCTATACAAATCTGTAAGAATGGAAAAACCTGCTTGAAGTAGGTCAAATAAAAGTCAGAAGGAGCTCAACTGCAAGGTAAATGCAGCAGTCAATAAATTTTGAATGATCTCACAAGTGTCTCAAAGCTGAGTCCATCTACACAAGCCTGAGCCAGGCCCTGAGGCCGATTTACTAAAGGAGTTGACTCAATGATAGAATATTCAAAGTAAACATAGCTACAAGTTTTTTAATGGAGATTCTTAACTACTTTAATAAAACAGCCTTTACTTTGAGATCTTAGGCAGCCCATACACGAGTCTTTTTTTTTTTTTTCGGTTCAACCAACAGATTGAACAAAAGAAAAAAACCCTCAATTCCTCCATCCACACAATCTAGGTGGATGCTGCACTGTACGGGCCGCCTGCCTGGATCCTGTCTACTAACGGTGTCATATGTTGCTCAGGGACCCACACAGCTTTCTGCGTTGCTGACAGAAGTGACAGAGACAGAGAGGAGGAGTGAGTCAGGAGGAGGTGCGGGCTGTGCATTCTAACTCCTGTCTGTATACAGGTGATGACACAGAATGCTCTTAGATTGATCTGTACAGGGCTTGATTAGCACCCCTGTTCTCCTCCCCACACTTCCGGCAGCAGAAATTTTGGGTGGGGTTGGTAATCAAACCCTGTACAGTCCGATCTGAGAGTGTTCTGTGTCATCTCCTGTATACAAACAGAAGGGAGAGTGAGCTTGGGAAAAGGGGGATGTGAGCAAAGCCCACATCTCCTTCTGGCGCTCTCCTCCTCCCTGCTACTGTCATTACTCCTGTAGCCAGTTCACACCTGTAAGTTTCTGGGGTGGGGATATTGTACTGGTGACAAAATGGAAGGGATAACAAATACGCATCTAGCAAATGCGTGCGCATTCAGGCCTGCTAAAACACGCAGTACCATGCATTTTGCTGTGGTGTGATTTTAAAAATCTTGCCTGAATGTTTTTTGCTTGTTTCACATGCATAGAGCAGCCAATTAAAAACAAGAAAGATAGAAAAAGGAAAAAAAAAAAAAAAAAGTGCACACTCGGATGCAACTCCTGGCGTGAATAAGTCCTCAGACTGGTGTGACACGAGATTGTGCACATTTCTAAAATGGTGCCTTGACTAAAAAAAGCTTGAGAAACGACGCATTACAACCTGCCTGTGCAATCTCCAATAGATCTAAAAACAGCAAGTAGTATTAGGGCCTACCTGATTGGATACAAATTAAATAAATGTAAGTCCTCCTAATACCAAGTTTTCATAAACCTAAAGAAGACCATACAGTCAGATTGTAATATGTAGAGTGAGCTTTATAGAGCCTGCAGCTTAAGATGTAAGAAAATAGTGAAGGGACCGCAACAGTTCAGTTCAAGGCAGGGGCGGACTGACAACTCATGGGGCCCCCGGGCAATAGGGGATCATGGGGCCCCTGTGTCCTTGCCCAAACTCAAAAAAGCCTATGAAAAAGGTACCAGGGGCATCTCATGTGGCCCCCTACTGACCCTGGGCTCTCGGGCAGTGCCCGAGCTTCCAAATGGTCAGTCCGCCCCTGTGTGGACTAGATTGTAAGCTCTAACGAGCAGGGACCTCTGTTTCCTCTTGTACCAAACTGTATTGTAACTGTAATGTCTTGGTCAGTGCCCAAGTTTCCAAATGGTCAGTCCGCCCCTGGTTCAAGAAAATGTTCCATGACGTCTATATAGACTGCCCCTGACCTGGTCTATCAGTCAGGATGGACTTTCTGTCAGTTAAAGCGATTCTAAAGGTTTTTTGTTTTTGGTTTTTTTTAAAATAACAAACATGCTATACTTGTGTGCTGTGTGCAGTGGTTTTGCACAGAGCAGCCTGGATCCTCCTCTTCTTGGGTCCCATGTAGACTCTCCTGGCTCCTCTTGTCTGTTGGGTGCCCCCACAGCAAGCAGCTTGCTATGGGGGCACCTGCTGCTCCGTGTGTGTCCATTCACACATGGTGCTGCAGCTTGGCCCCACCCCTCTCTCTCCTCATTGGCTGACTAGCTGTGATCAATAGCAGTGGGAGACAATGGCTCCCGCTTGCTGTCTCAGCCAATGAGGAGGTGGAGATCCGGGACAACCGAGGCTGTCATTCACATCGCTGGATCGCAATGAGGTTCAGGTAGGTATTGAGGGAGCTGGTAGCACTGCTGCACACAGAAGGTTTTTTACCTTCATGCATAGAATGCATGAAGGTAAAAAACCTTCAGCCTTTACAACTACTTTTAAGTACACTTTTTCTGTGAGAACGCTTTCGGGAAACACTACAGTATTGTGCATTCAAGTTTGTTCTCATGTAAGCTAGTTAGTGCAGTGCATGATGTGCCATATGAGAGCTAGGCAATCTTTAATGTTTCAGACCAGCCACAACTTGTCTTTGTTACAGAGGTTTATATAAGGCCAACAGTTTGTGCAGCTCTTTGCATTATAAAAGGAGACAACACAGTTGCAATACAAAAGTTTTAGGAGGGCCCTGCTCCTGGGAGCTTTCAATCTAGATAAAGTAGAGATGAATTAAAGCGTTACTCAAGGGCCCATTATCACCATGTGAGTTGGAATGTATTGCTCAGCACAGGCCCAATGTAATACGAAGCCGAAAACCATTGTTTGCAATGGGCCCAGTTCACACCAATGTGTTGTGTTGATGTGCACTGGATGACTGAAACATTCTGCATTTAAATGCACCATGCTGATGTCTCACCAGTCTTCCATTGAAGCTAATGGCATGAAGATTGCGCTCCATTCGCTTATTTCTCAGCCACAGCGGCTGGAGAAAGCGACAGCCAGACCACAAAGTTACACAAAGAAAAGTTTTCGGGGTGTGTAGAAGTGATCGCTTCCAAGCCAGCTTCTCAGATTTACTCACATTACCGGCTGCTGTTGGTGGCAGCAAAAGGGTTAAGGCATCACTTAGGGTAAATTTTAACAAAAATAAAAAGATTTGATAAAAAGTAAAAATGCAATTATTGTTTAGCATTAAAATACCAGCATTTTATACTATACTTTCAGAAAACAAAGTGTTTTTTTTTTTCTCCAGTAAACTGTAGGCCTTAAATAGTGCATTTTAACATGCAAAAAAAAACAAAAAGCCTCTAAACGGGAGCCCATCATGTGAAACAGAAGCCATGCCACTTAAAGGGCTGCTGGGAAGAGGTATGAATGTGTAATTGTCTGTCTGTATACATGGAGTTTAATGGTGGCCATACACAGTTCAGTTTCCTATCCAACTGATGTGCAATTCATTCAAAATGATGAAATCTGTAAACAATTGAATACCCTTCCAATCTATTTAAAACTTTGAATTTATTAGATCAAGCTGTATTGATCAGCCAGAGTGGAATAGTATTGAACGTTTTGCATCAGTTGTCAACAAGGAGATACATGTTCATGAATATGATCGTGTTTCATTTGATAGGATTATGATTAGAGATGAGCGAATCGAAGTAGGCGAAGTGGAATTCGTTTAGAATATTAGGAAAATTTCCGAAAATAAGCAGACTTCGGATGCGCGAATCGAAATTTTTCCTAAAATGGCGGCGACATGTACGGCGACGGAGCGGGGATGTCTGGGAAGGCGCGCAGACAAGGCGCGCTGACCCATAATGCATTCATTCATGACATGTGATTGCATTAGCCAATCAGCAGCCAGCCAGCACAGTGTAATGGTCGAGCTATAAATAGCGGCCATTTTAGAATTCTCCATTTGCCTCCAGTCATTCAACAGAGGCAGACCTGGCTGTATTCAGGGAGAGAGTTAGGGACACAGAAACGTTACTTAGGGACAGAGAATCGTTTACTTAGGGCCACAGAATCGTTTACTTAGGGCCACAGAAACGTTTACTTAGGGCCACAGAATCGTTAGTTAGGGACACAGAATTGTTACTCAGGGACAGACAGAATTGTTACTGAGGGATACAGAATTGTTACTGAGGGCCACAGAATTGTTACTTAGGGACAGACACAGAATTGTTACTAAGGGACACAGATTTGTTACTGAGGGCCACAGAATCGTTACTTAGGGCCACAGAAACGTTACTCAGGGACAGACACAGAATTGTTACTCAGGGACAGACACAGAATTGTTACTCAGGGACAGACACAGAATTGTTACTCAGGGACAGACACAGAATTGTTACTCAGGGACAGACACAGAATTGTTACTCAGGGACAGACACAGAATTGTTACTCAGGGACAGACACAGAATTGTTACTCAGGGACAGACACAGAATTGTTACTGAGGGACAGACACAGAATTGTTACTGAGGGACACACACAGAATTGTTACTGAGGGACACAGAATTGTTACTGAGGGACACAGAATTGTTACTGAGGGACACAGAATTGTTACTGAGGGACACAGAATTGTTACTGAGGGACACAGAATTGTTACTGAGGGACACAGAATTG
The DNA here is from genome assembly GCF_062004578.1 of Staurois parvus. Lineage (NCBI taxonomy): Eukaryota > Metazoa > Chordata > Amphibia > Anura > Ranidae > Staurois > Staurois parvus. The sequence continues at coordinate 4,085,295 of NW_028318264.1, read as the reverse complement.
TTACTGAGGGACACAGAATTGTTACTGAGGGACACAGAACTGTTACTTAGGGCCACATAAACGTTACTCAGGGACACAGAATTGTTACTCAGGGACAGACACAGAATTGTTAATCAGGGACAGACACAGAATTGTTAATCAGGGACAGACACAGAATTGTTACTCAGGGACAGACACAGAATTGTTACTGAGGGACACAGAATTGTTACTGAGGGACACAGAATTGTTACTGAGGGACACAGAACTGTTACTGAGGGACACAGAACTGTTACTGAGGGACACAGAACGGTTACTGAGGGACACAGAACTGTTACTGAGGGACACAGAACTGTTACTGAGGGACACAGAACTGTTACTGAGGGACACAGAACTGTTACTGAGGGACACAGAACTGTTACTTAGGGCCACAGAATTGTTACTCAGGGACAGACACAGAATTGTTACTCAGGGACACAGAATCGTTGAATTAAAGAGTATGTCAGACAACATGCAGAGGAGTGGCAGAGGAGGCAATGTTTTAGGAGCGAGCAGACGTGGCAGCAGAGGAAGGGGTCGAGGCAGCACTATTCGCAGCCAGAGGCCAGTGCTCCCGGTGTCATCCAGTACAGTGAGGAAGAGCTAACAGAGGGCGGTCAGGAACGGGGGGAGACATCCGCCTCTTCAGCAGCCAGGCGAAGAAGTACTGGCGAGGAGAGTGGCTCGGTAGCCGGTCTAGAGACAGGTCTGTCTCCTGACCCACACGCAGCCGAGGGGGCTAGTAGTGAGGCGGAGACCCTAATTGATGATGATGAGGCTGATCGCACTTGGCAGCCTCGTCGTCATCAGGCTATTGCTTCCGCATCATCAGGAGAAGAGGGTGGCAGCTTGGCAGCGAGCAAAACAGTCGGTGGGTTGTCTCCATCGCCACACTCTGCCATGTGCCACTTTCAGGTCTCCTCACACACTGCTGGTGTGTTCCATTTTTTGTCATAGGGTGCTGGCAGATTACGGGCCTCCCATAGCTGCTGCCAGGCCCCTAATCTGCCATGGGCCCCTGTACCGCCTCCTCATGCTGCTGCCAGGTCCACAGTGTCTCATGCCATGTGCCACTTTCAGGTCTCCTCACACACTGCTGGTGTGTTCCATTTTTTGTCATAGGGTGCTGGCAGATTACAGGCCTCCCATAGCTGCTGCCAGGCCCCTAATCTGCCATGGGCCCCTGTACCGCCTCCTCATGCTGCTGCCAGGTCCACAGTGTCTCATGCCATGTGCCACTTTCAGGTCTCCTCACACACTGCTGGTGTGTTCCATTTTTTGTCATAGGGTGCTGGCAGATTACGGGCCTCCCATAGCTGCTGCCAGACCCCTAATCTGCCATGGGCCCCTATACCGCCTCCTCATACTGCTGCCAAGTCCAGAGTCTCTCATGGGTCCCTGTACGGCCTCCCATTGCTGCTGTCTCCATCGCCACATTCTGCCATGTGCCACTTTCAGGTCTCCTCACACTGCTGGTGTGTTGAATTTTTTGACATTGGGTGCTGGCAGATTACGGGCCTCCCATAGCTGCTGCCAGGCCCCTAATCTGCCATGGGCCCCTGTACCGCCTCCTCATGCTGCTGCCAGGTCCACAGTGTCTCATGCCATGTGCCACTTTCAGGTCTCCTCACACACTGCTGGTGTGTTCCATTTTTTGTCATAGGGTGCTGGCAGATTACGGGCCTCCCATAGCTGCTGCCAGGCCCCTAATCTGCCATGGGCCCCTATAGCGCCTCCTCATGCTGCTGCCAGGTCCAGAGTGTCTCATGGGTCCCTGTACGGCCTCCCATTGCTGCTGTCTCCATCGCCACACTCTGCCATGTGCCACTTTCAGGTCTCCTCACACACTGCTGGTGTGTTCCATTTTTTGTCATAGGGTGCTGGCAGATTACGGGCCTCCCATAGCTGCTGCCAGGCGCCTAATCTGCCATGGGCCCCTGTACCGCCTCCTCATGCTGCTGCCAGGTCCACAGTGTCTCATGCCATGTGCCACTTTCAGGTCTCCTCACACACTGCTGGTGTGTTGAATTTTTTGACATAGGGTGCTGGCAGATTACGGGCCTCCCATTGCTGCTGCTAGGCCCGTAATCTGCCATGGGCCCCCGTACCGACTCCTCATGCTGTGACGTTGCAACAAGGTGGAATTCAACCCTACATATGTTAGACCGCCTTTACGAACAGCAAAAGGCCATCACAGATTTCCTGATGTTAAAAGCGGATAAAGGTACTCCCTGTGTAACTTAGATGTCAGCCATTGGCAGCTCATGCGTGACACCTGCGCTTGCTCAGGCCCTTTGAGGAGGCCACGCTATTCGTGAGTCGGCAGGACTATGGGATGAACGACGTCATTCCTCTGTTGCACGTCCTGGAACAAATGCTGTTAACAATGGCTGGTCAGGGTGCGGTAGACGTGGCGCACAGATCTCAACGCCACATGACCCCTGTGGGGGCAGGACAGGAAGAAGAGGAGGAGGTAGAGGAGGACATTGGTGCTCAGGAATTATTGAGTGAAATGGGTGGTTTTTCCACTCAGCGGACAGGAGTGGAGGAGCAGGAGCATCTGGTAGAGGAGGAGGAAGAGGAGACAGAGGACCCAGACGCACCGTGGCAGTATGCTGTGGAGATGGAGGCAGGGAGTCCCTCGCATTCCTTGGCACAAATGGCCCATAGCATGCTCGCTTGCTTGCGTACCGACAGCCGAATAATAACCATCAGACAGAGGGATGACTTTTGGCTGTCCACCTTGTTGGACCCTCGCTACCGTTCAAAAATGGTGGCCTTTTTCACACCTGCTGAGAGGGAGGCCAAAATAACGTACTATAAAAACCACCTATGTAGTCAGCTGGTCTCTGCCTTTCTGCGCCAACGTCCATCCTCAGACACTGTGGGCCCTGTGCGCTCGCGTTCCGCTGCCATGGCAGCAGGGGAGGGGTGGGGTGGTAGGAGCAGTGGCAGCTCCACCAGCAGCAGCTGCCTCAGTCTGCAGTCGATGATGAGTAGCTTTCTTCACCAGCGCAGTGAGGAAACTACTAACCAGCCGCAGCAGCAGCATCAGGTGGACCTGGAGCAGGACCTCAAACAACAGGCTTAGGCCTACTTGGACAGCACCCTGCCAACCGAGGTAGACAATCCCCTTGACTACTGGGCAACGAAACTTGACCTTTGGCCCCAACTAGCTGAATTTGCCCTTGAAAGGCTGTCATGCCCGGCCAGTAGCGTGGCATCGGAGCGCGTGTTTAGTGCGGCAGGAGGTATTGCAACTCCGCGGAGGACACGACTGTCCACCCAAAGTGTGGAGAGACTCACGTTTGTGAAAATGAATCAGGCGTGGATTAGTCTGGATTTCAAACCACCAGTTCCTGACACAACTGACTAAATCCGCCATGAATCATGCCCCAAACATGTGCCACTTTCAGGTCTCCTCACACTGCTGGTGTGTTCCATTTTTTGTCATAGGGTGCTGGCAGATTACGGGCCTCCCATAGCTTCTGCCAGGCCCCTAATCTGCCATGGGCCCCTATACCGCCTCCTCATGCTGCTGCCAAGTCCAGAGTCTGTCATGGGTCCCTGTACGGCCTCCCATTGCTGCTGTCTCCATCGCCACACTCTGCCATGTGCCACTTTCAGGTCTCCTCACACTGCTGGTGGGTTCCATTTTTTGTCATAGGGTGCTGGCAGATTACGGGCCTCCCATAGCTGCTGCCAGGCCCCTAATCTGCCATGGGCCCCTATACCGCCTCCTCATGCTGCTGCCAGGTCCAGAGTCTCTCATGGGTCCCTGTACGGCCTCCCATTGCTGCTGTCTCCATCGCCACACTCTGCCATGTGCCACTTTCAGGTCTCCTCACACTGCTGGTGGGTTCCATTTTTTGTCATAGGGTGCTGGCAGATTACGGGCCTCCCATAGCTGCTGCCAGGCCCCTAATCTGCCATGGGCCCCCGTACCGACTCCTCATGCTGCTGCCAGGCCCGTAATCTGTCATGGGCCCCTGTTGTCGCTTGTTGGCATATTCCGCTCGTTCAGATGCTCCTTCTCCTGCTACTCCTCTTCACGGATTCCGTCAGCAGTCTTTCTTGGAATCCGTTTCCAAGAGACAACAGTTTGCGAGCACGCACCCGACGGTGCAGAAGCTGAACGTCCTCCTGTCCAAGTTGCTGCTGCCAGGCTCGTAATCTGTCATGCGCCCCTGTACCGCCTCCTCATGCTGCTGCCAGGTCCAGAGTGTGTCATGGGTCCCTGTACGGCCTCCCATTGCTGCTGCCAGGCCCGTAATCTGCCATGGACCCCCGTACCAACTCCTCATGCTGCTGCCAGGCCCGTAATCTGTCATGCGCCCCTGTACCGCCTCCTCATGCTGCTGCCAGGTCCAGAGTGTGTCATGGGTCCCTGTACGGCCTCCCATTGCTGCTGCCAGGCCCGTAATCTGCCATGGGCCCCCGTACCAACTCCTCATGCTGCTGCCAGGCCCGTAATCTGTCATGCGCCCCTGTACCGCCTCCTCATGCTGCTGCCAGGTCCAGAGTGTGTCATGGGTCCCTGTACGGCCTCCCATTGCTGCTGCCAGGCCCATAATCTGCCATGGGCCCCCGTACCAACTCCTCATGCTGCTGCCAGGCCCGTAATCTGTCATGCGCCCCTGTACCGCCTCCTCATGCTGCTGCCAGGTCCAGAGTGTGTCATGGGTCCCTGTACGGCCTCCCATTGCTGCTGCCAGGCCCGTAATCTGCCATGGGCCCCCGTACCAACTCCTCATGCTGCTGCCAGGCCCGTAATCTGTCATGCGCCCCTGTACCGCCTCCTCATGCTGCTGCCAGGTCCAGAGTGTGTCATGGGTCCCTGTACGGCCTCCCATTGCTGCTGCCAGGCCCGTAATCTGCCATGGGCCCCCGTACCAACTCCTCATGCTGCTGCCAGGCCCGTAATCTGTCATGGGCCCCTGTACTGCCTCCTCATGCTGCTGCCAGGTCCAGAGTGTATCATGGGTCCCTGTACGGCCTCCCATTGCTGCTGTCTCCATCGCCACACTCTGCCATGTGCCACTTTCAGGTCTCCTCACACTGCTGGTGGTTTCCATTTTTGTCATAGGGTGCTGTATGGCCTCCCATTGCTGCTGCCTCCACCGCCACACTGTGGCTCCACACTCTGGTTTTGGCCCCGTGACTGCCCAAATGAGTGAAGTGTGTGGTGATTCTAAGATCGACGGCACTCATCTGCATGTCATACTGACTGTCAGTATTATTTCTCTTCCCCAGCAGACTCCAAGGGCATTTAAATTAAAGGTACAGTGTTCTGCACTAATATAAAGTCTCTCTGAAGCCTAGAAACACCCTTTTATAAGTTAAATTCGCAGCGAATATATTCGACTCGAATCAAAATTTTTCCACGAATTCGCCGAATCAGTCGAATCGAATTTTTGAATACTTCGCTCATCTCTAATTATGATATTACATGATGAAAACAGGCAACTGATCATTTATGAATGTTAAGCTGGGTACACACTGGCCATAAATTGGTTAGTTCAGGGGGAACTGACTGACATTCGGTCAGTGAGTACAGCAGTCTTTCCAACAGAAGCCAGGCTAGTGACTGGCTTTTGTTGAAGGGACATGCTGGAAAACCATAATCCGAACAGCACTTGCAACCACTGGCTTCAAGCACTGATCTGTTGGGGGGGGGGGGGCAGGAGAGCCCCCCTGTTGTCAGAATTTTATAGAACAGCAAGGAAAAAATGCTGCACCATCGCTTGTGTTGGTATGGCGATCTATCGGGTTTTTTTTGTTCAGCCCCCTGGTTAAATGATAATGGAAACAATCAGGCTCTGTTCACATCTAGGCATTTTGGATTATGAGCAGAACTGCCACGATTCTGCCCAAGATCCCATAATAGTGTGCAAATGGTACCTAAGTGCAGGTGTGATTCTGCTGCGACTGTCACACGATAAATTGTGCTGCAATTGTGGCAAACCGCATTGCTTGTCACTCAAGAAGGAGCAGGAGCCTCTTCTGGTGCGACAACTGCGGTAGAATCACACCTGCGCAGAGATGCCATTGACGATGAATGGCACCTGAACAAGTGTGGTGTGATTTGTCAGTGTTTTGGGATGTCGGGCAGAACCAAGGCGATTCTGCCCACGATACAAAACCTCCAGATGTGAACAGAGCCTTAGCGTATGCTGCCTAAGGTCCGATTGTATGTTCATTCGTAACGCCTCCCTGTCTGTTGTATATTGATCAGATAGGCTGTCTATTGTAGACCCATTATTCACATGTATGGCTACTACTAGTATACATTTCTACAGGACAATCCAAATAAGAGACACAGTACAGGCTCGTTCACCATATGTACGGTTACCTGCATCCTTCCTCACTAGATGAACGAACAGAATTGAAATAACACATAGAAAATAACGGTTGTCTATGTGTATTATTCACACTAGAAAGCTGCGTTTATATGTGTTCCATAGATGTGCGTTAAAATGCAACATGTTGCATTTTATCACACAGGAACACACAGGAGTGAAAAGCCACACTGCAACATACCTCTCACCCACAACAATTAGGTCAGAGAAAACATGCCTTACAAAAGAACCAGGCAGAGAAATACATAGAAACCTGCAAAAATGTGCGTAAATGTGCAGAAATGCATGTGACTGCAGGAGACAGGGAAAGATACTGCAGATACTTAGGAGGAGATTTACCAAGACTGGAGCACTCCGAATCTGGTGCAGCTGTGCATGGTAGCCAATCAGCTTCTAACTTCAGCTTGTTCACTTGCGCTTTGGCAATAAAATCTGGAAGATGATTGGTTACTATGCAGAGCTGCAAAAGATTCTGTGTGCACCAGTTTTAGCAAATCTCTCCTATGTAATTCTATACAGTGTATGTATGTATGTATGTATATGTATGTATGTATATGTGTGTGTATGTATGTATATATATATATATGTATGTGTGTGTATGTATGTATGTATGTATGTATGTATGTATGTATATATATATATATGTATGTATGTGTGTGTATGTATATATGTATGTATGTGTGTGTATGTATGTATATGTGTGTGTGTATGTATGTATCACAAAAGCTCTTTGGGTAGATCAGTATTTTCATAACACTTGTAAACAGAATCATCCAACTAGTTGGGTCAGTTTTTCAGCTTCTCTGATTACCTTTAGAACATATAAAATGTCTTTACCTCCAATCCTGCTGAACTCCCCTTTTCTCATGTCTTTGATGGAGCCTCCATAGCCATAGTCATGTGCATAGAGTGCCTGAAAGGTGGAGAAGGAGAGGAGCTCTTCCAGTGTCATGCTGTCCCTGTTGTTTGTCAGTTTGCTCTCCATGTGAAAGTAGAACGAAGTCTGTAAATAGGAAACTGGTGGGTCAATGTGTGTGCCGGGACTGTGTGTGGCTGGGAAGCAGGAAGGACAGAACACTCAGTGGGCGGGGCTTCACTGACAGGAGCATGGTACAACTTACATAACTACACACACATGGATCAATAAGGAGAGGGAGTGGGCTGGATCGGGGCGAGGTTACTGGAGGGCTTGGGGCGGGGATTAGAGACGCTGTCTAATGAATTAGAAGTTGCTTAGTGTGACTTTGTAACTAGTTCCATGCAGTGTTGTGTCATGTGAGTGTGAATGTGAGTGTGAGTGTGAATGTGAGTGTGAATGTGGCTCAGTCCTAACCTAGTGTGCGGGCATTGTACAGTCTACTGAAGAGACTTGTACAAATCAGTGTCCATGGAGAGGAGATGGTGCTCAGGGCACTTTATAACTAGACATAGCTCAAAAGGAAACACTTGGAATGTGTTTGTCATACTTGTTACATATAGTATATTAGTATACAAACAGAATATTATATACAGTATTAATAGAATGCCTCTCAGATCACTATTTGCTGCATTTAGATCAGGGGTTTCTTCCAGCAGAGGTCCGAATCACATGATCCTTCACATCACACCCGCTTATATCACAATAGAGGTCTTACATCAGTGTCCTCCGCCCCCCCTGAGTATCCCATTCCCCCCTGTACATCACAGTCCTTCATGCCACATCAGTTTCCCCTTCACAGGAATGTCCTAAGCCCCCCCTCTTCACAGTAGTATTCTGAACCATACTTCACATCACACCCTCCCTTCATTTATAGCTGTATCCTCTGCCCCCTTTACATCCCCCCATCCATGTCCCCTACCCCCCTTTACACCCCCCATAGCTATGTCCTATACACTCCTTCACACCCCCCTCCCTCCCACAGTCACATCCTCAATTCCCCTTCACACCCCCCTCTACCCCCTTCACACCTCCGACCCCCACATCCATGTCATCTACCCCCTTCACACCTCCGACCCCCACATCCATGTCATCTACCCCCTTCACACCCCCGACCCCCACAGCCATGTCCTCTACCCCCTTCACACCCCCGACCCCCACAGCCATGTCCTCTACCCCCTTCACACCCCCGACCCCCACAGTCATGTCCTCTACTCCCCTTTACCCCCTCACAGCCGTGTCTTCTTCCCCTTTCACACCCCCACAGCCATGTCTACACCTCTTCAAACACCCCCATAGCCATGTCCTCTACCCCCTGTCACACCCCCCCATCCACCACAGCCATGTCCTCTACCCTCCTTTCACATCTCCCCCCCCCCCCACTGCCATGTCATCTACCCTCTTCACCCCCACAGTCATGTCCTCTATTCCCCTTTACCCCCCTCACAGCCATGTCCTCTACCCCCTTTCACACCCTCACCCCCCACAGGTATGTCTCTACCCCCTTCACACCCCCGACACCCACAGTCATGTCCTCTATTCCCCTTTACCTCCCTCACAGCCATGTCTTCTACCCCCTTTCACACTCCCACCCCCACAGCCATTTCTCTACTCCTCTTCAAACACCCCCACCCCCCATAGCCATGTCCTCTACCCCTGTCACACACACCCATCCCCCACAGTCATGTCCTCTATTCCCCTTTACCCCCCTCACAGCCATGTCTTCTACCCCCTTTCACACCCTCACCCCCACAGGTATGTCTCTACCCCCTTCACACCCCCGACACCCACAGTCATGTCCTCTACTCCCCTTTACCCCCCTCACGGCCATGTCTTCTACCCCCTTTCACCCCCTCACCCCCCAGAGCTATGTCTCTACTCCCCTTCACACCCCCCTACCCCCCATAGCCATGTCCTCTACCCCCATCACACCTCCCCCCACAGCCATGTCCTCTACCGCCCTTAACACCCCTCACCCCCACAGCCATGTCTCTACTCCCTTTCACAACCCCTCCCCCCCCACAGCCTTGTCCTCTACCCCCCTTCACACCCCTCACCCCCACCGCCATGTCCTCTACCCCCTTCACACCCCTCACCCCCACAGTCATGTCCTCTACTCCCCTTTACCCCCCCTCACAGCCATGTCTTCTACCCCCTTTCACACCCTCCCCCCCAGAACTATGTCTCTACTCCCCTTCACACCCCCCTACCCCCCATAGCCATGTCCTCTACCCCCATCACACCTCCCCCCACAGCCATGTCCTCTACCGCCCTTAACACCCCTCACCCCCATAGCCATGTCTCTACTCCCTTTCACAACCCCTCCCCCATAGCCTTGTCCTCTACCCCCCTTAACACCCCTCATCTCCACAGCCATGTCTCTATTCTCCTTCACAACCCCTCCCCCCATAGCCTTGTCCTCTAATCCCCTTAACACCCCTCACCCCCCACAGTCATGTCTCTACTCTCCTTCACAACCCCTCCCCCCATAGCCTTGTCCTCTAATCCCCTTAACACCCCTCACCCCTCACCCCCCACAGCCATGTCTCTACTTTCTTTTGCAACCCCTCCCCCACATCCTTGTCCTCTACCCCCCTTAACACCCCTCACCCCCACAGCCATGTCTCTACTCCCTTTCACAACCCCTCCCCCCCCCACAGCCTTGTCCTCTATCCCCCTTAACACCCCTCACCCCCACAGCCATGTCTCTACTCCCTTTCACAACCCCTTCCCCTACAGCCTTGTCTTCTACCCCCCCCCCCCTTTACACCCCTCAGGACACAGGGATTGGGAGCTGTTGGAGTTAAATTTTCAAGTTAACCAGCAGGTGATTGGTTGTTAGGCAGCCTGAGCAACCAATCACCAGCTTGTTAATAGGAAAAGTTAACTTTAGCAGCATGAGCCCATGGGATCGCAGGCTCCTGCACCTCAGTTTTAGTTGGGTATGGCTCCCTGGACTGCCGCTAGGTGGGTTTTTGCTTGGACAGTTTCTGGCTTGCCCCTTTTTTCTTTCCCCTTGAGTCATACTTCCCATCTTTCCCATTTCCCATTTACACTTTCTGATTTGGAATCGCAGACAGAATCAACTTGATTCCAAATCATGTGGCAATTGCTGCAAAATGCACTAAGCGTATCAGGGTGCCATTTTTCTTCAACAGCACCCCAAATACAAAGTGTTTCTGCCATGTGAAAGGATTGTGTGTCAATCATGGCACACCATGCCTTTAAAAATTATGTGATGCCTGTTAACCATAAGAGAAGCAAGAGCTTAATTTTGGGCAAAAATGCACATAGGGAAGCCTTATGGAACAAGCAGAATCGCATAGGAATTCAGGTTTGAAAATCCTGATATATGAACAGGTCCTCAAATGACATATTTACTGTATTAACATTTGATGGCTAAAGTGCATGTAAACCCTTGACAATAAACTTCTCTTATTTCCTCTGTTTTGGACCGCTAACTCTACTAGACCTGTGCAGTTCGTTTCGTTCCGAATCGAATATTCTGGCAAAAAAGTTGTACGAAATTTCTTTGCACAGTTGACGAATAGACGAATGTCATTCAAAAATTGTCTTCTGCTTTTAACATTCGATTTTTAAATGAATGTAATTTCTGAACGATCACCACATACACTGGCCGTAAATTATTTTGATCGAGAAAAGTTTTCCTTCCTGCTCCAATTTCTCCATCACTGCCTTCGAAAACAAACCTTGATTTGACCTCACTAACAGAAAATCAAAATGAAAATTAATATTTTCAGATGAAAATCTACATGAGTATGGCCAGCTTTACTTTTCAAATTCTGTCAAACTTTTTTGAATTCGGTTGAAATCTTTTCATATTTGAACGAGTTTTAAAATTTAGAATCAATTTTGAATTCAGTTGAACCAATTTCGAATGCGAATGACTTTTCGAATTTGGTCGAAATGTTTTTGAATTGAAATACGAAAATGAATTGAAGGAATTTACCGAATCCAACTACATGAAATTTGTTAGATTTCGAAACAAAACACTTTTTTTTGTTTTGCACATGTCTAAACTATACCATTGAAAGTGTTTTGTTTCTTCTGTTTTAAAAGTTGATTTTGCCACTAATCTTGTGAGGTGATAACTTCCTGTGCTCTCTGTCTGTGTATAAGGAGATGTCTAGGATCAGGGTAAGGGATGAGGTTGAGGCCTGTGTTCTTTGTAATCCATCAGAAATTAAGTAGGCAGAGCTGACACCACGTGCTTCAGAATTCAGAGCTGTGTTATGTCAAAGAGGAAGGAGTATTTTATGAAGGTCTATCCATAAGAGGAAAAAGAGGTATAACCAAGGAGGAAAGAGGAACAGGGGGATTTGGTTACAGGTGAGGGATATTTGGGACAGCTTTGAAGTGTTTGTTAACCTCAGACATGAATACAAAAAAGGTTTTATACTTACCTGCTCTGTGCAACAGTATTGTACAAATCAGTCCTGTACCGCCATTTTGGAAATCCCCACTGGCGCACTCCGCTCCTCCTACCTGCAAGCTGGCTGCTAAGGGGGGACCCATGCATGCGCATTCTCAAGCTGGGCTATGTGTATTCATAGACACACACAGCACAACTCCCACAATCAGGGGCGGACTGACCATTTGGAAACTCGGGCACTGCCCGAGGGCCCGGGGTCAGTAGGGGGCCCCATGAGATGCCCCTGGTACCCTTTTCATAGGCTTTTTTGAGTTTGGGCAAGGACAAAGGAGCCCTATGATCCCCTATTGCCCGGGGGCCCATGAGTTGTCAGTCTGCCCCTGCCCACAACAGACCCTGCTCCCACTTCATAGGATTTTGTCTGCCAACAGTAGGAACATATGGCTCTTGCTGCTTTGTGTCCCCTGTGAGACCAGGATGAAGGATCATTGGTGCTGCAGATGGGACAGTTCTGGATTGGTGGAGCAGTTAGGTAAATGTTTAGAGAGTGGTGGGAGGGAAGGCCACAGCAAGAAGTGGGATGTTTTTTATCCTAATGCTGGGAATGCATTAACCGCTTCCCGATCGCCCTATAGCAGATTTAGTGCTACGGGGCAGCACAGGTGCACAAAAATCAAGTATATATATATGTGTGTGTGTGTGTATATGTATATATATGTATATATGTATATATGTGTATGTGTGTATATATATATATATATATATATATATATATATATATACACACACACACACACACACATGATTTTGCATTTCCGGGTAGGGGGTGTGAGCGAGGCACGTGAGCGTGCCCTACCCGTGCTGCCATTCTCGGCTGTCAATCACCGGGTCCCAGCCACTAATTACTCGCCAGCACCTGGTGATTGCTGAGCATCTCCGACAGGAAGGAGAACTGTATGTAAACAACACAGTTCTCCTTCCTGTCAGCTCGTGCACACTGCTTTGGACGACTGTGCATAGCACAGCCGTCCAAAGCAGTGTGATTACAGTGAAGCACAGACACAAGCAAAACAGCACACAGTTAACCCTTTCATCGTCCCTCATATTAACTCCTTCCTGCCCAGTGCCATTAGTACAGTGTCAGTGCTCTTTATTAAGACTGATCACTGTATTGGTATCATTGGGGATGTCAGTGACACCAAGTCAGTTCCCCCCAGTGTCAGAAAGCTCGCCGCAGTCCCACAGTCCCGCTATAAGTCACTGATCGCTGCCATTACTAGCAAAAAGCTAAGATAGCAGAATACATTTTGGCCTAAATTTATGACGAAATTTGATTTTTAAATTTTTTTACTGGATATGTTTAATAGCAAAAAAGTCAAAAATATTTTTTTACTCAAAATTGTCGGTCTTTTGTTTTAATAGCGCGAAAAATAAAAAACACACAGGTGACTGAAAGCTCAATTCGTGGGAAAAAAAGGACATAAATTTCATTTTTTAGCTTGCATGACTGTGCAATTGTCAGTTACAGTAACGCAGCGCCGTAACGTAAAAATGGCCTGGTCAAGAAGGGGGGTAAATCCTCAGGATGGCAAGTGGTTAAGGTAAATAATATTTTGACTTTGGAGCCACTTTAATATTTAGAAATGTAACCCAGTGACAGTATCTCTTTGACAAACCAGCATGCAGATGTGACTGTAACTAGTTAATCTGTGAATCAAATCCAATTACTTTCAAGGGAATCACATGAAGTGTGCACATTCATATGGTCCTTAACTGCAGCAGCAAGTCACACAAGAGTCACATGATGAGAATATTGAACGAATGATTGTCCGTTTTTTTATTTTTTTGCATGCTAGTCTCATATCAAAAATGAAGAGGTTACTAAAGTTACGAAAAGACAGAATACAACTTCAGAAGTGATATAATGTATTGTATTCTTTTGTATTGTACTGTAATCTTTCATTTCTGAGCATGTGTGGTCTTGGTCACTCTATTCTTTTACGGACAAATACTGCACAGATTAAACGATAATTGTTCATTCTGATATCGTACAAGAAAAAATGTCATACTTGTCCATTCGGATAATTTTTCATGAACTGTTGTGATCTACTCTCAAAACCAATGTAATAACAATCAGATTATCGGCCGATTGCTTAAAAAGTGTTATTTTTCGTCAGATTTTGTTCATTTGTACTAGGCAGTCACACTTCGGCATTAGGTGCAGTGACACTGACAGGAGAGTACCCTTGGGGAGGATCTTAAGATGACCACACATTATATCATCTGATTGTGTAGTTTCTAATATGTTTAATTTAGATCTACCAAAACTACTGTATGTAATAGAAACCAAAGCTAAACAATCTATACAGTTTGAATGCTTTCATTCTACATAAATCTGGTAGATCTGGAGGAGGTTGTGCAATCAGACTGTAAGATGTGTGGCCCTTTTTAGCCAGATGTAAGGAAGCTATATGAGAAAAATGAGTGCGTTGAAGGCTTTGGATATTTTGCACTGACAAAGAGTCTGTGGTCTTCTACAGTTAGAGTGGAACTAAAGAAAAAAAAAAATTTTGGGGCATTTGCTTTGTACCAGTAAATTACCTCTAATGATGAGTGTCCCATGTGTGGCTGAGTGCTGTCAGTTAATACTTACAGTATAGGGGGACATTTATCAATTCTTCTGGAAAACAAAGCAATACTAAACGGAAGCCATGAGATGCATCATGAGACCGATTTATTACAAGGTTTCAGCCTGAGTCATAAATTCATTCATTTCATCAGAGAACCTGATAACGCTTTAATTATGCATCTTTTTAGCCTGAAAATCTATCTTATCTTTAGTATTAAATCTGTCTTTGAAATTTGCAAAAGTGTTGCACTTGGCTTCCTAGGAATAGGGATGAGCTCAAAGTTCAGTCTGAACACAAGTTTGGGTTGGCTGTTCTGGTGTTTGTCCAAATGCCCAAACATTTATCTGTTTGGCGGAAGCCCGCGTTATGTATAGCAGTGGTATTACTGAACAGTGACATCAGTAACCATATATGAACGTGACCATATATGGTCAGTGATGTCACCCAGGAGACCCCACCCTTGTAAAGAACAGTTGTCATTCACCAGATTTGTCATTCAGAAGGGTGACAAGTACACACATGGAACATGTGTCGGCAGATGCATTTTTTTTTTCTGTCAGCAGGCCAGCACCTTTGTGATTAATGTGGATGTGCATCACTGGATAATGTGATTGACGATGGATTTACAAGGGACTTTTTTGGGGATTTAAATTTTTTTTTAATAAAGGACTTTTGAGACATTTGGGTCTTCATTTCTAGGTTACAAGTTCTTTTTTACTACAGTATGTACCCCGTACTCATTAACAATAAGGGGGCTTCCAGATGCTGCCCCCCCAAGTGAAAGGGAGAACTAGATCACAATAACCTCCCTGCCCACCGACCCCCAAACCAATGACCAGGAGATAAAGTCCTTGTCCTCATCAACATGGAGATAAGGTGCTTTGCCAGGGGGGGGCCCTCAAGGCAAGGTACCCACCATGATGAGGACATGCGGCCTGGTATGTCTTAGGAGGGGAGGCCTGCATGCTTGTTCCCCCCTTTCCTGGCCCACCAGGCTGCATGTTCAGATTAATGGTCTGGTATGGATTTTAAAACCTGTATAAGACCTAAAGGGTCTGGTATGGATTTTTTTGGAGAGACTATATGCACTTTTTTGTTTTTGCGATACCCCATTAAAATCCATACCAGACTCAAAGGGTCTGGTATGTGTTGGGGGGGGGGCTATATGCTGCTTCTTAACCGCTTAGAGATCGCTCACAGTACATTTACTGCTGTAGGGTGGCCCCTGTGTGCAGGATCACGTATATATACGCGATTCACGCTCCCGTGGTTTTCGTGGCCCGGGGTTCGCCCGACCACCCTCGACAACCTGCAGGTGCCCCGATTTGATCCCCAAGGGATCAATCATCCAATTAAAGCCAGTGATGTCCGGCCCAAGTCGGATGATTGATGCCTGTCCTATCGTGTCCTGTGTTGACAGTTATACAGGACAGGAAGTGATTAAATCTTCTCTTTCTGGGCACATTCCGTCCCAGAGAGAGAAGAATCAACACGAAATGTAAAAGTAAAACAGCACACAATTACAGTTAGAACACTCTAGGACACATTTAACCCCTTGATCACCCCCCCCCCCAGTTAACCCCTTCACTGCCCTATCACCAGTGTCATTAGTACAGTATACAGATTTTTGCTGATCACTGTATTAGTGTCACTGGCGACTTCAGATAGCGTTAGCGTCAGCTCCTTTCCCAGATAGCATCAGATTGCCGTTAGTACACCAGTAATCACATTTAACCACTTGATTGCCAGAAACATGCTTACATACACAATAAACATGCATTGATAGTATAGTGTTTGAACGGATCAATATCTTTGATCAGATGAGCACTATACCAGCGTTCACATTAGTATAGCGTCCCCAAAAATGCAGCATTAGTGGGATCAGCCCCGGCACCTGCCAACACCTGCATTAAGCCCCTACGCTTACCCCTCCCTTCTCACCCAGCAAGTGCAGTGTCAGTAGGTCCCTGTCACTTGATACATTGCACATAAAACCGCAGTGTTCGCAGAAACAGGCCTGATCTCTGTTAGCACTTGGCGGTAAATTTTTTGCAGCGGTTCAAGCAGTGCCTGACAGCCAGGTGCTCATTTTCCCGTAAGTTGCACTAGGTACCTATACATTTAGTGGTCAAAATGTCCAACGAAGGGTACACTAGTGAAGAGGCCTACTACAGGATTCTGAGCATGTCAGGTGAGAGCGAAGGGGAAGATTCACTTATAGAATCCAGCTCAGAATGCGAACCTGTAGACAGCAGTGGAACCCTCACAGATAGCTCAGACGATGGAGAAAAGGTCCCTGCTAAGGTCAGGCATACCCGACCCCATTCCCAGGTTGCTGAAATGTTACAAACTCATGATGACTCTCATATGCAGCAGAGTGCCAGTACTAGTGCTGCTCTACCTTTTGGTGAACCGGCGAGCACCAGAGGCCTAGTACATCCTGGTCTTTCACATACCAGCACTGCAGTATCACTTGGTGACTTGACGAGTTCCATAAGTGTAGTACAAGCTGGTGCGGTGGAGAGTACAAGTATTGTCCCGCAACCACCAAGAATTTGCACACAGGCCGTAGAGCCCCTAGTGTCCTTCTGGACGTGCTTGCAAATCCCGATTGGCAGCCCACAAATTCTGCAGCACCCGTACTTCCCCCATTCACTGCCCAACCTGGAATTCAGGTGGAAACAGCACATTTAAATACTCCCATTGATTTTTTGGAGCTGTTTTTCATGGAAGATCTGTATGCATTGATTGTAGATCAAAGCAATTTATATGTGCAACAATTTATCTCCGCCAACCCAAATTCAAACCTTGCCAGACCATGCACATGGAAACCCATTACGGTTTCCAAATTTAAAGTTTTTTTTGGCCTAACCCTCAACATGGGCATTACTGAAAAAAATTAATTGTGGTTGTATTGGTCCACAGACCCGATTCATCATATGTCTCTGCTGCCATGGCCAGGCATAGATATGAGAGTATAATGTGTTTTATGCATTTCAACAACGACACACTCTGTCGTCCTCAAGATGACCCTGAATTTGACCAGCTCCACAAAATTAAGCCCCTCACAAATCACCTTAACCAAAAATTTGCAGATGTCTATACTCCCCAGCAAAACATTTGCGTTGATGAGTCCCTCATTAATTTTTCTGGCCGCCTTGCATTCAAACAAAATCTCCCCAGCAAGCGTGCCAGATATGGGGTCAAGATGTAGAAGACCTGTGAGAGGACAACAGGCTATATATATAAGTTGCGTATTTACAAAGGGAAAACATGGGGAGCAGTGGCAAGATAGTTTGGGACTTGTGTCATCCATATGGGGTACCACTTATACGAGGACAATTTTTATTCAAGCGTGCCACTATTTAGACATTTGTACAATCTTGGAACTGGCGCATGTGGCAAAGTGTGACCTAATATATGCCCACCATTAGAAGTGGGTGGATGCAGGGTGGTATATTCTAATGGTGGGCATACCACACACTTTTTCACAAACAAAAAAAAAGAACATAGCATATACAGTAATACCTCGGTTTACGATTGCCTTTGTTAACGTAATTTTCGGTTTACGATTGAAAATCCATTGAAAATAATGCCTCGGTTTACTAATTTTTTACTAAATTTTTTCACAATACTAAGTGTATGTCAGTACTGATTTTTAAATGCAATTGCCGTCTTTTTTTTTTTCTTCACTATAGAAGAACAACATTAGCAGTCATTTTCCCAGGAGCTAAAGGATACTTTGTATCTTTTAAGAAACTGAAAGGAAATATTCTCTCTTTCAGCTGGAGACGGAAAGTGACTGCTCAATTTCTGAACTACTGTATAGTGAAGAAAAAAAACAAACAGTAATTACATTTAAAAACTGGCACCTGACAGCTGAGTGAATTGCCTTATATTAAAAAAAAATTTTTTAATTGCCAGCAATTCTTTTACGTTCAGCTGTCAGTGGGGAACCCCGCTGACAGCGGAAATATTAACACATGGTTTTCACTACTAAAATACCGCATGAGTTAATAAAATGCGGTATTTTAGTAGCGTTTACTGTTTTCCTGACCTTCGGAACAGATTAATTGGTTTTCAGTGCATTCCTATGGGAAACAGTGGGAAACAGTGTTTCTGTTTCTGAATTTTTCGCTATACAAAATGTCCTGCAGAACGAATTAAAATTCGTAAGCCGAGGTACTGGTACATCACTGCACTTTGAATGGTTATACCAGGATGATGCCTACAGCTACATGCATTATCCTGGTATCATTTTTTTCAGCCAGCGATCAGCTTTCCTGTAAAAGCAATCCTAGTGGCTAATTAGCTGCAGGATTGCTTTTACAAGCAATGGGAGACGATGCCCCCCTCCCTTACTGCCTTCCACGGCCTTCTCAGGTAGTCCTGTGCCATCGGGGCAACCTGAGCATGCAACCGGTGTTTCTTCCAACTGACCTGACCAGACCAGAATGGTGCCAATAATCTCTATAGCCTAAGCAATTGGAAGCTAGGAGCATTTCATCACTTTAGTTTCACAGGATATAAACAGCACCATTTGTAAATTGGGAAAGCATCTGATCACACCGATCTTGGTTTGATTAGATAATGTAAGGCCAGAAGAGATATCTGGAGTCTGATAGAACCCAGATA
This sequence comes from Staurois parvus, assembly GCF_062004578.1. Lineage (NCBI taxonomy): Eukaryota > Metazoa > Chordata > Amphibia > Anura > Ranidae > Staurois > Staurois parvus. Next base: position 4,066,347 of record NW_028318264.1, on the reverse strand, counting down.
TCTCAAAAAAGAATATATGACAATGTCCATTGAAGTTATAAGGGATATTTGCATTCCCTGTGAAATCATTAAAAGTAATTAAAAAAAATGAAGGGGACAGTGTAAAAATAATAAAAAAAAAATCAAAATAACTTAAAAAAAAAAAGTACCGTTGCCCCCCCCGCAGACACACACATCTGCGTTCGTGAGCGTTAACCCTGTGCCAGTATGGAAACAGCGGTTGCACCATGCATGTGAGGTATCGCCACGAATTTCAGATCAAGGACAGTAATTCTAACACTAGACCTCCTCTGTAAATCTAAAATGGTAGCTTGTAAAGGCTTTTAAAACATTGCCTATGGATATTAAAAACATATACAGTTTGTCGCCATTGCACGGGGCCTGCGCAGTTTTAAAGCATGTCATGTTTGGTATCTATTTACTTGGCATACCATCATCTTTTATATTTTACCAAATAATTGGCCAATATTTTGTGTTTTTGTGCATTAAAAGTAAAAAAAAAAGTGTTTTAATTTTAAATTGCGTTTGAAAAACTAATGCAAGAATACTATGTGACATAAAAAAATTGCAGCACCCACCATTTTTTTCACTAGGGTGTCTGCTTTGGGGCTATCCTGGCATTTCAGGGCCTCCGAAACTGTGATAGGTAGTGAGGAAGTGAAATGAGGAAGTTACGCACCTTCGTGCTTTCAAAGTGGTCATTGGTTTTCAGGCTCCTGTATCTGGCTAGGCTCCCAAAAAGTCTCACACATGTGGTGTCCCCATACCGGTAGAAGTAATAGAATGTGTTTGGGGTGTAATTCCACATATGCCCATGGCTTGTGTGAGAGATATATCATTTAAATGACAACTTTGTGTAAAAAAAAAAAAAAATGTTTTTGTCATTTTCCAGAAACAAATAAAATATTCCATGGCCTCAATATGGCCTCTCAGCATATAGCTTAGGGTGTCAACTTTCCGAAAAGGGGTCACTTGGGGTTGTTTGTACTATCCTGGTATTTTAGCACCTCAAGAAATGGGATGGGCAGTCAGAAAGTAAAAGCTGTGTAAATTCCATTATCTACTGTATACCATGGTTTGTAGACGCTATAACTTTCACACAAAGCAATAAATATACACTTATTGGGATTTTTTTTTAACCAAAAACATGTAGCAGAAGACATTTTGTCCTAAATTTATGACAACATTTTTTGGGATTTTTTTTATGACAGAAATGAGAAAATATCGTTTTTTAAAAAAAAAATAAAAATTTCTCAAAAGTTTTTTTGTTTTTAGAGCCAAAAATAAAAAGCACACAGGTGATCAAATACCACCAAAAGAAAGCTCTATTTGTGTGAAAAAAAGGACATAAATTTCATTTATATAACATATTGCATGACCATGAAATTGTCAGTTAAACTAGCGCAGCGCTGTATAGCAAAAAATGGCATAAATTGCAGTATCTATACCATAGTTTGTAGATGCTATAACTTTCACACAAAACAATCAAAATACACTTATTGGGATTTTTTTTTACCAAAAACATGTAGCAGAATCCATTTTGACCTACATTTATAACTAACTTTGAGTTTACTATATATTTTTTATAGCCGAAAGTAAAAAATATAATTTTTCTCCCTAATTTTTGGTATTTTTTTTGTGTATAGCACGAAAAATAATAAGCGCACAAGTGATCAAATACCACCAAAAAAAAGCTCTATTTGTGTGCAACAAAGGACGTAAATTTTGTTTGGGTGCAGCATTGCATGACCGCGCAATTATTAGTTGAATTAGTGCAGCACCGAGTAGCAAAAAGAGGGCTGGTCATTAAGGGGGGTAAATCCTCAGGAGGGCAAGTGGTTAAACTAGTGCAGCTCTGGAGAGCCCATGTCATCTGCCAGGGTGACCTGTTTGTATACCTGTTCTTTTGGTTGGTGGGAGCCTCTCTACTGCTATAGCTACTAACCTCTGAGCCTGACTCCAGTCCATGACACTTCTGATGCTGTAAATCAACGTTTCGTGTCCTGTGCAGTCATGAAGAATGTTGCTTGCTCTCCACCTCTTCCATTAATACAACATCTTGTTAACTATTCACAGAATACTAGGTGTTCTGTGATGGGACATGGGGTGAGGCGGGACGGGGCGGGGCGGACAAAAGTCAGGCCTCCCCTTGAGTGGCTGTATGAGAGATTGAATGCTGATTTACAGTGTGGGAAGTTCAAGGCCCATAGGGGGTGAGCTTTACCTAACACAAGCAGCCAACCACACACGAGACACCCATCATTAGAGGTAATTTTATTGCTACATAGTAAATGTTCAAAAAATATTTTTTTTCTGGAGTTTGGCTTTAAGAGCAGTGGGCGCCTTTTGGATTTTTGTTATTTTCTACAATCTTTCCTTCTTTACATGTATACAATTCATATAGTTGCTGATTTCCCTGGTGATAGCGGAACAGGATTGGGAGGGAAATTTACTCTGGAGTGATACAGAAAGCATTAAAAATACTTTTTGCTTATCACTTCCCTACTTAAGAAAAAAAGTTTTGGCTGAATCTAGGCTTTTAAAAAATTATGAGATGTAAAATACATACACAGTAATTAGTGAAATATTTAGAGCTGTGCATCTGACATTGTAGAAACACACATTTATTATTTATGGTTAATAAGCAAACCTAGATTCTGCATCCTTTCTGAACACAACATCTCTTTTCCAAAGTACAGTATACTGATAAACCGAAAGAGGACAGCAGTTATTTTTGATGTGTGTCTAATATAAGTTAAAATGATTGTATTTTTCAGTTTAAGGGATGAAAAAGCGCCATGTGATCAGGATGCTAAAAGAATGATTTTATTGTTAGTCACTGTTATTACCTTGTTGCTAGATATACAGTGTGTGTATGTATGTCTGTGTATGTGTGTGTATATATATATATATATATATATATATATATATATATATATAGCAACCAGAAAGTATTCATAGTGCTTACCTTTTGCCATATTTTGTTATGTTACAGCCTTATTCCAAAACGGATTCAATTCGTTTTTTTCCTCAGCATTCTACAAACAATACCCCATAATGACAACATGAAAGGAGTTTGTTTTGAAATATTTGCAATTTATTGAAAATAAAAAACGAAAAAACCACATGTACATGTATAGGTTTTCATCAAGGATGTCTCTGTACATTGCTGCATTCATCTTTCCTTCAATCCTGACTAGTCTCCCAGTTCTTGCCACTGAAAAACATCCCCACAGCATGATGCTGCCACCAACATGCTTCAATGTAGGGATGGTATTGGCCAGGTGGTGAGCGGTGCCTTGTTTCCTCCAGACATGACGCTTGACATTCAGGCCAAAGAGTTCAATCTTTGTTTCATCAGACCAAAGAGTTTTGTTTCTCATGGTCTGAGAGTCCCTCAGGTGCCTTTTGGCAAACTCCAGGCGGGCTGCCATTTGCCTTTTACTGAGGAGTGGCTTCTGTCTGGCCACTCTACCATACAGGCCTGATTGGTGGAGTGCTGCAGAGATGATTGTTCTTCTGGAAGATTCTCTTCTCTCCACAGAGAAATGCTGGAGCTCTTTCAGAGTGACCATTGGGTGCTTGGTCACCTCCCTGGCTAAGGCCCTTCTCCGTCGATCGCTCATTGTGGCCGGGCTGTCCGCTCTAGGAAGATTCCTGGAGGTTCCAAACTTCTTCCATTTATGGATGATGGAGGCCACTGCGCTCATTGGGTCCTTCAATGCTGCAGAAATGTTTCTGTAATCCTCCCCAGATCTGTGCCTTGATACAATCCTGTCTCTTAGGTCTACGGACAATTCTTTAGACTTCATGGCTTTGTTTGTGCTCTGACATGCACTGGTAAATGTGGGACTTTATATAGACAGGTTTATGCCTTTCCTAATGTTGTCCAATCAACTGAATTTCCCACAGGTGGACTCCAGTCAAGTTGTGGAAACATCTCAAGGATGATCAGTGGGAACAGGATGCACCAGAGCTCAATTTTGAGTGTCATGGCAAAGACTGTGATTACTTATGTACATGTTTTTTGTTTTTTTAATTTTTTATTTTTAATAAATTGCAAAGATTTCAAAATGAATTTCTTTCATGTTGTCATTATGGGGTATTGTTTGTAGAATGTTGAGGAAAATAATGAATTCAATCCATTTTGGAATAAGGCTATAACACAACAAGGTATGGGAAATGTTAAGAACTGTGAATACTTTCTGGATGCACTGTGTGTGTATATGTATGTGTGTGTATATGTATGTGTGTGTATATGTATGTGTGTGTATGTGTATATGTGTGTATGTATGTGTGTGAATGAATATATATATATATATATATATATATATATATATATATATATATATATATATATATATAGTATTTTTATAATCCTAATTCGGTTTTGATGGGAAATATTTCCTTATATAAAGATATTTTTGATTTCTGTCCACAAAAGCATTACACTGATCATGTGTCATGGAGAAATGGGAGCATATTGCAATGTGCCAGTTAGTTGATTTATCCCTTAACTTCCACCTGCATATTGCTGAAAGTTTAGCTCTCTCAATAATATGAGCTTTAAAGCATTATTAAAGCCAAACTGTCAGGAGCGTATAAATGCTCCTGTTCCATGCCAGAAGCTGGTCTCATTCCAGCATCCTGGTGTTGGTTGATACATTCTCCCTGTCTGTCTGCAGGGCCACTGCTAGGCTATTTTTCACCCTAGGCAAGACCAACTACTTGCTCCCCCCCAAAAAAAAACAAAACAAAACAAAACAAAAAATGTTTTAAAACAGTTTTAAATATTATATCAACAAAACATGAAACTGCAAAATTTCATTTAATTTGCAAAAATAGGTGCCAAAGGATGCCACCAGCACCATTATTAGAGACCAAATCAATATCACAGATGGACTGTATCTGTTGCTGGCAGTGGCAGAGTCACAGTTGCAGTGAGTGGAGGAAGATGGATCCACACTCCACACAGATCCCAGGCTGGTAATCCCTAGGCAAAGGGGGGAGATAAAACACTTAGACAGCAGGCAGATGAACTGAGCGATCCCACTCAGTGACATATCTGACACACCATCAACACTGACACAGATCAGCAGGCCCAGCAGGCACTAGAAGAGCAGGCTGTGAGATCGTGATGATGTCATCAATCACTGACACATTGCACATGTGAATTTAACCATCCCTCAGGCATATTCTCATGGGAACCCTCAAGTTTCCCCCTAATCTGGACACTAGATATTACATACAGTAATATCTAAACTGCCACCAACTACAAACTACAGGCTTGTGGGAGATCTAGCTCCTAACATCTCTACTTAATACATGCTGTGCTTAGCTACAGTGGCACATGGGCTTCACACTAGCAGTGCAAGTTACCTAAGCCAGGGAATATTAATTCTAGGGTTAATAAGAACACTGAATCAGTCTATAGGCACACACAGGCAGGTGCAAATGTTGCATACAGTCGCATTCTGATGGCTATGTGGGAGATGAGGGATTTCCCCACATCTCTGAAATTCCCCAGGCTATCCTCTGAGGCAGAATCCTACTCTGTCACCTTTCCCACTGTCTACACACACATACACATCAGACACACAGATCTTTTTCTGATTATGATAACTTCCACACACTGGTACTAATTTGTATATGTAGCACCCTTTAGTGGTGGTAGAGAGTTAGGAAAATGTAATGGCTTGCTCAGTAAAATGAGTATGTCTGAATAGGGTTCAAGCTCAGGTTAGAAAGGATGACTCTGGTTGAGCCTCTATTGCCTCCCCTTAGTTCTGCAGGTCTTCCAGAAGCTAATGGGCAGAGGGGTGGAGACCTGGATCTGTGTATTCAACAGAGTCTGACTAATCCCAGGCATTAGGTCCTGGCAGTGTGGGAAGACCGGGCCATAAATGTGAAAGTGCCAGCCAGCAAGGGAGTCAGGTAGAAGAGTGCTGAGAGCTGCTGCTGTGTAGCCTGGGAGAGGGCCCCAGAGAAGGGAGGTCCTGCCTCGAGACTGCATGCTGGAAGCTGAAGGAGGAAGCTGAAAAAGGGAGCTCCACTGCCTTACAGTCCATCAAGTAAGCCTGCAAGTAGGGAAAGAAAATGGCTTAGTGAGAGGCCTGAACGCAGTTTACCCAAGTCTACAGGATACAAACATAGTGTGAGTACCTCTACACCCCTGGGGCCTACAGGAAAGAGGGATGTTAGGTGCATTACTTAACCCAACCTCCCTGGGACAGTGATGCATGCCTGTCTTGGAATCTATTGCTCTGGGATACTCTTCAAGGAGAACCAGGTGGATGGGCATTTCCTAGCTGGGGTCTGAAGAGATTTCACTTAGAGGGGACTAGATGCTCCCTACAAAGACTGTGCTATTGATTTATCAAGAGACTGTGCCACTCTGGCTGGAGTAGAAAGTTCAGGATCTTACCTTTTTGTACAGAATTAGGAAGTTTGTCCTGAGAGTTATTACTGCAAATCAAGTTGGACATCCCACATACCTACAAACTCTATCCAAGTTGTATATTCCCAAATAAAACAACAAAAACAAGTTCATGGACTGGTTACTGGCTCTGAGTGGAAGTTGGAAGATGCGTGTTGCCTGGCTGTGCAGGGTAAAGGGGACCCAATACTCTGTGGCTCCTGTGGGGGTGAGAGCTACTTATAACATCAGGCTGGCTGTTTTATTCTACGTCAGTCAGGCACAGCAGTACAGGGAACATAATAGCACAGCCACACAATGCAATCTCACACAGACTAGCAGGGATTTACAGTGAACGTACAGGCACTGATGATACAATATTACTACACACACAACAGTCACATGAGTCTAAGATTTGTGTGTTCTTTAAAGCAATCAAAAATCAACATTTTTATATTTAATATCCCTAAGTGGGCAGGGCATAGAAAAGGTAGAGTTCCAAAAAAAATTAAAAAAGACAGATGTTATAAAGTGAGACATACAGTACATATAAAAAGGGCAAAACATACAGAAAAAAAGTATCTCCTGCTTCTGAGGTTTGATATAAAATATGTCGAATATGAAAAGAGGTTATTTCAAACTCCATTGTTATACCTGACAGATAAAAGGGGGTTGCCACTAACTCAGACAAGCCAATTGAATGAAAGTGGCCAGCAGCTGCCTAATATCTCATGAGCACAGGTAAGATTTTGGTAATTTCAAATGTTTTCAACTGCTGTTCTGCTATATATATATATATATATCTATATATATATATATATATATATATATATATATATATACAGTCATGGCCGAAATTGTTGGCACCCTTGATATTTTTCCTGAAAATCAAGTATTTCACACAAAAAAGGTATTGCATTAACACATGTTTTGCTATACACATGTTTATTCCCTTTGTATGTATTGGAACAAATATAAAACAGAGGCAGAAAAGCAAATATGACATAATGTCACACAAAACCCCAAAAATGGGCTGGACAAAAGTATTGGCACCCTTAACTTAATATTTGGTTGCACACCCTTTGGAAAACATAACTGAAATCAGTCGCTTCCTATAACCATCAATAAGCTTCTGACACCTCTCACCCGGAATTTTGGACCACTCTTCCTTTGCAAACAGCTCCAGGTCTCTCTTATTGGAAGGACACCTTTTCCCAACAGCAATTTTAAGATCTCTCCACAGGTGTTCAATGGGATTTAGATCTGGGCTCATTGCTGGCCACTTCAGAACTCTCCAGCGCTTCTTTGCCATCCATTTCTGAGTGCTTTTTGACGTATGTTTGGGGTCATTGTCCTGCTGGAAGACCCAGGATCTTGGACGCAAACCCAGCTTTCTGACACTGGGCCCTACAGTGCGACCCAAAATCCTTTGGTAATCCTCAGATTTCATGATGCCTTGCACACAGTCAAGGCACCCAGTGCCAGAGGCAGCAAAACAACCCCAAAACATCATTGAACCTCCACCATATTTTACCGTAGGTACTGTGTTTTGTTCTTTGTAGGCCTCATTCCGTTTTCGGTAAACAGTAGAATGATGTGCTTTACCGAAAAGCTCTATCTTGGTCTCATCTGTCCACAAGACGTTTTCCCAGAAGGCTTTTGGCTTACTCAAGTACATTTTGGCAAACTGTAGTCTTGCTTTTTTATGTCTCTGTGTCAGCAGTGGGGTCCTCCTGGGTCTCCTGCCATAGCGTTTCATTTCATTTAAATGTCGACGGATAGTTCGCGCTGACACTGATGCTCCCTGAGCCTGCAGGACAGCTTGAATGTCTTTGGAACATGTTTGGGGCTGCTTATCCACCATCCGGACTATTCTGCGTTGCAATCTTTCATCAATTTTCCTCATCCGTCCACGACCAGGGAGATTAGCTACAGTGCCATGGGTTGCAAACTTCTTGATAATGTTGCGCACTGTGGACAAAGGCAAATCTAGTTCTCTGGAGATGGACTTGTAACCTTGAGATTGTTGATATTTTGCCACAATTTTGGTTCTCAGGTCCTCAGACAGTTCTCGTCTCCTCTTTCTGTTGTCCATGCTTAGTGTGGCACAGACAGACACACAATGCAAAGGTTAAGTGAACGTCTCTCCTTTTTATCTGCTTTCAGGTGTGATTTCTATATTGCCCACACCTGTTACTTGCCCCAGGTGAGTTTACAGGAGCATCACATGCTTGTAACATTCTTATTTATCCGCAGTTGTGAAAGGGTGCCAATACTTTTGTCCAGCCCATTTTTGGAGGTTTGTGTGACATTATGTCGAATTTGCTTTCTTTCCTCCCTTTTTTTGTTTTGTCCCAATACACACAAAGGGAATAAACATGTGTATAGCAAAACATGTGTTAATGCAATACGTTTCGTGAGAAATACATGATTTCCTGGAGAAATATCAAGGGTGCCAACAATTTCGGCCATGACTGTATCCCCAAACACTGATTTTCAATACCTACAAAAACTAATAGCCATATCATGCATCATGCTTGATTCATATTCAGAATACGTTATTAACCCAAAATAGAAATTATTACTAGCAGTGTGTCATTGTGCCACCATGCTTTCACAGTCAGTTTTGCTGGATACTAGATACAAGAAACTACCTTTTTTCAGATTTTAAACATTGAAATTTACACATCTTGTCTCAAACAGGCTAAATGAGGGATTTAGACCTCTGTGATAACTTGGGGTGTATAAAAATTGTCTGGTGTTCATGTAGAGCACACAGGTTCCAACTAATCACTATTGTGGTTGCATATCAATTGAGCATTTGGCCTTCTTTCCACACTACATGATTAAATGTTTTAGAAGGTTAAGTAACTTCTAGACACTGGGGTTTATTTACTAAAGCTGGGGAGTTCAAAATCAGGCTCACTTCTGCATAGAAACCAGTCAGCTTCCAGGTTTTATTGCCAAAGCTTAATTGAACAAGCTGAGGTTTATATACAGAAGTGATCCTGATTTTGCACTTTCCAACTGTAGTAAATAAACCCCACTGTATTTTTAAAATGTCTAAATTCCCTTTTCTCTGCCTGAATCATGAATGATAATCAAAAACTGCTTTTGACTATACTGCTCAGAGATAGTTAACATTGATTTCAGGAGTTTATAAAAAAATTAAACACTATAAATAAAACTTAAACCTATCATATAGATATGGTGAGGCTTACATGGTAAAATGACCCTAAGAGACAAGCAAATGGTAGCATAACCCAGCTGGCTCCACTACAGTGACTATACTTAATCCTGGTTAAAATCTGACCTCATGTGCGGATATTACGATGGGTTTTGCCGCGGAGAAAATTAGTTGAGATGTAAACAGGAGCAGCTTATTCTATGTGGGTGAGGGTGTAAATATGCAACAATATCATATTTTTATATTACTTGTCCAAAAGCTCTGATTTATACAATAGGCAAACCCACTGAACCATCGGTACACTGATCCTCTGGATCTCTTGTATATATTGCACTCCCTCCAAAACTCCTGTATTTTGGGACAGTCCCACCAGATATGTGCCTTTACTCCCACATCCCCTCCAGCACTGGGATGAGACCTCTGGACTTTAATTTATGCATCATGTTCATATTCACCAACCCTTGTGTTAAACAAAACATTTTACTATTTTGTTCCAAGCTCCACTTCCCACTTTTCCAAACTTTTTTGGGATACTGATCCCTCTATTTCAGTAAGGATTCTATAAATCCTAGAGGTAGTGTGTTTTTGTGTTCTAATAGGGAAAAGAACAGTGAGCGCTAGTCCTGAAAGCGGCTAAGCACTCTAAGCAACCGATATATATTTAAAACAGAATAACATAAAAATAGTGCAGCGCTAAGAGTAGTGATCATAAAGCAGATATGAGTCCACTAAAAGTCCTGGTCATAAGAACGTATCCAGTGACAAGTAGGGATTCAAAGTTGGTGATCCGTGTGGAAACGGCTGAAAAACGCACTCACCAGAAAAAAGACACATCAACGCAGTGTGTATCCAGAGCTCGTGGATCCTCAATCCAAAAGGAAAATGAAGCTGGTCCGGTTACAGGAAAAGTGGGTCCCTCCTCTATGGATGCAGCAACAGATCCAGGAAGTAGAGAGGAGACATTGGTTGAAGTGGCAGCAGAGAAGGAGCTTTTTGCTTGCAGAACCCTAATCTTGGAATCCTATACCTAACTGGGAAGAGGAGGATCTGTTGCTGCATCCATAGAGGAGGGACCCACTTTTCCTGTAACCGGACCAGCTTCATTTTCCTTTTGGATTGAGGATCCACGAGCTCTGGATACACACTGCGTTGATGTCTTTTTTCTGGTGAGTGCGTTTTTCAGCCGTTTCCACACGGATCACCAACTTTGAATCCCTACTTGTCACTGGATACGTTCTTTTGACCAGGACTTATAGTGGACTCATATCTGCTTTATGATCACTACTCTTAGCGCTGCACTATTTTTATGTTATTCTGTTTTTGTGTTCTATTTGTACTCAACAGATGTTCTAAAGGATACATTTCTTCCTCTGTCCTTAGTGGTTGTGGGAGCTTTGCAACAAAATGTCTTATTTGACCGTACCGCCACTCATCTACTGTAGAAAATATTTCCTTATTCCTCAAATCATATAAAGAACATACAACCCCTTTATTATTATCATACAGGATTTATATAGCGTCAACAGTTTTCACAGCGCTTTACAAATTTAAGGTAGACATTACAGTTACAATACAGTTTGGTACAATAGGAAACAGAGGGCCCTGCTCGTTAGAGCTTACAATCTAGTCCACACAGGGACGGACTGACCATTTGGAAACTGCCTGAGGGTCCGGGGTCAATAGGGGGCCCCATGAGATGCCCCTGGTACCTTTTTCATAGGCTTTTTTGAGTTTTGGCAAGGACACAGGGGCCCCATGATCCCCTATTGCCCGGGGGCCCCATGAGTTGTCAGTCCGCCCCTGAGTCCACAATATCTTTTAAGGATGCATTTCTATCAATAATCCATTTCCCTGAAATATTGTCATTCCCAGGTGGAAAGAATTTAATTCCCGCCAGCAGGATTGATAGTGAATTAAACTTACACTCCTTCTGCTTGTGTAATTCATCCCAACTCTTAAATACATTCCGTGTCAGAGTGCTTGTATCCTCATCCGAAATTCCTGTTGTATCCAGATATACCTATCTAATAGTGCCTTACTAAGTGAACTCCCAATTTTTACCCAGCTTCTCCCCTGTGCATTATATATCCATTCTACAATTCGTGATAATAACACCGAATTATAGTATCTCTTCAAATCTTATTTGGGAGCATATTAAATTTATACAAAACTTTTGGTACTATTATCTACTTAATTATATTTATCCGGCCTATCCAGGACTGCTTTTCCATAGAAGCTTTCCTCAATTCATCCTTTATCTCATTTATGAACGGGATATAGTTTACCTGATATAAATTTTTTATAGACAATATTAATTTTATTCCCAAATACTTTAGTTCTTTTTCCCTCCATTTAAAGGGGAATTCTTTTTGTAAAATTTAAAAACTATCAAAACACGCTTCCTAGTGCCAAATCCTGTAAATATTGAAAAGAAAAAAGGACTGAACTGCTAAGTACGGTAAAGCATTGGATTCTTTGGGCACAGTAAGAGACCACACAATAAAATACATATAGCCGTTTGTTGACATAAAAGAATCATATGTCCATAATAGGACCTATATTACAAAAGATACTTTTCAAAAGAGACGATAATAAAAAAGCACATCAAGTTGAGCACAAAGCCCCCCTCATGTATAGTAAAAGATAACCACTCAGCACATATTGACAACATACATATATTTCAAAATATGGTCAACGTGTTTTGCCTGTGCTTCTTCAGGACTGTAGCTTGAATATGAGGGAGAGTGGTGCTACTGTATAAAAAAGTATAAAATATGCAAACAAACATATACATGTATATAAGGTGGACACAATATACATACAAGAAATGAGGCTGAGTTTACGTGGAGGTGGTAAGTCAGTGGCATAGGAGGGTGGACACAGGGTACCAGGGCTGGAGGCGAGCCATACCTGAGCACAAAGGCCAACCTTAATATAAAGAATTCCTATAATAGCAGATATATAAAAATGTATCACCAGGAACAAATATAAATAGAATCAAATGGTTTAAATTGGCTAGTACTCACAAAAAATATATAGATTATTGGTCTCCAGTACAGACAGAACAAGCTTATCTCCGCAAGAACATAAGAAGGAAAGCAAATGGCTAGGACAATGGTGGGCCCAGGGGCGGACTGACCATTTGCAAACTCAGGCACTGCCCGAGGGCCCGGGGTCAGTAGGGGGCCCCATGAGATGCCCCTGGTACCTTTTTTCATAGGCTTTTTTGAGTTTGGTCAAGGACACAGGGGCCCCATGATCCCCTATTGCCCGGGGGCCCCATGAGTTGTCAGTCTGCCCCTGGGTGGGCCTGTAAAATAACCATATGTTAATAAGATAACCAAGAAAAATGTACTTGCCACATAAGGCAGGATACAAGTTACAACCCACCTGCATATCTGACCGGCAAGAGTAAAGTAGTGACCTGGTTACATATATAGTCTCAGTCAAACTGGAATCCTGAATATTCCAAATGAAATGCAGACTAATTGGCCGATGAAACTAGTAGTCACCTGAAATATGTTACCTATAATTCCAAACAATAATCAGTGACAGGCTTCCAAATAATAAAACAAGAGGGAATACATTTAAGTACTCAACCTTAATATGGCATGCGTGTATGACACCACAGTAGGTCTGCACCCAGATCTTCATAGGTGTCCCCTGTGAAAAAGATAACTAAATGACAGCTACTCTAAGTAGGGAACTAAATGCGTACCACAAAGGGAAGTAACCCCCCAAGAAAACTACTATAAAGAGAGTACCTGTCAGAAGGAAACAGAACACGCCACGCTGCACCGGTTACCCCCACCACGCCACACATAAAGGGCTGCAGGGAAGCATGGCCCAAATCCAAGATGGCACGGTGTACGTCCACCCTAAATGGGCCTGGGTGGATGATGTCAGATACACATGTGGCCGCAAGAAGTGGCGTGCATGTGCTGAAGACCATCAGGGCAAGCGCGTTGACATAGAGCGGACAGAAAGTCTCCAGGAGAGGGGACAAAAACCGACCGCTCCATAGTCACCATCCCAAAGAGTGGGACAGCAGGTAGCTGTATATGCCCACCTCCAGACAGGAAGCCACCAACACCACTCCACAAAGGGCCCAAAAGCCAGCCGATCAAGCAAAAATACCTAAAAATACAATATAATACAATACAATAAAAAATACAAAACAAATAGCACTGCAATCTGGTACAGATTCTTGCAGCCACGTGTGCATCTGACATCATTCGCACGGGTCCATTTAGGGCAGACGTACGCCGCGCCATATTGAATTTTGGCCGTAATTCCCTGCGGCCCTCCATGTGTAGTGTGGTGGGGGTATCCGGTGTAGTGTGGCGTGTTCTGTTTCCTTCTGACGGGTACTATCTTTATAGAAGGGGGGTAACCTTTCTTTGTGGTACACATTTAGTTCCCTACTTAGAGTGGCTGTCGTTTAGTTATCACCTTTTTACAGGGGAAAGGCCTTTTCAGCGTCAACCGACAGAATAATTCACGGACTCTCTCCTATTTAATTTTTTTGCAAAATAAATAATGTTCTTAAACCATTATCTTTTCCCTCTCTACCCGGGATGAATCCCACTTGATCTAAGTGTATCCAGTCGGACATCAGCTCTTTCAGCCTTGTCGCTAATACTTTTGCATATAATTTTGTATCCGTATTCAACAAAGATATAGGTCTGTAGCTGGTATACTGAGACCAATCTTTCCCTTCCTTGGGTATAACTGTGATTTATGCTTGTAGCGACTCCTCCCTCATCTTTGTCTCCTCCCCCACTGCATTCTTACACAGTGAAGAAAATAAGTATTTGATCCCCTGCTGATTTTGAATGTTTGCCCACTCACAAAGAAATGATCAATCTAAAAATCGGATGGTAAGTGTATTGTAACACTGAGAGACAGAATAGCAACAAAAAATTCTAAAGAAATGCATGTCTAACAAATTATGCACTTATTTGCATATTCATGAGGGAAATAAGTATTCGATCCCATTCACAAAACATGACTTTGTACTTGGTGGCAAAATCCCTTGTTGGCAATCACAGAGGTCAAATGTTTCCTGTAGTTGGTCACCAGGTTTGCATACATCTCAGGAGGGATTGTGGCCCACTCGTCTTGGCAGATCCTCTCCCAAGTCATTAAGGTTTGGTGGCTGATGTTTGGCAACTCTAACTTTCAGCTCCCTCCACAGATTTTCAATCAGATTAAGGTTTGGAGACTGGCTAGGCCACTCCAGAACCTTAATGTGCTTCTTCTTGAGCCACTCCTTTGTTGACTTGTCGTGTGTTTTGGGTCATTGTCATGCTGGAACACCCATCCACGACCCATTTTCAATGCCCTGGCTGAGGGAAGAAGGTTCTCACCCAAGATTTGAAGGTACATTTGCCCCATCCATCGTCCCTTTGATGCGGTGCAGTTGTCCTGTCCACTTAGCAGAAAAACACCCCCAAAGCAGAATGTTTCCACCACCATGTTTGATAGTTGGGATGGTGTTCTTGGGGTCATAGGCAGCATTCCTCCTCTTCCAAACACAGCGAGTTGAGTTTATGCCAAAGAGCTCGATTTTGGTCTCGTCTGACCACAACACTTTCAACCAGTCGTCCTCTGCATCATTCAGATGTTCATTGGCAAACTTCAGACGGGCCTGGACATATGCTTTCTTGAGCAGTCCTTTTCAGCGTAGTGTGTTACCAATTGTTTTCTTGGTGACTGTGTCCCAGCTGCCTGGAGATCATTGGCAAAATCCTCACGTGTTGTTCTGGGATGATTCCTCACTGTTCTCACGATCATTGACACTCCACGAAGTGAGATCTTCCATGGTGCACCAGACCTAAGGAGACTGACAGTTGTTTTGTGTTTCTTCCATTTGCAAATGATTGCACCAACTGTTGTCACCTTCTCACCAAGCTGCTTGGCGATTAGTTTTGTAGCCCAGTCCAGCCTTGTGTAGGTCTACAATCTTGTCCCTGACATCCTTGGACAGCTCTTTGTGCTTTGCAATGGTGGAGAGTTTGGAATCTGATTGTTTGATTGCTCCGGTGGACAGGTGTCTTTTATACAGGTAACAAAATGAGATTAGCAGCACTCCCTTTAAGAGACTGCTTCTAATCTCAGCTTGTTGCCTGTATAAAAGACACCTGGCAGCCATAAATCCTGCTGAAGGATAGGGGATAAAATCCTTATTTCTTTCATGAACATGCCAATCAGTGCATAATTTGTTAGACATGCATTTCTTTTGAATTTTTTGTTGCCATTCTGTCTCTTAGTGTTACAATACACCTACCATTCGATTTTTAGACTGATCATTTCTTTGTGAGTGGACAAACATTCAGAATAAGCAGGGGATCAAATACTTATTTCCTTCATTGTATGCCTGTAGCAACTCCTCCCTCATCTTTGTCTCCTCTCCCAGTGCATTCATATAAATCTACAATTTAGGGGCTAATTGTTCTTTAAACTCCTTATAGTATCCCACTGTGAATCCATTGGGTCCTGGGATCTAAAGCTGTTAATCTGGCTTTATCCAATGTAGGCATACCAGCCTCATTCAAATTAATCAACCTTTTCTTCCTTCTCTCTTCTTCTGATTCCTTCTGAGGTTTACCTTCTGACCCATATAGCCTACTATAAAATATCTGAAATGTATTGGCGATGTCAGTGGTTGAATATACCATCTCTCCTTTTTTATCTTTAATTCTATCTATAAGTTCTTTGATTTATTTTCCTTCAACTTCCTCAATAAGTATTTTCCTGGTTTATTCCCCCACTGATATCTTTCCTTTGAAACTCCATTAAAAAATTTCCTTGTTTCTTGTTCCATAAAGTCCTTTAATTCCTCCCTTTTTTAATATTATCTCTTGTTGTAACTCTGTATTTATCTTCTTTTTATGTAATTGTTCTAACTGGTATAGTTCTTCCGTTAATATCCTAATTCTTTTTCCCCGCTCTCTTTATCTCTTTCTTTATCTCTGCCCCTATTGCTATCAGTATACCCCTAATATAAGCCTTATGTGCTTCCCACGCCGCGGCAATAGAAACTTCCTCAGACTCGTTTATCTTAAAATACTGGTCTATTTCCTGTTTTACTCTTATTTCCGCTTCCGGGTTTTGTAAGATATTCTCCTTTTAATCTCCACATATTTATTTTACTTTGCTCCCTTCCAAACCGTAGTCTCATTGTGACAGGGACATGGTCTGATATAGATATTACATCTATATTAGTTTTCACCAAAGACTCCAAGAGTCTGTGTTCAATCAACATATAATCCAGTCTTGAATACAAGAGTGGACTATATATGAAGTGAAAAAGGTTTCGTCCCTTTCCTTAGGGTAATCCACCCTCCAAGCATCCATCAGCTGATGTTGATGTAGCTTTTTTTTTAATATTCCTTAGACTCCTGTCTCCTTCTCTCCTGGCCCACGAGGAGGAATCCATCTCTGGGTCCATGCAAAAATTTAAATCACCTGCCACAATCACACTGCCCCTTTTGAAGTCTATACGTTTTGCCAAAATTCCTTCCAAATACAACATCAAGTTTTTATTAGGGCAGTATATATTTGCTAATGTACATTCTCTTCCCTGCAAATTTCCTCTTAGAAATAAATAGCGGCCTGCTGGATCTACCATCCTTTCATCCAAAGTGAAGTTTATATTTTTTCCAAAAACTATCACAATACCCTTCGCTCGTCTTATTGGAGAGTCCGCATAATACCAGGTTGGCAAGAATTTAGAATATAACTTAATATTTGAATACTGGGATATATGCCTCTCCTGAAGAAACACCACTTATATAGATTGTTGGTATATTTCCTTTAAAACCTTATGTCTTTTTGTTGGAGTATTTAATCCCTTTACATTATATGTCATAAAATTAACTATATTCCTTCCTCCCATTTTAACTGCTTCCTTTCATATATCCTTTGTAGGGGCAGAAGTAAACAGAATTTTGAAATAAGAAGACCTCCCCCCAGTAACCCCACTGAACTAGTTTTGGTCCTAGAATTAGCTGTGACCCACAGCCACAGTTGATTCCTTCTTCTGGGTAAGACTCTGGACAAGCATGCCCATTCAGACCCCGGAGTCCCATGTTTAGGTCTGAAATCTATCAGCATAATTAGCCTCCCTACTGCCCACCATGGTGCACCATCTTCTTCTCCCACATACCCACTCTTCTTCATGGCTATTGTCTTACCTGTCTGTCACACATCTTCCTACTCCATTAGAGCCCCATATAACCTTTCTTCAGGGGAAGGGAGTTTCACCTCCGAGATATTACCGGACGGGTATGAGGGACGTAGCAGTGAGGAAGAGAAGAGAGAGAAAAGAAAGAGAGGAAAAAAAAAGAAAATTATTTCCCCTCCTTTCCATCTCTCTTCCACCTCCCTTTTTATTAAAGGGGGCGGGGAACAGACTACTTGGGTCCTCCACCCCCCCATCTTCCTATCTCTTTTTAGAGACTCTTTGCCATATCTCCTCAGCTAATCTTATATTCTTTTTCTCTCCTAAAGACCACCCATTAATTTCTACAGTCAGTAATTGTAGTTTCTCACAGAAGTCATTTAGATCTTCTGGGAATCTCAATATTGCCAATTTCCCGTCCTACCACCTGATCAGGCATCCCGGGAATCCCCATTTATAGCAGATATTTTTATTTCTGATCTGATCTAGCAATGGTTTCAGTGATCTTCTCCTGGCTAGTGTATTTTGTCTCTCTGAGCACTATGTCTGGCATCCCGCAAAGCTTTTTTCATATGATCTCTCTATCTTCATAATGGTGGAATCTTACATCGCTAGGGCTATGTGGTGAAACTTTTTGGGATCTTCTTATCCTATGCACTCTTTCTATCTTCAATTGCTCTATTTCTCTTTTTCCCATTAATGGATTAAACAATCTTCTCATGGTGTCCCTTAGATCTTCTCCTTCAAACACTTTTGGTAGACCTCTATTCCTTAAATGATTCCTTCTTTCTCTGTTTTCCTGATCTTCTAATTTATAGGATAACAGTCTCTGCTCTTTTTTCAGTTCCTCCATTTGCTCTTCTAGTATATTAATTACTTTTGCTTGTTTCTCCAACTTCTCTTCCATCTCCTCTACTCGTGACAGAACTTGTCCCACATCATGGTGTAACACCGCCATTTTGCTTTTTATAGAATTTTCTAATTTTGCAAACATGTCTGCGATTTCTACTTTTGTGGGCATTTGTGGCCTTACTTCTTGCTCCTCCATATTTATTTTTCCCCTTTCTCTCTCTGGAATTGAGGTTTATTTTAGCTGATTTCTTTCCAATGTTTCAAAAGATAGTCTTCCCTGTCCTCCCAGTCCGCTTTCCTCTCCTTGACTTTCTAAAGTTAGTTCCGCTGCACTTTTCTCCTATAAAGACATGTACTTTTTTAGTATACTTGTATTTAGGTTTGACTGGGGTGTTTTCACTCCCCCTCCTTTGGCGGGTCTACTCCTCATACTTCTCAAGATGTGGGCTGATTGTGCTACTAGATGCACGATTTCTATTCAGACTCAGTCCTGGGCAGGGGCAGGCTGATCATTTGGAAACTCTGGCACTGCCCGAGTCAGTAGGGGTCCCCATGAGATGCCCCTGGTACCTTTTCCGTAGGCTTTTTTGAGTTTGTGCAAGGATACAGGGGCCCCATGATCCCCTATTGCCCGGAGGCCCCATGTGTTGTCAGTCCGCCCCTGCTTGGCAAAAATCCCAGCGTCAGAGCGTCCCCTTTCGCATAGGAAGGCTCCCAAATTGACCTTGTTCAGCCTCTCCTAATATTCCCGTTAAAGTTTTCTGGCAACTCCCCTGAAATGGGTGGGTGCCATGCCCACTCTAGGAGGAGTTACCAGAAAGGTTCCACCTCTGAGACCCTCCAACACGCTGATACTTTATCCCCATGTCTCCCAGCCTCCACTGTAGTAAACAGTAGTAAACAGGGTTTCCGCTTTGGGGATTTATAGCTTTCCCCGACCACTCACCCGCTCCTGTGTGCTGCCCCCCCGCATGAGTTGAAGCTAATGTGTATTGATATGCAAAACGTCTTTCTTTAACTTTGGGTAAAGTAAGGAACAGTTAATATCTGTTTTTCTTTTGTTGTAATTATCCTTTGTTTAGGAATTAAAGTAAAATCTCTAATGGGGATGCAGACAGCAATAAAGCACTAATGGAAGGTATGGCCTTTCCACACTACCAGGCAGGGGCGGACTGACAACTCATGGGGCCCCCGGGCAATAGGGGATCACGGGGCCCCTGTGTCCTTGCCCAAACTCAAAAAAGCCTATGAAAAAGGTACCAGATGCATCTCATGGGGCCCCCTACTAACCCCGGGCCCTCGGGCAGTGCCCGAGTTTCCAAATGGTCAGTCCGCCCCTGCTA
Organism: Staurois parvus; assembly: GCF_062004578.1. NCBI lineage: Eukaryota > Metazoa > Chordata > Amphibia > Anura > Ranidae > Staurois > Staurois parvus. The sequence continues at coordinate 4,046,365 of NW_028318264.1, read as the reverse complement.
CCAGGTCATTTTACACTAGGCCAAATAAATCATGGCCTATGGCTTCATGGTGCCTAAAGGCGGTACATAGCTGCATAGACCACTTTAAATTTACGTTGGTAACCGGTAGTTATGGGCCCAAAGGTCTTGTCAGGTGAACCTCCATTTATGTCTTCCTCCTGCACATTTACATATGCATATGCAATATCGTATCTGCTGGTGACCTAAATATAACTTCAGCTTGTCTCCAGCCCCCCTCCTTAGCATGCTGTGACGAGAGGGCTGGGAGCATGTCCTGTATGGGCAGTGGCAGGAAGAAAAAAGTTCATAATAACATATCTGGCTGCTGCTAGCTTCTGTGTGGAAGTGATCTGTGGGTAGGGTTGCCACCTGGCCAGTATTTTACCATCCTGGACAGTAAAACAGGACTTGTTGCCAGTATTTTTTAATAGCAAAGGTACCATAAGGCCAGTATATTATCCCAGAAAATATGGAACACATATCTGTGAGGTGAAGAGTGTAAAAAAAAAGAAATGTGTGTCTTACAATGGATTGTCAGAATACCTTTTATTGTCAGAAACCCCTTATATTGAATACAGTGAGCCCCTACAGTCACTTTAGTCGATCTTTTGTAATGTGACCTCATGTCTGCTGAGTCCAATCAACTCTTTCAACTATACATTTTGTTCAAGCATATCCATACCAACCCTTTGGTACACTGCAAATAGCAGTTCATCAAACATCACCCTAAGAATAATACTCTAAAGTTGTCATCTCTGTATAAGTAGTGTTAAATGTAGTTAGTTAAAAGTCATTTTCTTTAATTTTTCAAAAGTATAATATGAGATTCTACCAACTTACCATACTCAACTCTCCCCATTCTGTATTTTTTTTTTTTTAAGTTCAGGTCTTTATGTATAAAAAAAAAATCCACAATTTACAAACAAGAATACAGTGGGGATTGAAAGTTTGGGCACCCCAGCTAAAAATTTGTATTAATGTGCATAAAGAAGCCAAGGAAAGATGGAAAAATCTCCAAAAGGCATCAAATTACAGATTAGACATTCTTATAATATGTGAACAAAATTTAGATTTTATTTCCATCATTTACACTTTCAAAATAACAGAAAACAAAAAAATGGCGTCTGCAAAAGTTTGGGCACCCTGCAGAATTTATAGCATGCACTGCCCCCTTTGCAAAGCTGAGACCTGCCAGTGTCATGGATTGTTCTCAATCATCGTCTGGGAAGACCAGGTGATGTCAATCTCAGAGGTTTTAAATGCCCAGACTCATCTGACCTTGCCCCAAAAATCAGCATCATGGGTTCTTCTAAGCAGTTGTCTAGAAAACTGAAATTGAAAATAGTTGACACTCACAAAGCTGGAGAAGGCTATAAGAAGATAGCAAAGCGTTTTCAGATGTCAATATCCTCTGTTCGGAATGTAATTAAGAAATGGCAGTCATCAGGAACAGTGGAAGTTAAAGCAAGATCTGGAAGACCAAGAAAAATATCAGACAGAACAGCTCACAGGATTGTGAGAAAAACAATTCAAAACCCACGTTTGACTGCACGATCCCTCCAGAAAGATCTGGCAGACACTGGACTTGTGGTACACTATTCCACTATAAAGAGATACTTGTAACAAATATGGTCTTCATGGAAGAGTCATCAGAAGAAAACCTCTTCTATGTCCTCGCCACAAAAATCATCGTTTGAACTTTGCAAATGAACATATAGACTAGAGATGAGCGAAGTATTCAAAAATTCGATTCGGCTGATTCGGCGAATTCGCGGAATAAATTCGATTCGAGTCGAATATATTCGCTGCGAATTTAACTTATAAAAAGGGTGTTTCTAGGCTTCAGAGAGCCTTTATATTAGTGCAGAACACTGTACCTTTAATTTAAATGCCCTTGGAGTCTGCTGGGGAAGAGAAATAATACTGTCAGTCAGTATGACATGCAGATGAGTGCCGTCGATCTTAGAATCACCGCACACTTCACTCATTTGGGCAGCCACGGGGCAAAAAACCAGAGTGTGGAGCCACAGTGTGGCGGTGGAGGCAGCAGCAATGGGAGGCCATACAGCACCCTATGACAAAATGGAACCCACCAGCAGTGTGAGGAGACCTGAAAGTGGCACATGGCAGAGTGTGGCGATGGAGACAGCAGCAATGGGAGGCCGTACAGGGACCCATGACACACTCTGGACCTGGCAGCAGCATGAGGAGGCGGTACAGGGGCCCATGACAGATTACGGGCCTGGCAGCAGCATGAGGAGTCTGTACGGGGGCCCATGGCAGATTACGGGCCTGGCAGCAGCAATGGGAGGCCATACAGCACCCTATGACAAAATGGAACCCACCAGCAGTGTGAGGAGACCTGAAAGTGGGACATGGCAGAGTGTGGCGATGGAGACAGCAGCAATGGGAGGCCGTACAGGGACCCATGACACACTCTGGACCTGGCAGCAGCATGAGGAGGCGGTACAGGGGCCCATGACAGATTACAGGCCTGGTAGCAGCATGAGGAGTCGGTACGGGGGCCTATGGCAGATTACGGGCCTGGCAGCAGCAATGGGAGGCCGTACAGGGACCCATGACACACTCTGGACCTGGCAGCAGCATGAGGAGGCGGTACAGGGGCCCATGACAGATTACGGGCCTGGCAGCAGCATGAGGAGTCGGTACGGGGGCCCATGGCAGATTACGGGCCTGGCAGCAGCAATGGGAGGCCCGTAATCTGCCAGCACCCTATGACAAAATGGAACCCACCAGCAGTGTGAGGAGACCTGAAAGTGGCACATGGCAGAGTGTGGCGATGGAGACAGCAGCAATGGGAGGCCGTACAGGGACCCATGACACACTCTGGACCTGGCAGCAGCATGAGGAGGCGGTACAGGGGCCCATGACAGATTACGGACCTGGCAGCAGCATGAGGAGTCGGTACGGGGGCCCATGGCAGATTACGGGCCTGGCAGATGACGACAAGGCTGCCAAGTGCGATCAGCCTCATAATCATCAATTAGGGTCTCCGCCTCACTACTAGCCCCCTCGGCTGCGTGTGGGTCAGGAGACAGACCTGTCTCTAGACCGGCTACCGAGCCACTCTCCTCGCCACTACTTCTTCGCCTGGCTGCTGAAGAGGCGGATGTCTCCCCCCGTTCCTGACCGCCCTCTGTTAGCTCTTCCTCACTGTACAGTGGGGCTGAGCCCACAGCATGCGATACTTCGCTTGGTGAGGGAACACCAAAGGACAGGGGCAGGTAGAGGACACGTGATTTCAGTGGGCTTGCTCCCGGGCCATGCCAACTAACGGTTGTGTCTGACGTACCCACCGACCGTTGGCTGTAGGTGTCAGAGGTGACCTGGGAGGAGGAAGACGACCGAGCCAACCAATCGATGACGGCAGGGTTGTCGGTGGAGACACGACCGCTGGATGACACCGGGAGCACTGGCCTCTGGCTGCGACTAGTGCTGCCTCGACCCCTTCCTCTGCTGCCACGTCTGCTCGCTCCTGAAACATTGCCTCCTCTGCCACTCCTCTGCGTGTTGTCTGACATACTCTTTAATTCAACGATTCTGTGTCCCTGAGTAACGATTCTGTGTCCCTGAGTAACAATTCTGTGTCCCTGAGTAACAATTCTGTGTCCCTGAGTAACGATTCTGTGTCCCTGAGTAACAATTCTGTGTCCCTGAGTAACAATTCTGTGTCCCTGAGTAACAATACTGTGTCCCTCAGTAACGATTCTGTGTCCCTCAGTAACGATTCTGTGTCCCTGAGTAACAATTCTGTGTCCCTGAGTAACGATTCTGTGTCCCTGAGTAACAATTCTGTGTCCCTGAGTAACGATTCTGTGTCCCTGAGTAACGATTCTGTGTCCCTGAGTAACGATTCTGTGTCTGTCCCTGAGTAACGATTCTGTGTCCCTGAGTAACAATTCTGTGTCCCTGAGTAACAATTCTTTGTCCCTCAGTAACGATTCTGTGTCCCTCAGTAACGATTCTGTGTCCCTGAGTAACATTTCTGTGTCCCTGAGTAACAATTCTGTGTCTGTCCCTTAGTAACAATTCTGTGTGCCTGAGTAACAATTCTGTGTCCCTCAGTAACGATTCTGTGTCCCTCAGTAACGATTCTGTGTCCCTGAGTAACGATTCTGTGTCCCTGAGTAACAATTCTGTGTCCCTGAGTAACAATTCTGTGTCTGTCCCTGAGTAACAATTCTGTGTCCCTGAGTAACGATTCTGTGTCCCTCAGTAACAATTCTGTGTCCCTGAGTAACAATTCTGTGTCCCTCAGTAACAATTCTGTGTCTGTCCGTGAGTAACAATTCTGTGTCCCTGAGTAACAATTCTGTGTCCCCGAGTAACAATTCTGTGTCCCTCAGTAATGATTCTGTGTCCCTCAGTAACGATTCTGTGTCCCTCAGTAACAATTCTGTGTCCCTGAGTAACAATTCTGTGTCTGTCCCTGAGTAACAATTCTGTGTCCTTGAGTAACAATTCTGTGTCCCTGAGTAACGATTCTGTGTCCCTGAGTAACGATTCTGTGTCCCTGAGTAACAATTCTGTGTCCCTCAGTAACAATTCTGTGTCCCTGAGTAACAATTCTGTGTCTGTCCCTGAGTAACAATTCTGTGTCCCTGAGTAACAATTCTGTGTCCCTGAGTAACAATTCTGTGTCCCTCAGTAACAATTCTGTGTCCCTGAGTAACAATTCTGTGTCTGTCCCTGAGTAACAATTCTGTGTCCCTGAGTAACAATTCTGTGTCCCTGAGTAACAATTCTGTGTCCCTCAGTAACGATTCTGTGTCCCTCAGTAACAATTCTGTGTCCCTGAGTAAAAATTCTGTGTCCCTGAGTAACAATTCTGTGTCCCTGAGTAACAATTCTGTTTCCCTGAGTAACAATTCTGTGTCCCTGAGTAACGATTCTGTGTCCCTAAGTAACGATTCTGTGTCCCTAAGTAACGATTCTGTGGCCCTAAAGTCTCTCTGGCCCTAACTCTGTCCCTAATACAGACAGATCTGTCTCTCTTGAATGACCGGAGGCTAATGGAGAATTGTAAGATATCCCTATATCCCTGAGTAACAATTCTGTGTCCCTGAGTAACAATTCTGTGTCCCTGAGTAACGATTCTGTGTCCCTAAGTAACGATTCTGTGTCCCTAAGTAACGATTCTGTGGCCCTAAAGTCTCTCTGGCCCTAACTCTGTCCCTAATACAGACAGGTCTGTCTCTCTTGAATGACCGGAGGCTAATGGAGAATTGTAAGATGGCCGCAATTTTTAGCTCCACCATTACACAGTGCTGGCTGGCTGGCTGCTGATTGGCTAATGCGATCACATGTCATGAATGAATGCATTATGGGTCCCCATGTTTTCAATGATGGATCCCTGCTCCATCACCACACATGTCGCCGCCATTTTTGGGAAAATTCGATTCGTGCATCCGAAGTTGGCTAATTTTCGGATTCGGCGCGAATCGAATATTTCCCAATATTCGAAACGAATTCCACTTCGCCATGTTTGATTCGCTCATCTCTAATATAGACAAGCCTGATGCATTTTGGAAACAAGTTCTGTGGACCGATGAGGTTAAAATTTAACTTTTTGGCCGGAATGAGCAAAGGTACGTTTGGAGAAGAAGGGGCACAGAATTTAATGAAAAGAACCTCTGTCCAACTGTTAAGCATGGGGTTGGATCAATCATGATTTGGGGTTGTGTTGCAGCCAGTGGCACAGGGAACATCTCATGAGTAGAATGAAAAATGGATTCAATAAAATTTCAGCAAATTTTGGATGGTAACTTGATGCCATCTGTGAAAAAGCTGAAGTTAAAGAGAGGATGGCTTCTACAAATGGATAATGATCCTAAACACACCTCGAAATCCATGGGGGATTACATCAAAAGGCGTAAACTGAAGGTTTTGCCATGGCCTTCACAATCTCCTGCCCTCAACATAATTGAAAATCTATGGATAGACCTTAAAAGAGCAGTGCGTGACAGACAGCCCAGAAATCTCAAAGAACTGGAAGACTTTTGTAAGGAAGAATGGGCAAAGATACCTCAAACAAAAATTGAAAAACTCTTGGCTAGCTACAAAAAGCGTTTACAAGCTGTGATACTTGCCAAAGGGGGCAGTAAAAGATATTAACTCTGCATGGTGCCCAAACTTTTGCAGACGCCATTTTTTTGTTTTCTGTTATTTTGAAAGTGTAAATGATGGAAATAAAATCTAACTTTTGTTGACATATTATAAGAATGTCTAATCTGTAATTTAATGCCTTTTGGAGATTTTTCCATCTTTCCTTGGCTTCTTTATGCACATTAATACAAATTTTTAGCTGGGGTGCCCAAACTTTCGATCCCCACTGTACACAAAAAAAGAGAAAAAAAGCACCAAAAAAACAAACACCCACCTTTCAGGGCAGGGCAGACACACGAAAAAAGGGAGGCGGAAGAGCAATCGTCATATAAATAAAATAATCATGAGTTAGTATACATACTCCATCCATTTAGTATTATTTTCATTAATTGTAGCTGCACTCAGCTTGCTTCAAAGCAAGCGCAGCAAAATGCACATTTTTAAACTGCATAAACTGTGCTTTATAAATATGCTAAACTTTGGCTTCCTTTTTAGCAGCAGTAAAGCTATATCACTGCTTTATAAATTGACCCCTACAGCGCCATCTGTTGGCAAAACCCAAATATAAAATATTAATATGAAATATTACATATTTGCCTGACTAAATTTAGTTAGATTTAATTTTCTATCCCTGAATAGAATAAAGAAAATATGTTCAAAACCGCTACAAGTTTTTTACTTGACATAAGAGGAAATGGAGTAAACAATGAGACACAATAATGGCTGCAATTGCTGAACCCTTTTGACAGTGCCATTCTCCACATTTCTGATAGCCGTGATATAATTTTAGACTTTTCCCAATCACTACATTTGGCATTCTTACAGTTTGTCTCAACTTTCTCTAGTTCACATATAAACCTGTACAACTAAACTTAAGGTGACATACACGTAAACTCTGTGTGTAACAGCCCTTAGTTCTAGAGTAACATTTTTACATTACAGCATGTAAAGATTAAAACAAATAAAAAAAAAAAATTAAAATAACTGATAAAAAGTTAATTATTGTATGTATTATGCTTACAGGGGTTTAACTTCAAAATAAAAATTATATTTAAAAAAACCCAATTGCTCTGCCATCTTAAAGACCAGGAATAGCAACAGGAATAAGAAGAGTGAGTGTATTCCATTTATTCTTGAAAGAATCGTATCATTGTGATTCAACAAGGTAAATTACTCTACATCAGACCATGTTGTTTACAACAAGTGGAGTGCAAATTAAATGAAATTGTGATACCATTGAACTAACCTGCAATATTCCTCTCCCATGTGCAAGACAATAAAATAAATCAGTATAGTAATGGGAAAAATTAAGGATAAATGGATTACAAATAATGCCTGCAAATAGGACCCAACAAAATCTCAAAGCAATCTAACTTTTGAGTTTCAAGCACTGTTTTCAAATATTCTTACTGTCATTGAAAGTGTAGTACATATAAATGATTACAGTTATTTTGAGTCTATGCAAATCCAGTTTATAGGTCAAGTCAACCTGGTGTTGAGGCTCATTTTTTAAAGTTGAACTACATGGAATTCATTTTATTTTATTAGGCTTCAACAAAACTAAATGCTAGGCAAGGAATGCACTGGATGCAAAGAAAACAGAGGGTGCACCAGCCTAGTACATTACCTTAAAAAACATGTATAGATAAAAAGTTTAAAAAGGTTGGCTCTGAGGAAGAGGCAAACCCTCGAAACACGTTGGCCTGTTGGAAGTCCAGGGTTCCCATTGCGGGCAGTCACGTAGTGTGGACTGGACAGTGCTGTTCTTTCATGATGTGCCTTTTGACACTATTGTAATTTGTGAGTATAATATCTATTATTTTTATCAATAAATATTTTTTAAGGTAATGCACTAGGTTGGTGAGCCTTCAGTTTGTTTTCTTTGCATCCATTGTATTTGGACTTCCCTGGTCCTCTAAGGGCAGCAAGGCATGCACTTTCCAGGACAGTCGAGATGTGTTGTAGCCTCTGTTGAGTCCATCCCCAAGTACAGAAGTATTTGTGTTTGCCATTTTGCAAGGAGTGTACTACCTGTAGGCTGAATGTTTAAAAGTACAAAATGTAACTTAAGGCCTTCAGCAGTTTGTACACTAATACTTCTTTACTCATGGGCTTCTTTATTCAGACAGAAAATGGATGCCCTTGATTAGGCAGAGACTGGCAGCAACAAAAATACAAATGCTGATGTAGACAGCTCCACTGGACAAAGTTTTACATTGGATGATACTTTTCATCTGGATGTATACTTAGTCTACAGAAAGTTTGGTCTACAAATATTGGTCTAGCACATGGTTTTGCACTTTTTATCCTTATGTAATATATACATTGTATTATAATATAAAAATACCTTCATTTTTGCCATTGGGGGAGCATAAACAAAGTAACATAGTGTTACATGTGCCTCTTCCAAATCCCAGTGGTGAAATGCCAGTAAGATACAGTTGCAAGTTTTGTGAGCAGTGGTCAGTGGAGGGGGAGTGTCAAGGACAAGCTGCAGAATCTCCCCCTTGCACTATCACTCAACCCTCCCCTGCAATATTAGACAGCCCTCTACATTAATAAACAGTCTGCTACATTCTGGAATCTCTGCCAAGCACCCATCCATGCACTATGCCTGCCTCCCCTGCTCGCACCCCTGTTCCCTATGTACCCATTTCAGCTGCAGCCCCCTTTTTTCTCCACAAGACATAGACACATCACATCTCACCAGCGCATGTTAAAAGTTCCCCTACCCACACTAAATGCTTGCAGCCAGCTCCCTGTTCCCACCATTGTGCCTACACATTGCACCACTACTCTCATGACTATGCCTGCACCCCAACACAGCTGCAAGTCCTTCTTTACCCAGCTGACTCCAATCCCCCACCCCCATGTTTTCAACATCCTCAGTTCCATTTCCCCCAACATGCTTACACCTTCATTCTCTTATCACCAAGGATGTACTTTCCTCTTCACAACTGTACTTTCTCTCGGCCTGCACAAAGAACAAGCCCCCCAGCCCTCGCCACCATAGTTTTACGAGCACTACCACCACCTCACTTGCAGACCCATATCTCACACTACATTTGCACAAAGCAATCCCCATAAAAATACATTTTATTTTATTTATTTAAGGTACTTATATAGCGCCATCAATTAAAGCTGCGCTTTGCATATATCTATTGTACATGCAGATCAGTTCCTAACTCTCAAGGGGCGTACAATCTAAGGTCCCTAACTTACATCCATACATACACATACTAGGGCCAATTTAGAAAGGATCCAATTAGCCTACCAGCATGTTTATGGAGTGTGGTAGGAAACTGGATTACCCGGAGGAAACACACGCAGACACATGCAAACTCCAGACACATGGTGCGGTGGCTGGGATTCGAACCAAGGACACTCATACTGCCAGGCGGAAGTCCTAACCTACATGACTTCAAACACCCTTCTCACTTACATGGCTGTACCACTTCCCTTCACTGTTATTCTTGCACCCCCTTTCACCCAGTCTGTGCACATTTCTGCCCACTCTCATTCAATGTCTCCTCCCCCTGCTGTCACTCCACACCTGCTGAAAGCCATACCTTGTCCCCCTTTATACGCAGTAACCCGCACTTTCATTCCTTCCTCCTGCTCTAAATGCTGTGCCTGCAACGCTCAGTTTCCTAAACTTCTTTGCTCTGGATTAGACACACTTTTGCTAGTTTTCTATATGTAGCACCCTCCTAAGAAAACTAGGGGGAGCTAGTTATTTTTTTTTTGTAATCAGAGGCTGAATAGCAAATAATCAAAAAGCGTGCTGTCCCTTTTAGGTTATGTGAAGCATATACAAATCACCACACAACTGTAAGTGATAATATGAAATAACAGACATAACATATATAAATTATGACATTTGCAGCCTTTATAATCAGCTCAGAAAGTTAATGTGATTCATATGAAACCCAAGTGGGAAAGAAAGTACGAAGTGCTGATAAACTTCCACTCAAAAAAGTGCTCCAGCCCTCCAAAAGTACTCCTCAGAGGAAAAAAAATTGGCTTCTTACCAGATGAGAATGATCTCAAATGATAGAGATCAAACAGCGCTCAAACACAAGATCAAGGGATGGCACTCTCACTTGCATCCTCTTCAACAGAGTGATCTCATAAGTAAAGTAAACTGATCCAGAGATCACTCATTAAGCAGGCATTTGCAAAATGCAAATAGGGAGAAGCTTCATAGTACAGTAGGTATTAAAACCTTTTTTATTTAAATTTTAAAAATAGTGCACTTACAAACAAGTGGGAATAAACCACTTCATATATACAAACAAACCTGCCATGGCATCAGCTGTCACGCCGGTACACGATGATGTCACACCAAGTCTGCCTGCAGAGGATGCCAGTGAGAGTGCCATCCCTTAATCTTATGTTTGAGTGTTGTTTAATCGCTATCAGTTGAGATCATTCTAATCTGGTAAGAGGACACATTTTTTCCTCTGAGGAGCACTTTTGGAGCACTTTTTTGGAGTGGATGTTTATCCGCACTTAGCACTTTCTTTCCCACATGGGTTTCATATGGATCACATAAACTTCATGAGCTGATTATAAAGGCTGCAAATGTCATAATTTATATATGTTATGTCTGTTAATTCATATTATTGCTTATAATTGTGTGTGGTGATTTGAATATGCTTCAAATAACCTTCAAGGTTTTTTTTGATTATTTAGTAGGTGGATTCAGTATTCAGGATTTTGTAGTTGCAGCAGTCCCGTATTTTTCATCATATTTTTTGGTGGGTTGTGCACAGGTATTTACTATTATAGTCCTGTATTTAATGTTTGTGTTGGCTAAGTGCAGGAATTTATTTTTATTTAGAGACTGAATAGCAGCCTGGTGCAATAGTCAGAGGGTCAAATTTGGGTCAGGGCTGAGAGGCTCTGCAGATCAGCTCCCTGAAACTTCCCCCCAATCTAGACACTTGGAGAAGTCTCTAGAACTCAGTGGGCATGGGTGAGTTTGAGCTGGTCTGCACTCTTAAGGGATTCTGACCAACCCCTAAGCAGGAGGGTTGGCATGGGGTCAGGACAGCCCTTAAGCTTGCTCAGTAGCAGGAGAGTTCTGGTGGAAGATGTAAGAACAGGAGCTGGAGAGTCTGGAGTCGACTCAGGGAAGGAGCCTGCTTCCAGAAGAGTTGCTAAAAGAAGGAAAGCTGAACCTTGCCACCACCTTAGAGAGGAATGAGCTAGCCTAGCAGAAGACCTAAAAGCTGCTACCGACCTGCAGCTTACAGAGGAATGCCAGTGAGTCCTTCTACACCCCCTGGACGGGAATAGGGGAAAGGGCATTTGGGTGGGAAACCTGCAGCTAGACTGTTTTTTTTAAGAGTCAGATTCTAGATCCCCTTGTCCAGGGATTTCTACACCAGGAGAGGCTGGATAGCTCTCCAAGAAGAGAAGAGAACCCCTCTGAGCACATGTAAATATCTTCAGGAAGTTGTCCTCAGTTAAACAGTTCCTTGGGCATCCCTTGTATCCCTCATCCCCATCCAAGTTCAAATCCCCTAATAAAATCTAAAAAACAAGTTCAAGGCCTTTTTACTTCTCTGGGGTGCAAGGCTGGAAAGAAATGTATGTTGCCTAAACTATAGGGGGTCCCAAATCTCTAGTGACTCCTGAGGGGGTAGTGCTTTATGTGGGGGCTTGTAATTCTGGGATCTCTTATGGTAACCTGCACATCCTTTGCCCCTAGCATCCAGCAACCAATGAGCCAGGAAGAGTTTTGCAGCAGTTGAAGTGTTGCAGAGATTTGCAGGAAAAGTGGAGTGTGCTCATCTGCTCATGCCAGAAGAAATGTGTATTACTGTCTCGTTTGCCATTGCCCCAAGCAACCAGAGCAGCCCGTCAGTCCACAAAAGTATTTTCACTGCTCCACAGGTGGCCTCTGCAAAAGACTATGTATCTGCTAATGCCAGTGAACTGTCTGCTATTACTGTCCTGCTTGCCATTGCCCGGAGCAATCGGAACAGTCCATCAGTCAGCAAATGTCCCTTTGCTGCTCCACAGGTGGCTCATAAAAGAGAGTAGGTATGCTGCGTACCTACAAATGACAGCACAATGTCCGTTACTACCTTGCTTGCTGTTGTCCAAAGCAATCGGAGCAGCTCATTAGTGTCTACAAGTCTTTTTGCTTCTCTACAGGTGGCTACCACAAAAGACTCTGTCCTTCAAGTACCTGCTTGATACAGTAGGGTGTGTCTTGCTTTTACCCTGTTCATCGTTGCCTGTAGTAACCGAGGAGAGCAGCAGCACCTGAGTGGACTACAAATGCCTGATCACACATCTATGGCTGAGGTCTGTGTTCTACTACTCATTTTAATGTCTGCTAAAGTCAGTGTTTGTCACGTGTCCTTGCTTGTCGTTGCCCGGGACAACCAAAACAACCTACTACTACCCAGTGGATTACAAATGCTCTACACCAGTTGCGACTAATGACTTTCTTCTTTCTTTGTTCAACAGTATTCAGTGGACAGGTGTCCCTTGCCTTGCTGTTGCCCATAGCAACCACTGTGGATCATCGCTGCTACAGTTACTACAGACACCCAGTTGTCGAACAATGGCTGGAGCCCTTGCAAGCGAACCGCTTTTGTGTTTCTGCCCTGCAATCCAGCCAACCCCCGCCCCCGCTTGGAGCCACAGGGGTTAACTCCATTGCGGAAAAGTTCCTGCACGGCAGTCTCGCTAGCGCCAAAGTGTCTCAAGAAGGGGTGTGGCCATGCCCTCAAGTCTGCCCAGTACACCAAGCATGCTGTGAGAGGGCATGAGAGGTGGAAGATGGTGGCTGCAATACTGATTTGTCACAGACGTTTTCTGCCCAAAGTCACCCTGGTGGACACCGGGGTGCATTCAGAGCATAACAGCGGCTTTGCTCTGGAACTTGTAGAAGGAGTTGAGAGACTGTTGTGTCCTGATTGCAGGAGGCCAACCACCCTGATCACAGTGTGGATCAAGTGTGGGCATTGTGAAGTGCCACTGACCAGGCTGCTGCCCAGAGATCTGGCGCCATGAACATACACGGTGCATCTGCATACAGGACTGTTCACAGAGAAGGGAAGGTGGGAGAGTGTCCTGAATTGGAGATGCAGAGATGGACTGAGTCCTGGGACCATGACTCCCCGCACCCTTAATAGACCTCTGCACCAGACAGTGGCCTGCTGTGACCTACCCATCACCAAGACATGCCGCTGGTGAGCGGGTGCCCACAAGTACTGTCCAGCAAAAGCCAGCCACATCCTCCAGCCCTGATGATCCACCTCGTAGGAACCAGTCAGCGAGGACAGCTAGTCCTCAGGTGAGCCAACAGAGTTTCAGTGGTGGGGAGGTGGATTGAGGGTCACCTAGAATTTTAGCAAAATTTGGGCCCCTAGAAGTGGAGAAACAAGAAGACTGGTCCCCTGAGGACTCTGAAGAGGAATGGGATTGGGTGATATTAATACCGAGGACTTTGAGTCACTGACAGGGCCATCAGGAAGCTCTTGCACCCCAGACTCTGCTGGACCTCCCGCAGGACTGAGCCCATTCATATGCCCCCTCAGCCAAAGCCTGAATTTGCCCAGGACCAGACTGGCCCAGGACCAGAGCCATGAACTCTGAACTAAATCTACTGATTCACACGGCCCCAAGTCCCTGTGTATATCCAGGAACGGGGGACAAGGACAGCACGAGAAATTACATTGATGTAATTTCTCTAGGCTAAAGGAACAGAGTCACAAGACATTAGACTGCTTAAAGCAGATAATAAGTGTTTGTGGGATTGAACGTGTTTGTGACATCTAGAAATGTTACCTTAGACTGCTTAAATTAGATAAGAACTTGTTTTTGCATTAAGGGTAGATAAGAAGGTGATTTGTGGCAAAAGTGTGATATTACTAGTTAAGACGTTGTTTGCTAGTAAAGTGACTGGGTGTGACTAACGGAACCTTTCTGCTAACTCCTCCTAGAGTGGGCATGGCACCCACCCATTTCAGGGGAGTTGCCAGAAGACTTTAACGGGAATATTAGGAGAGGCTGAACAAGGTCAATTTGGGAGCCTTCCTATGCGAAAGGGGACGCTCTGATGCTGGGATTTTTGCCAAGCAGGGGCGGACTGACAACTCATGGGGCCCCCGGGCAATAGGGGATCATGGGGCCCCTGTGTCCTTGCCCAAACTCAAAAAAGCCTATGAAAAAGGTACCAGGGGCATCTCATGGGGCCCCCTACTGACCCAGGGCCCTCAGGCAGTGCCCGAGTTTCCAAATGGTCAGTCTGCCCCTGTTGCCAAGGCTATATGGGCTCATCGAATTGGCCACATTTAAGGCTTCTCTGCGACCCCCTGTGCATTATGTTTCCGATGGCATCTGTTCCTTCCCGTCTTCCCATAGCTTTGGTAATGTATTCTATGCTGTCAAAAGATGTCTATTTCATGCTGTAATGCTCACGTTATTATTGGTGTGTGTTATTATGCAGATTGTGATGAGTATAAGATATATCCTCCTGTATGTTGTGTGATAATAAAAGTGGAGGTTTTGACAGTGCAAGAATACTGCAGTTGGATTCTGTTATTTCTTGGGGTGCCGAATGAATGCTATGATGTGCCAGGACAGGTGTTCATTTGGTAGTGGGTCTCTCACATGCTTAGAATAATTAATGGTGTAAATGCTAGCTAAACGTACCTGTGTATTATGTGTGTGACTTGTTTTTGGTTTTTGTGTCCAGAATTGCATTAGAAGAAGCATGTGGCCCCTGAATGGGGATGGGACTATCCCTATGTTTCTCAAGATGTGATGGACATCATTGCTAGTTCCATACAACAGTGGGAAGATGATCTTGTCTGCGACTATCGCCATGTCCCCAAGATTTTGAGAGGGCCTTATGTAACCAAAGCCTAGATACGCTTTCAGGACATTAAGCAGGAATGGAGCAGGGGCTGGGCTATCTAAAAGGGCAGGGTAATGGACATTAAAGCAGGATGGCCTAAGGTGGCCTACTCTTATCATTGCCCAACTGACTGATGGCTCCATCATCAAATTGCCTAGCCCTAACCAATACTACTGAGGGTTGGCACTGAATAGCAACCCAGTAGGCCCTGCTACTTACGGATTATCCTAATAGGAGGGGCTCCTTCTTACATTTCTAAGGACTAAAAGTGCTTTATGGATCTTTAGTTAGCCAGAGTTAGGGCCATGTTCTTCCTTTATTTGCTTCTTGTCCCACTATTTGCAGGTATCCCAGAATGGCTGTCTTTCTGCTTAGGAACGAAAAGGACCTTACTGTGTTATGGAGGGTTTCCCTCGAGGGGGAGGCTCTCTATAGTGATAATGTGCATGGTTTGATATATTGCTATATATATGTTGGTGCATATTTGTTCTTTTCCTGCTATTAGTCAGTCAGACTTAGGGAGTAAATATGTAATTACGGTACTGTAAATACGTACATTACGCATATTACTATTTTATATGCTATTATTTTGTACATACTTTATTCCCCTCTACAGTTTTTGTTCCCTTCCCCCTCTTCTTTTCTACATGGGATGCCCCGCTGCTGGGAGCAGGAACCTGTTTTTGTTCTTCCCCCAGTCAGTGAGGACTGTTTTCTAGCAGGGGGTGAATGTAGCACCCCCTAGGAAAGCTAGGGGGAGATAATTTTTTTTTCAGTGAGAGGCTGAATAGCAGCCTGGTGCAATAGTCAGAGGGTCAAATTTGGGTCAGGGCTGAGAGGATCTGCAGATCAGCTCACTGATACCTTCCCCTGATCTAGAGACGTGGAGAAGTCTCTACAACTCATTGGGCATGGGTGAGGAGTGCTGGTCTGCACTCTTAAAGGATTCAGACAATTCCCAAGTAGGAGGCTTGGCATCGGGGTCAGGTCAGCCATTAAGAGTGGCTGAGCCTGTTCAGTAACAGGAGAGTTTGGGTGGAAGATGCAAGAGCAGGAGCTGGAGAGTCTGGAGCCTGGGAGGAGGCCCAGAGGAGGGGCCTGCCTCCAGGAAAGTTGCTGAAAGAAGGAAAGCTGAACCTTGCCAGGCCCCTGAGAGAGGACAATCTGTGGAGCTGAGGAAGGAGCTAGCCCAGAAAAAGGCCTGAAAGCATTTAACGACCTGCAGTTTACAGAGGAGGGACAGTGGGTACTTCTACACCCCCTGGATGGGAATAGGGGAGAGGGCATTTGGGTGAGAATCCTGCAGCTAGACTGTGTTTTTGAAGAGTCAGATTCTAGATCCACTTGTCCAAGGATTTCTACACTAGGAGAGGCTGGATAGCTCTCCAAGAAGAGAAAAGAACTCCTCTGAGCATTCATGGCCAGATCTAGGGTGCTGGGGTGAGTTGCGCCCCCCCTAGATTTTAGTTGTGCCCCCCAAGGCTGATGAGCTCCTTCTCCCTCATCCTGAAACTCAGAGCTGGGACAGGGGAAGAAGGGGAGCCTGGAGCAGTTAGATCCAGAAAGTGACAAAGAAGAGAGAGCCCGGAGGAATGGTGCTGTGCTGTGTTCTGCCCCCTCCTCCTGTCAGAACAGCGCTACGCCATAGGCTTAGTGATTACACAGGATTGCTCCGATCATCAGACTGTACACAGTTTCATTACCCACCCCTATCTCCTCCAAGGACCGCTCTTTTCCCATCAGCAGCAAATGTGGGCAGGGGGCGGGTAATGAAACTGTGCACAGTCCGATGGTCAGAGCAAATCTTTGTCATCAGTGATATGGAGCAGCGCTGTTATGACAGGAGGAGGGTATGGTGCACAGCACAGCTCGAACCTCCGGACTGTAAGTAAGGAGGATGGGGATGGGAGGGCTTACAGGCAAATTGTACACAATGAAGGGGAGGTGTGGAGGGAAACA
Organism: Staurois parvus; assembly: GCF_062004578.1. Lineage (NCBI taxonomy): Eukaryota > Metazoa > Chordata > Amphibia > Anura > Ranidae > Staurois > Staurois parvus. The sequence goes on along the minus strand of NW_028318264.1, from coordinate 4,029,399 downwards.
GTCATTTGTTCTTGGGATGAGAAGGGGCTATTTGTGCTGGAAAGGGTAATGGGGGTTGGGGGGGGGGATTTCTGCTAGGAGGTGGAATAATGGATTAGAGCCAGGAGGGGGCTTAGGGGGAATTTTCGTGCCTATTTATGCTAAGAGTGGGTGGGGGATATGTGCTAAGAGGTGGCGGGGACTTTGGGCTAATGGGGGGAGGGGATTGAAAAGGGAGAGGATCTGTGCTGGGAAGGGGAATTTGGAGGGGGTTGTGCTAGGAGGAGGAATTTAGGTGAATTTTTCATAGGGAGGGGATTAGATGATGAGGATTTGGAGGGGGGGAGGATTTGAGCTAGAAGGGATTAACAGGGGATTTGTGCAAGAAGGGAGGATTTGGTGGATTTGTGCTAGAAGGAGGGGTTGGAAGGAATTTGTGCTGGAAGGGTGGATTGGGTGGGTTTGTGCTAGAAGAGGGGGTTGGGGGGCAAATATTACTGCTGGGAGGCGGTTTATGCTGAGAGGAGGGGGAATTTTTGAACTGTTTGGGGAGAATTTTGGCTTGCAGTGTTTTTTTTTTGTTTTTTTGTTTTTTTAGCGGGAGGGATTTATGCTGAGTAAGGATGCTCACACATGGTGAGCTTAGTTTGTCATCTTCGTCCTGGGAGTTGGATTACCTTGTCCTGGCGCTGCCCACACTACACACAGGGCAGGTAATAGATCTCCTCCCCACACAGCACATTGCTGAGATCAGATTCCCTTACAGACACAGCCTAAATCTGCAGTGTGTAGCTGGCTTCTGTGTTGCAGTTCTGACCCTGCCCTCTTCTCTGCTCTGCTAACCACTGTCCTCTGCCCTGCTGACCCCTTTTCTCTACCCTGCTAACCCTCTGTAACCTGCCCTGCTGACTGCTGATCCCTGTACACTGTCCTTCTGACCACTGTCCTCTGCCCTGCTGGCCCCCTTTTCTCTGCCTTGCTAACCCTCTTTCTTCTGCCCTACTTCCCTGTCTTCTGCCCTACTGCCCTGTCTTCTGCCCTACTGCCCTGTCTTCTGCCTACTGCCCTGTCTTCTGCCCTACTGCCCTGTCTTCTGCCCTGATAACCCCTGTTCTCCACCCTGCTGACCCCTGTCCTTTGCTCTGCAGACCCCTATCTTCTGCCCTACTGAACCCCTGTATACTGCCGTACTGACTCTTGTACACTCCCCTGCTGATTTCTCATCCTCTGTCCTGCTGACCCTCTGCTCACTGCCCTGCTAACCCCTGCACATTGTCTTGATAACCCACTGTAAACTGCCATGCAAACTAACGACCTGCCTACAAACTACTCTGCCCTACAAACTGCTGACCCTGTCCTCTGCCCTGCTGGCCCACCTGTACACTGTCCTACTGACTTTTATACACTGCCTTGCTAACCTTTCATCCATTGCCCCCCTAATAGAAGTTACATAAAAACATAATTAATGTAAATGTAGTGCTAGCCCCGTAGGAGCCATTTGATAATTTGGGTTCTCTGGATGCCTTGACTCCAAGAACACCCACAGCCCCTCTGACACACCTGGTTGAATGAAAGTTACTGCAAGCACTTAAGTATAACTACCTTTAACTCAGCTGTGAATTAGCACCAGGGAATAAACACAAGACTGTTTGGTGGTAAGTGAGCTCAATATATTGGTAAGAGTCAGAATAAATGGTGATTTTAGTTATAAATGAACATAGAAGGTAGATTCAGACAAACTCTCTTAGACAGTATTATCAATTGCCAAGGAAATTTAGAATAGAGTTATGTACAGCTAGACTGGGATTAACTCATGAATGGCAAAGTCAGCAATAAACAGTGCAAATCAGCTGGATGAATGTATCCACCTACTGTAGCTGAGTATAAATGTTTGTTGATTTGAAAACTCTTTCAATATCCATGAGACCAAAATTTATGTTTTACATAGCAATTTTTAGCAGTTACAGAATCTCTGCAGTGGATTGCAGTTGGAAGTAAGCAGTTGTTTGACTGATAGCATAGATGCTAAGCAATTGGGTTTTTGTACTGTGTGATGCTAAAGTGTTTTTCAATAAAAAATAAATCGTTCTCAAATAAAAGTATATCTAAAGCTACAACATTTAACTTTTTTGATTTTGCATGAAACACAGAAATATTAAAACTAGGGATGAGGTTCTCTAACATAGGTTCATGATGATTCCTGCGTGTTCAAGGTTCATGAACATGACAAATGTGAGAACTCCTCATAGTAAACACAATGCACTGCCTGGCCTTTAAACTTTGATCAGCTGGCTTAGAAGAGCCAATAGGAGGGCTTTTGGATAACGTTTCTCCTCAAAAGTGTAAGGTCACAGTTAGAGAGACTAGGGCAAAGTTGTAGGCAAGGACCAGCTGTATTTCCTTATTACTGGAACTGTTCTCCCTGTGGCTTCTCCTCTAGAACATACATATATATATATATAATATCTTTATGTTTCAGTGATAAAGTATATGCACAAAGTCCAAAAAAAAAATTTTTTTTGGACTTTGTCATATTCAGCTTTATCATGCCCGTGTGTCCAAACAAATTGTATACCTCAAAAGAAAGAAAAACTAAAATAGTGTATTACCTCAATTAAATATATGCTTCACAAAATTAACAAAATGTGCAAATAAAAAGATTCAAATCGTGAACAACACGTGAATTGTGAAATCACTCTGTGTACACTCTATATACATATGTGAACACTCTGTGTACACTCCTAAATAATAATTGTGAACACTTCTAGGTAACTGAATTGCATACATTTACCCTAAATCAAGTAATAAGCCTTTCGGGTACACCCTGGACTTTCATTCCAGTATTGATGTTACTTCTCCCTGGACTCTCTCACTCCAGTGTATGTCAGAATTCCAGAATAGGGTTCCAATACTTTAATCAAGTTCTCCTCATTCATCTACCAGCCTCATGTGTCACTCATAAGTAGAGAGAAATTAGCCCACATATTGTAGTATTTCGGATAAATCTAATACATTTATTTGTAGTCATCACATTAAGGTTTTCATCACTCAGCAGCAGGTTCCCATGTCTCAGCCATGAGCAGCTTCCTGGAAAGCTACAATGCCAAATCCAACAACAAAGATGGTCGCTCTGCCACCTCCAGTTCCCGTGTAACGTCAGGCGTCACGTCCCCCGACGCGTCCCTTATGAGGAGGTCCGGAGGTGACGGGGTGCGTCGGGGGACATGACATCTGACAGTTACCTAGAAGTGTTCACAGAGTGTTCACAATTATTATTTAGGAGTGTACACAGAGTGTTCACATATGTATATAGAGTGTACACAGAGTGATTTCACAATTCACGTGTTCACGATTTTAATCTTTTTATTTGCACGTTTTGTTAATCAATTTTGTGAAGCATATATTTAATTGAGGTAATACACTATTTTAGTTTTTCTTTCTTTTGAGGTATAGAATTTGTTTGGACACACGGGGATGATAAAGCTAAATATGGAGGAATGATACATTTTTTTTGGACTTTGTGCATATAATTTTTCACTGACACATAAAGGTTTATATATATATATATATATATATATTGGACTTTCAAGGGTGAAAGTGGGACTCTTGAGTGTCATATGGGGTTGTATTATTGTTTATTTTTTGGATATCAAATTTATATCACTATTCCCCTCCAGAACAGCTGGTTTCTTTTCCTCTCCCTCCTTCCCCCATAACCCCTGCCAGCTTTCAGCTGCTGCAGGGAGAGCCACAGGAGGATCAGTTTCAGTATTTACGCCCCACCCCCATAATAGTTATAATGAGACTATAAATGAGCCTATAAATAAGCTACTGTGTGGCTGCAAAGGTGGAAATAATATTCATCGCTGATTCTAATGATTGATTGGTATCTCCCAGGAACATAATGTATGGTCTGTATGTAACACTATTTTTTCATCCAAAGGTCCACAAACAAAAACTTTGTCTAGAGAATACCTGATCATAGCTGCCAAAGTAGCTACCAGAAATACTAAAGACAGAGGGCATCCCTGTTGGGTACCAAAAATACATTTATTTTGAAAAGATAAACAATATATTCCAGTTCATATACAAGGATCTCAATAAAGAATCTGGACCCATTTGATACATTTTGGATCAAAGCAAACAGTTTCTATTGCAGCCACAAACAGAACCATTTAACACAATCAAAAGCCTTAGTTGCAAATCAAAAACAATAACACTCTTATGCCAAAATTATCCAGCGCTATTTGTAAATTTAAAACAGCACGCTGAATGTTGATGGTTATAGATTTACAATAAATTTAGTTTAATCAGAATTTATAATTTATATATTAGTTTATCTAACTGGTGTGCCAACATTTTAGCTATCAATTTAACATCATCTGCACGCAGAAATATTTGACATTATGAATCTGGGTGGTAACTATTATCACTTTGTACATAGAAGCTGGTAATACTATACATTATACTCATAAGATGCATTAATTGTATCCAGAAATGATGGAAAAAGTGTATCCTTAAAAATTGTACATATCTCTGCCAGAAGGCCATCCCCCAGGGCTTTATTATTAGGGAATGTCTTTACCACTTTCTCCAATTTCTCCAAGGTAAAAGGAGAATCCAAATATTCTATATCCTCCATCTTCATAGATAGTAATGTTATTTAGGGTAAGTAATCATATACTGTTACTGAAATTGACTGTTTAGAGGTAAATAAATTATTATACAACTGAGAAACCATTTCTAAAATTTTAGGGGTACCTGGGACTGCTACACTTGGTTCACTTTCTATCACCCCTATTTAAGTAGTAGGTTGTTGAGCCTGTGCTATAATTGCTAATAAACGGCAAATGTTATCTTCTTCAAAATAATGCTGTTTAAAAATGAATGACCGATTTTCTTTTTACTTTATTGCATTTTATTTGACTAGATCCTATGCCTCTAGTATCTAGAATCTTCATTGCATATGTCATGTGTAGGAATTTCAATAACAAAACTATCTGCTTTCAATGGGTTTGGTTTGGCCTTCTTATCAGGCTCTTTCTTCCCCAAATTTTCCCATAGTTACCAAGATCTTGGAACACGATCATCTCATGAATATGAGGTGCATCAGGTCCCTTACCAGACCAACCTCATGTTTCACACTTCCACATGGGTCAGTATTTAGCACTGGTGTCAGTGCCCAAGATTTGGTATCACCATGAATCAAATGATCTAGAGATTCCTGCTCACAGGACCCACAACTATTTTGTCCTATACTAGAGTCACCATTCTCCTTGAATCTGAGAACCTTGGTGCTAAGAATATTATTATATTGATATGTTGCAAACTTACAGAATACCTTTTATTGATAGGAAAAGTTCAAAGTAGGAAAACCCTTCCATTTCTTGTGTAAAAATTAAAAATGGTACCTGCCAACAAATAGAATCTTTCTTACGCACATACTTTACGGAAAACTCGGGATCTGTCTCTTCAGCAGTGCCCCTGTGGGAGGCGCATAAAGCCACGGTGCGGTGTCATGTTATACAGCTGGCGGCGGTTCGGAAGCGGGAGTGCCATCTTCTGGAGCTTCATTTTCTACTGGCCTCTGCAGATGCTCGTTGGAAGTCATTTCCATCCGCGGCCCATAAATGCGCATGGGACGCTCTGGCTACAGAGTTTGACCTACTTGCTTCTTCGGAGGCAGAACGGGCCCTGCGTTGGACCAAACACAAATTTTATTCCTGTGCTAATAAGGTCCGATGCAGACCAGGAAACTCAATTCTGTGGGGAAACCCCATAAACTGATCTGATTGCGACTTTCCTCAGGTGGCTGCACTTCTAATCCCCAGCAGATTGTTTCCCGGTTCACAGACTTCCTTTTGCGCCTTTATCCTAAACCACATCCCTTCCCTGTGGCTCAGGCAGAGGCATTCTTCCAAGATCTCCGACTTCTTGGATTATCCGTGGCAGCGCAGATGGCCCTCAATGCGGGTGTCACCTTATCGGAAGTGCTCCAAGCTATCAAATCTCTACAGTCTACCGTGGCCCCAGGTCCCGACGGCTTCTCCAGTCTTTATTATAAGAAATTTGCAACCCTGTTGGTGCCTTTCTTGGCTGACTATTTCAATGAGTTACGAGAGGGCTCTTTGCCCTCTACAGACATGCTTAGAGCTCATATCTCCATGATTCCTAAGACGACCGATGATGCACAGGAACCGCAAGCCTTTCGGCCCATTTCTCTTCTTATTGAACACCTGATGATATTGGGCAAGATCCTTAGTCTTCGAATCAATAAATATTTGTGTAGTCTGGTCCACAGGGACCAAGTAGGTTTCGTCCCTCTGAGGCAGGCGGGTGATAACGATCATAAGGTGGTCCATCTTATACATTTTCTACAACAGCAAAAAATCCTGGGATTCTTACTGTCCTTAGACATATATAAAGCCTTTGATTCTCTATCCTGGGAATATCTGCGGTTTGTGCTGTCTCGTTGGGGTTTTGGGGATTCTATTCTTTCTTGGATTCAAGCCTTGTATTCTTCCCCTTCGGCTTCCGTTAAATACGCTGGGTATTTCTCAGATCCCTTCCCTATTTGGCAAGGGACAAGACAGGGCTGCCCCCTGTCCTCGGTGCTCTTTGTCCTGGTGCTTGAGCCGCTGGCTTTAGCTCTCTGGACCGATTGTAATGTATTGGGTGTTCCATACGTGAGACAGGAGTTCAAGTTGAACCTTTTTCCGGACAATGCCCTCTTGACTTTCACTAATCCCCTGACGACGCTTCCAAATTTGCAACAGGTTCTTGTGCGTTGGGTGCCGCGCTCTATTTATTATTGTTAAAATTTAAAAAGTTGTTAGAATTATTATTTGAACCTTTATTATTTAAACTAATGTGTATTGGTCTCTCTTACCATAAGTGAATTTTCGTGCACATTCTGTCAATAAAGATAAATAGAAATAAAAATGAAAATAAAAAAGAATAAAAAACAAATTGATTATAAAATAATAAAAATAATAATAGTGATTATAAAAAAATTTGGAACTATAATTTGAGGATAAATAATGAGATAAAGTCATTAGAGTCACAGATAAAGTCCTTGTAAGTTCAGCAGAAAAATGGATGCAGTATACTCTCCTTTTTTGCTGGCATATACTGTGTAGCTGCAATGGTTAACAATAGAAGCTGCTCTGTAAATCACTGTGGTAAATGAGATCTCTCCTTACTCCAGCTCTCCTCCCATGGATCATAAGGGGAATAAAAAGAAGTACATAGTGTCTTATCCAGGGTAAATAGCTTTAATATACGCTAGTAATGCACTCACATGAGTTAAAAAAGGTATGCGCTTTTCATATATATAACCGTGGATAGCGGTGAGACCAGCCTTGTTGGTGTGCCTGCGCACACTGTCAATACTCGCCGTGTCTGAATGTCAGATGCGTGGTGACGTCACTGCCCCTCCCCTACGCGTTACGCTACAGCTTCCTCTGGGGGATGTAGTTTTACACATCACCTTGTCTGAGCTCTTTTTATATTATTACGGCGCCATTTTGTTGTAGTCCTAGTGGACGCTTCCATCTGAGGGTGAGCAAGGATGCCTGCGACATATTGTTTATTTATACACAGATATTTGTATCTTTTAGTGGCTCACAAGTATATTTCACATAAGAAAGGTTCTTGTGCGCTTCTCCTTGATTTCGGGTCTCCGTATTAATTTGGATAAGACTGTTGCTCTCAATATTACTTTGTCCTCAGATTTGGTTTCGCACAGTCCCACTTCCCTTACAAATGGGCTTCCTCTTCTCTTGAATACCTAGGCATTTGCTTGGCCCCTCCCTTTGGCTCGTTGTTTGCTGCAAACTATTATCCATTGCTTCGCTCTGTGTCCTCTCTTATGCACTCTTGGCAATTTCCACACCTGTCTTGGATAGGACGGGTTAATTCAGTGAAAATGACTATCTTGCCAAAATTGTTATACTATTTTTGTACCCTCCCAGTGTGGGTTCCTTCTCATTTCCTTCGGTTGATTCAGATGAAGATTATGCGTTTTATCTGGACAGATAAGCGCCTCAGAGTCTCCAGGAATATGCTTTTTGTTCATAGACTCCAGGGTGGTCTTGGGGTGCCTAACGTAACTAAGTATTATCAGGCGAGCCAGATTACCCCACTGTCTATGTTGAACGCTTCCTCAGAGGTTCCTCTCTGGGTCCTGCTGGAACTACCTAATTGTGCCCCTATTGTAACATCAACGCTTCTATGGCTTCCCCCTGCCCTACGCCCTATGGCACTGAGTCCGATTTTGCTCGATGGTTTACAAGTGTGGGACTCGATAGGTAACTCCAGTGGCCTGATGTCACCTTTCTTACGTTTGCTCCCAATTATTAATAACCTTCTCTTCCCACCGGGTTTAGTACAACCAAGGGCATTTTCTTGGTGGGTGGCCAATGGTCCTTCCCCACTTGGAATTCTCTTCTGGAGTCACGGGATGTCCCTCCAGCGGAATTTTTTCGTTTCCTTTTTTGACCTCACTGCAGGGTTCTTCCGCTTTCCTGCACCAGAAATCTGCCTCTGAATTGCTTTGCCAACAGCGTCCGGGCACCCTGGGCCTTATTTCCCTTCTTTATGCAGCTTTGAACAGACGCTTGACGCATACTTCTCTCTCACATGTCGCTCAATGAGAGCGCGACCTGGGGGAAGTCGTGGATCTGGAGGAGTGGAATAGGGTCTGGTCGTTTATAGCTAAATATTCATTTAATACGACCACGCTGGAGGTGGCATACAAGGTACTGTTTAGTTGGTTTTGGGTTCCGGCTCATTTGGCCCAGGCGAACCCTGTCTGCAGTGATCAATGCTTTTGGGGTTGTGGCCATCGTAGTGATGTATTGCATATCTGGTGGTCATGCCCGATACTGTTTTGTTTATGATTTCATGTGTTTGGCCTCCTTTTAACTTTGTTTCATCTCTCCATACGCCGGGATGCTCGGTATGCTTTGTTTCATTGTACCATACTGGGTCACTTGGCTCACCAGCAGAAGTTGGCTTCCTATTTGTTTTTGTCTGCCACTAGAACAATTGCTCAGGCATGGAAGAGCCCGTTTGTCCCTCTTCAGGGGGTGCGGGACCGTATGACCACTATGATGCTCATTGAACAGACATCAAGTATCTGTACCGACTCCCAATGGAAATTCTTGAAAATATGGGAGCTGTGGTTGCAATATGAATTTCCCACACTCCCCACGGCTAGTCTGGGGTTGTGATGTTGCTCGGTATTGGCGTTCTCGGACCCCTGCTCTTGGTCTTGTTATCTTTTTCCTTCTGTTCTCCTCTTTACTTTTCTTTTTTTGTTTGTTTTTGGTGTGGCAGTGGATAGCTGCTTTTAGTTTGAGTTACCGTCGGTGTTATACTAATGTTTTTGTCATTTATGTGCCATTGATGGCCCCTGCGTGGGCGCACCTTTTGCGCTGTTGGTGTTAGAGCACTGTTTTTTTTTTTTAATTTTCTTTGTTATGTACAATTGATAGCCCCTGCATGGGTGTGTTTTGTTGCTCCTGTCTTAGACTGTTTATAAATTAATAAAAACATTGAAACACAAAAATTAAAAATGGATTTAATAACAAAATAGTGTACAATTACAATAAAATTATTATAATGCAGAATATAAAAGTCAACATATATAATTATGTTCTTGAGATACAAATTGTTTATGTATGTGTATGTAAATTCATGTGTCTGTCTCTGTCTCTTCTCTTCCTCCCCGTGTAAGCATGTGTGACCAAAAAGTCTTTGTTTTAGTTTAACCACATGCCGCCCAGCCACTGTAGAAATACGGCGGCACGGCTGGGCAAAAGCACATTTTAAAATGCGCTGTTGCAAAATAGGTAGGGGGCGCGCACGAGGCGCACCACCGTACCACCTGCACTGCCGATCCCGGCCACGGGTGTTAGTCGCCGGGTCACAGCCGGTCATTACTGGCTGTGTCCCACCGATTAGCGGCTAGCACTGACAGAGAGCAGGGCTGCAGTAGCTCTGCTCTCTGTCAGTTCCCTGACAGCTCCTGACATGCTGAGCTGGAGAGAAGAGTTTATCTCTCCCGATCAGAGTGTCCCCCTGCAGTACACACCCCCGCCCCCTAGTAAAACACTCCCCTCACACCCTTTCAGTGAATAAAAAAGTTAACCCCTTCCTCCCCAGTGCCATTAGTACAGTGTCAATGGTTTTTTTTTTGCACTGATCACTGTATTGGTGTCAGTGACCCCAAGCCAGTTCCCCCCCAGTGTCAGAATGTCCGCCGCAGTCCTGCCATAAGTCACTGATCGCCACCATAAGTCACTGATCACCGCCATAATTCGCTGATTGCCTCCATTATTAGTATTAAAAAAAAATTAAAAATCCAAGTATCTTTCCCACCATTTGTAAACGCTATAACTTTCACGTAAACCAATTCATTTACACGTATTGGGTATTTTTTTTAGCAAAGACATGTCGCAGAATGCATTTTGGCAGAAATTTATGACAAAATAGATTTTTACTTTTTGTTTACTGGATATGTTTTATAGCAAAAAGTCCAAAATATTGTTTTTTTTTCTCAAAATTGTCAGCCTTTTTTTTTTTTTATAGCTCAAAAAATAAAAAACGCACAGACGATCAAATGCCACCGAAAGAAAGCTCTATTTGTGTGAAAAAAGGACATAAATTTAATTTATGTACCGTATTGCATGACCGCACAATTGTCCGTTAAACTAGCGCAGCGCTGTATAGCAAAAAAATGGCATAAATTCCATTATCTATACCATAGTTTGTAGACGCTATAACTTCCACACAAAGCAATTAATATACACTTATTAGGATTTTTTTTACCAAAAACATGGAGCAGAATACATTTTGGCCTAAATTTATAACCAACTGTGAGTTTACTATATATTTTTTATAGCTGAAAGTAAAAAATATCGTTTTTCTTCAAAATTTTTGGCCTTTTTTTGTTTATACCGTGAAAAATAAAAAGCGCACAGGTGATCAAATACCACCAAATGAAAGCTCTATTTGTTTGAAAAAAGGACGTACTGTAAATTTCATTTGGGTACAGCATTGCATGACCGCACAATTATCAGTTGAATTAGTGCAGCGCCGAGTAGCAAAAAGAGGCCTGGTCATTAAGGGGGGTAAATCCTCAGGAGGGCAAGTAGTTAAGGCCCTCCACCTCTCCCTCTCAGAAGAGGGGTTGGGTTCTAGTCTGGGCTATTTAGTCCCTCTATAAGTCATCCCTCTCCCAACAGCCAAGAAAGTAATCCATTCCTAGACTCTCATTACCTTGGAATGCTCTGGCAGGGTTGGAGGAGGGAATTCCATGACTCACTCAGTTCTCTATAACTTTGTCTATCATCTAAATAAAATATTACATATACCAATATATGTATATGCAATACAAAGTTCTTTCACATATTAATATCTTAATAAAGAAAAATTACAGAAGAAAGGTTGCATTTTTAACGTATACATGCTTAATAAACTCTTACACTTTGAATAGCAATACTCCACAGGGAATCTTAGCCTCATACAATCTGAGATGGGAAAGGAATGATGATAGCCAGTCCATGACTAATTAACACCACATATTGCCCTAAACTGCAGACAAAACAATCTTCATAGAGAACAAGCATATATACATATATATATGTATGTTTGTATGTATGTGTTCATATATATAAAAATCTTAAAATAAATTAGTACACCCCAATCTTTCAGAATCAACATTTTCTATGAGACACTATACTACAAAATACCACCACAAATGAGGGCCATTGATTGCAATGCAGAAAGGGGAACGGCAATTATGTTCAAAATATTTAGTGCTGCTGTTACAGCAAAAAAAATAAACAAAAAATTAGGAAAGCCAAAAAAAAAAAAAAGGAAACCACTGTGTGTGTGTGTAGGTGTGTATATATACTGTATTTGTCAGAAAACCTTTACTTTCCTTTATAAATCAACATTTTCTATGGGACACTATACTACAAAATACTCCCACAAATGCGGGCTATTGATTGCAAATAAGATTTGTTAATTTGCACACACAAAAAAGTATTTTTCCTGACAAATTAATTTAAGACCACATTGAAAAAATGAATACACCCCAATGAAAGTCTTAGGAGCAAAGCTACATTTTAGACAACAAAATCCTAATTAACAAGAATTCAACTACAGGTGACCAGCAGACAGTTGATTATAAAAGGGTGTTACTTCACAAAGAAAATCCCTCCCATTTCATGCTGTCAGCAATGGTACCACATGGAAGAGAAATGTCACAAGGCCTGAGAAAGAAAATAATTTATTTACACAGGAAAGGTGAAGGCTACAAGAAGATCAGCAAAGCTTTATTTATTAGTCAGAATACTGTAGCAAAAATGATACAAAAATTTAACAAAGCTCAAACTGCAACTATCTCATAGAGACTTCCAGGCCGTCCATGGAAGTTAACCGTGAAAATTCATTGCAGTTAGCTAAAGAAGTAGAAAGCCAAATTGAGGTGATTGTTCCCTGTGACACAATATGGCGTACACTGCAGAGAATGCATGCATGGGTGTCGTCCATGAAGTCAGCCTCTCCTAAAGCCCATACACAAAAAGCCCACCTACAATTTGACAGGGCCCATGCTGAAAAATAAGACTACTGGTACTCTGTACTCTGAAGTGATGAGACCAAAATAAGTGTCTGTGGAACTGATGGCTTGAAAACCATATGGCTTTGCAAAGGCGAGTAGAAAGAAAAATGCATGGTGCCTACTGTGAAACATGGTGGTGGCAGTGTCCTTCTCTGGTGCTGCTGGAGTGGGGGAGCTGCATTTCATTGATGGTATCATGAATTCACAGATGTACTTCTCTATATTGAAAGAGAAGATGCTGCCATCACTCCGTGCCCTATTCTTAAAGAATTGGAAAAATATGCAATATGTCACCAACTTGTTCATTCCATGCCTAGAAGACTTGGTGCTGTCCTTAGAAATAATTGAGGTCATACAAAATACTAGATGGAGTAGTTTTTTTTGTGGGATGTATTCATTTTTGCATCAACTAATGTGAGTAAAAGAAGATTTTGTAATCTAAGTTATATTATTGACCTTACTTTCATGTAATGAGCAAAGCAAATGTTCTATAAAACTCATTCATTGTTCATTGAGATATTGGTTAAAACGTTACTTTTCAAAAAGGGTGTTTTTTATGCTGAGCCCTGTGTATATGTGTGTGTATGTGTATATATATACACGTGTGTGTGCACACACACTGCTCAAAAATGAGAGGAACAATTTGAAAATACATCAGATCTCAATGGGGAAAAATATCATGCTGGATATGTATACTGATATGGACTAATGTTTTAGAAACATAAGGATGCCCAATAATTTGATGGAAAATAAAAGTATCAACCTACAGAGGACTGAATTCCAAGACACCCCGGAAATCAAAGTGAAAAAATAATGCAGCAGGCTAGTCCATTTTGCTGAAATTTCATTGCAGCAACTCAAAATGGTACTCAGTAGTTTGTATGGCCCCCACGTGCTTGTATGCATGCCTGACAACATTGGGGCATACTCCTAATGAGACGACGGATGGTGTCCTGGGGTATTTCCTCCCAGATCTGGACCAAGGCATCACTGAGCTCCTGGACAGTCTGAGGTGCAACCTGGCGGCGTCTGATGGACTGAAACATGATATCCCAGAGGTGTTCTATTGGATTTAGGTCAGGCAAGCAAGGGGGCTATTCAATGGTATCAATTCCTTTATCTTCCGGGAACTGCCTGCATACTCTCGTCACATGAGGCCAGGCATTGTCGTGCACCAGGAGGAACCCAGGACCCACTGCACCAGCATAGGGTCTGACAATGGGTCCAAGGATTTCATCCTGATACCTATCTGCAGTTGGGGTGCCATTGTCTAGCCTGTAGAGGTCTGTGCATCCCTCCATGGATATGCCTCCCCAAACCATCACTGACCCACCACCAAAACGTGCATGCTGAACAATGTTACAGGCAGCATAACATTCTTCATGGCTTCTCCAGACCCTTTCACGTCTGTCACATGTATTCAGGGTGAACCTGCTCTCATCTGTGAAAAGCACAGGGTGCCAGTGGTGGACCTACCAATTGTGTTCAATGGCAAATTCCAATGGAGCTCTATGGTGCCAGACAGTGAGCACAGGGCCCACTAGAGGACATTGGGCCCTCAGGCCATCCTCATGAATTCTGTTTCTGATTGTTTAGTTAGAGACATTCACATCAGTGGCCTGCTGGAGGTCATTTTGTAGGGCTCTGGCAGTGCTCATCCTGTTCCTTCTTGCATAAAGGAGCAAAAACCAATACTGCTGATGGGTTAAGGACCTTCTAAAGCCCTGTATAGCTCTCCTAGAGTAACTGCCTGTGTTTTCAAATCTTCTCCATGTTCTTGAGACTGTGCTGGGAGACACAGAAAACCTTCTGTCAATGGCACATATTGGTATGCCATCCTAGAGTAGTTGGACTGCCTGTGCAACCTCTGTAGGGTCCAGGTATCGTCTCATGCTACTAGTAGTGACACTGACCCTAGCCAAGTGTAAAACTAGTGAAACACTGTCAGAAAAGATTAGTAGGGAAAAAAATGTCAGTGGCCTCCGCCTGTAAAACCATTCCTGCTTTGGGGGTTGTCTCATTGTTCCCCATCTGGTGCACCATTGTACCTGGGTATACTCCCAGTCATTACATCAACAGCATTTAATGGCAACCACTCCTTAGAGCACAGAAAAACTGGTCTGCTTCTCAGAGAATATTGAAGTCATCGTTTCACTGTATAACCTCATGGTGGTTCTGCTGTCCATGTCTGCAAACAAGAGTTTTACCTAGAGCCTATGACAGGATTCTTTGGACTTGGGAATGAGTAGCAAATCCAACATTGCAGGTCAAACAGCAGGAACCAAAGCATTGGTATATCACAACTATCTCTATTATCGGTCAGGCCATTAAAGATTCTGGTTGCGACCATTTAGTCACCAACTGAATTAAGTCATGTTCTGTGTTTGCAATGTCTGGATGGTTCTGAAATTCAGTGTTGGACTTATTGTGCTCTAACTGCTGTAGTCACCCTTAGGTGGGTTGGGATTTCCAACTTAAAGTGGTGCCACTCTGGTGGGTGAAAGTTTTTCAGTGATGTGCACATGGAAAATGAAGAGCCACAGGTTCACAGTATTAACACATATTAGTGCAGTCTGTCATAACAGATCAATTATTGCTCAAAGGTCAGCTTCATAGATCAAACAGTCAGTCTAGCCCTAAGGAATTAATCCCACAAATTGGGTCAAAGGGAAACAGAAACATCCATAGTATTCTCTGCATAAAACATATTTAATAAAATTAATGAAATAAAACTCACAATAAAAAAGCAGAACAATCACTTCTGTGTACAATGCCTTGTGGTACAGCACTTGTTAATGCAATGGATGATATATATTTAGCCTCCCTGGCGGTATTCCCAAGTGTAGCTCGGGGTAAAGTTTCAGTACCACAAGCAGTAACCCCGAGCTACACTCGGGCTTACCATGCGGCACTGCTCGGGGATTTGTTCTTCACTTACCTTGCTCTGCGCTCCCGCGATGTCCCTCTTGCAGTGTCCCCTGTAATGTCCTCCGGCGGATGCCGGCATCTGTCTTCTGGGTTCCGTCCCCTGCGACGTCAGGACGTACGGGGGACGGAACGGCAGGAAATTTGAAAATGACAAAAAGTGACATTCACTAAATACACTAAAATCACATAGTAAAACATTACTGTATCAAAGCATTTCACATACATTTTGTCCCGAGTGCTTTGTCCTGTGCCCTGCCTGCATTTCTACTGTTCTTCCTGCCTGGAAACTGAGAAACGTCCATGGCGTCTAAAAAGCGTCCCTTTTGGGTCAAAATCGGTTTTAGACCGACTAGAGAACAGCGATAGTAAATCAGAACCACTTGCAGAATTGAGTGATAATGATTTGTGGGGAAATTCGTCATCAGACACTGAAAACGATTCTGAGACTTTGCTCAGTGATGTGCGAACTTGGCGCTATATTTCAAATTTCAGTGTTTTTGGTTTGATTACATTATTGAATTAAATTTATTATTAGATTATTATTTTTTATGATTATTTATTAAATTATAATTTATGATTTCATGTTTCAAATTTTAACATACCCCGGATGTTTACTAGACTCTTGTTCGGACACTTTTCAGTGAGTTATTCCTAAAAATTACAGGCCTACAATAAAAAAAAATACATATTTCCATGCAAAAAAAGTACCGCTTTGAGCACAGAAATATGGACATAATCAGACCGCTAGGAAGGTTAAAATGCAGGTCACTCCATGCAGTCGCAGCAATATCTCTCCCTTAGAACATCAAGCTCTGTCAAACATGTTTCATCGTTGCCAGCATCTTTAGGGACATTTGAATGTTTTGCTTTATTAATGTGAGATTTTTGTTTCATTTATTCTATTGAATAAAATGTATGTGGCAAACACTATGGATGTTTCTGTTTTCCTTTTGAGCTTATATGTGGGATGATTCCCTTGGGCTCGACTGGCTGTTTGATCCATGAAACTGACCTTTGAGAGATAACTGATGTGGGCTGAAGCTCTATGTGGTTTGTTAAAACACATACAACATTTGATCTTTCTTGAGAAGGTCTGTATTCAAGATGAGCAGACATCTTTGGGAAGGGGGAGGGGGTAGGCTGAGGGAGGCTTTCTGTTTTCGGAGTACAGTTCTTTTTTTCCCCATCAAAAAGAGTTCATTGAACAAGAACAAAGTATACAGAATCCAAAATGTTTTGCAGTATCTTGTTTATATAGTTCGTCTGGCTGAGAAAAGACAAAAGTCCATCCAGTTCAACCATTAAAAAAAAGTTATATTCCTACTACATACTACACATAGTTGATCCAGATGAAGGCAAAAAAAAACCCCAGCAAAGCATGATCCGGTTTGCTCTTGCAGGGGAAAAAAATCCTTCCTGATCCACCAAGAAGTAATCAGTTATTCCCTGGATCAACTTAACCTATATTACCTATATATGTTAGTATCCAGTTAATTTGTGTGTATTTAGGAAGGAACCCAGGCCTTTTTTAAAGAAATCCACTGAGCTGGCCAGAAACAACTCTTGAGGGAGTCTATTCCATATTTTCACAGCTCTTACTGTGAAGAACACTTTCCATAATTGGAAATTAAACCTCTTTTCCTCCAGACGTAAAGAGTGTCCCCTTGTCCTCTGTGATGACCTCAAGGTGAATAGCTCTACACTGAGTTCACTATATGAACCACCAATGTATTTATACATGTTCATCATATCCCCCTTAATCTCCTCTTCTCAAGAGAGAATAAATTCAGTTCCTCTAATCTTTCCTCATAGCTGAGCTCCTGCATGCCTCTTATCAGTTTGGTTGCCCTTCTCTGTACTCTCTCTAGTTCCCCAATGTTCTTTTTGTGAATTGGTGCCCAAAATTGAACTGCATGTTCCAGATGAGGTCTTACTAATGATTTGTACCGGGGTAATATGATATCTCTCTCTCTGGAGTCTATACCTCTTTTAATACAAGAGAGGATTTTGCTCGCTTTAGAAACTGCAGCTTGGCATTGCATGCCATCATTTAGCTTATGATCTACCAGAACTCCCAGATCCTTCTCCACCATTGATTCCCCCAGTTGTACCCCCCCTAGTATGTATGATGCATGCATATTCTTAGCCCCCAAGTGCCTGACCTTACATTTATCAACATTAAACCTCATTTGCCACATAGTTGCCCAATTAAACAGTGCATTGAGGTCGGCTTGTAAGTTGGAGACATCCTGTAAGGACGTTATTCCACTGCACAGCTTGGTGTCATCTGCAAAGACTGAAATGGGATTTTTAATTTCAGACCCTATATCACTTATAAATATATTAATAAGTAAGGGTTCCAACACTGAACCTTGGGATACACAACTAACAACCCTAGACCATTCAGAGTATGAATCATTAAAGCAGAGTTTAACCTAAAAAAAATAAATTAATAAAAGTCAGCAGCTACAAAAACTGTCACTGCTGACTTTTAAAATATAGCCACTTACCTGTCCCATGTGAATTAGTCACAAAAAAATTTGTTTCTAGGACAAGTGGTGAAAGTCATAGTAAAACCTCTTATATGGTCTAAGGAGGGTTGAGCTAGGTTGCCGTAACAATATACATCTAATTTGGGTGTGATTGCTAGTGTTATGTTTACATGTCTAAACCTGCATGTGGCCCTCTCATGTAGGTCTTGGTACACGAGAGCTGAAGTAATGTTGGATTCCTGGTGGGGGGCGGGAGGAGAGGAAAAAAAAGGGGGGGAGGGGTGAGTGAAGGGTGGTATACGTGGTAATTAGCTCTTTATATATGTGCATGGGTGCTGGTTTATTATAGTATGTGGGGTATCCAAATTGGACTATTATTCCCTGTCTAGGAATCTAGGTTTGTTGTTACTGTAAGAGGCTTATCTTTTGTCTATCATGGTGAAGGGACTTGTGTGTTCCTGTGTGGTACGAGATGAAAGCAGCTAAAATGGGTTGTACAAGAAATCTATAAGTACTCAAAGATCCTCCTGCGCTATAAATGGTGAAAAGATCAACTTAAAGCTGCCAACACTCCCCTGCTAATACCTACTACAGTGTAAACTCCATAAATCAATAAATAGTGTGGCGCTCAAATTAAATAAATATAGATAAATATATGAATAAAAAATACATATGTGACCAAATAAATATGTGATCAATTCATATAGTGAAATCCATGAAATACTCTCAACCAAAATAACATAAAATAAATAAATTGCTACGTATCATAAATACCTCAAGTGATCACATATACAATAAATCTAGTGTCTAAAAATCATGCTTGTACAAAAAACATTGCATAAAGTGACCGTGTATACATATACCCTATTCAAAGTGAACAGAGTGCTAAAGTGACAAAAAAAGTGCAAAAACATATATTTCAACTTATGAATAATCCATGAAAAAACACAGTCCATCAGGTGATAAATATAGCCATGCGAAGTGTGGTGATAAAAAATGGTGATCTGTGCCAAACTCCTCTCCTACAGGTGGCTAGATTGCCTCCTCACCTCCTCCCGGTGACCCCTAAGGGCCAGCGGGCTTGCAGGATCACCCTGGATCCTTAATTCACAAAAGACCAGCGGCTTTTCTCCTTCTTTGAATCCCTTTGTGAGACTCCTGTTTCTCACACTCAGCCAAGATGTCTCTAGGGAACAATGGCTCACCAGTCCAGTGAGCCAAGAAAGAAAATGCCCTCTAAGTGCAGTAATTAATGACTCCTTTATTGGTAAGTAAAGAGTGACAACACTCACATTTCCTGGCAGTCCACCCTCCTCACCGATGTGTGGGTGTACTGCATGTGAATGGGGCTTCCTCGGGGAAGTCACCAGCAGACAGTGACGTAACGCGTAGGTTCGCAAGTCCGCAGTTTCCGGTGCGTGGTGACGCACTTCCGGCGTACGACGCCATCTTGCTGCACCTAGGAAGCCCCATTCACATGCAGTACACCCACACATCGGTGAGGAGGGTGGACTTCCAGAAAATGTGAGTGTTGTCACTCTTTACTTACCAATAAAGGTGTCATTAATTACTGCACTTAGAGGGCATTTTCTTTCTTGGCTCACTGGACTGGTGAGCCATTGTTCCCTAGAGACATCTTGGCTGAGTGTGAGAAACAGGAGTCTCACAAAGGGATTCAAAGAAGGAGAAAAGCCGCTGGTCTTTTGTGAATTAAGGATCCAGGGTGATCCTGCAAGCCCGCTGGCCCTTAGGGGTCACCGGGAGGAGGTGAGGAGGCAATCTAGCCACCTGTAGGAGAGGAGTTTGGCACAAATCACCATTTTTTATCACCACACTTCGCATGGCTATATTTATCACCTGATGGACTGTGTTTTTTCATGGATTATTCATAAGTTGAAATATATGTTTTTGCACTTTTTTTTGTCACTTTAGCACTCTGTTCACTTTGAATAGGGTATATGTATACACGGTCACTTTATGCAATGTTTTTTTGTACAAGCATGATTTTTAGACACTAGATTTATTGTATATGTGATCACTTGAGGTATTTATGATACGTAGCAATTTATTTATTTTATGTTATTTTGGTTGAGAGTATTTCATGGATTTCACTATATGAATTGATCACATATTTATTTGGTCACATATGTATTTTTTATTCATATATTTATCTATATTTATTTAATTTGAGCGCCACACTATTTATTGATTTATAAAATGGGTTGTAGTTTTTTTCCCTTTCTTTTTCTCTTTTCTTCCCCCACTTCTTTTGAGGGGGTTAACTAATTTTCTCAAGTATTCCTCTGCTGATTGAAAATGTAACCAACAAGCCCAGGTAGATGTGAATTTGGCCGGGGAGTCTTCGGACACAAAGATTAGCTCTTCCATTTCTGCTATTTTATTAATATGTTTATACCAGTCTGATATAGAGGGGGTTGTGGATGTCGGGTATGTACATTTTAGCTGCGTTCACCATCATTATGGTTAAGGATTTAAGATAGGAAGATGACGGGTTTGATGAGCAATAGAGGAGATATTGTGCTGGGGAGAAGTCTAGAAGATATGTAGTTATTCGGATTATGCATTCATGAACTTTATTCCAGAATGTTTGAATGAGCGGGCATTCCCACCATATGTGTAAGAGGGAGCCTGCAGCTTGTTGGCCGTGCTAACATTGATCAGAGGTAGATGGGTTAAATTTGTGGATAAGAGAGGGGGTTCTATACCTTCTTGATGCAATTTTATAATTATTTTCCTGAATGGGCAAGTTATTGGAGCCCTTATGAACATGACGGTATATTTGTTCCCATTGTTCTCCACTGAGTTCAAATCGTAGGTCCTGTACCAATGCTTTGCCAGAATCGGAAGGTTTATTTGCCTAGAGTGTGTTATGGACAGCTGAAATTACATGTTGGGGACCAGATGCAGAGCATAGTTTTTCAAAAGAGGTAAATGGTCTGGACACTGGGACCAAGCGTTGTGTAGACAGGATAAAAAGCTGGAGTTGCATGTATGTCCAGGTGGGAGGGTTCCATAATGGAAGAAGTGATGGATTCTCAATCCGTGGTCAGGTTCTTCACCTGAGAAGAAGCTGTTATACATTCCTGGTTGAAAGTCAGGATTTCCTAATATAGGTGTCATCGGGCCTGGTATTGAAGAGATTCCAAGCTTGGAGCAAGTATCTCTTAAGCATTGAAGGGTAGGTCCTATAAGTGGGTGGTCTTGCAATGTTTTAGAGATGTGTGTACGGTGGAGCCAAGAAGAAGAATTAATGGGTGTAGTGTAAAATGTATTTTCTAGGCCAACCCAATCTTTAAATCGAGAGTGTGAATTCCAGTCTATTATGTGAGTCAGATGACAAGCCTAGTAGTAGTGTTGTATGTCTGGGAGGGGTATTCCTCCTTCATGTTTAGGAGTGGATAATTGGAGGTGACTTATTCACGGGCATCTGTGTTGCCATAAGAAGGCTGAGCAAATTTGTCTGTAGGATAGGAGGAAAGGTGCTGGCAGTTTGATGGGAGAATGTATAAAATGCATGGTAGGATATTCATTTTAAGGATCACAGCAGGCCCAAACCAAGAAAAAGAAGGCTTGCTCCATCTTTTCAGGTCTGCTGTTATAGTGCGTAGAATAGGCAAATGGTTCTTTGAATAAAGTTCGGTTAATTGCGTGGGAAGTTGAATTCCTGGGTAAGTTATGGCCTCTTGTTGCCAAGTAAAAGGGAAGTTTTGCTTACAATGTGTGATTTGCGCTGAGGAGAGTGTAATGTTTAAAGCTTGGGATTTGTTAAAGTTGATTTTAAAGTGGGCTATGTACTAGAAGAGTTGAAGGTCTTTTAGAAGGTTGGGTACAGTGATTAAGGGTTTGGATAAAAAAAGTACGATGTCATCTGCAAAAGCAGTGAACTGGTATTGACGTTCCACAATTACAACACCCTTAATGTTTGTTAGCTCGTATGCGGCATAGGAAGTGGATCAGGTGTTTGTCTAGACGGAGTGAGTGTAAAACAGCTTCCAAGTAGTCCCAGGCCAGCCTGTCAAGTGCCTTTTCGGTGACTAAAGATAGGAAGAATCCTTGTTTATTAGAGCTAGATAGCCAATTATGGATATTGATGGCCTTTAATGTATTGTCCCTAGCCTCTCTGCCTGGTATGAAGCCTACTTGATCTTTTGCTATGAGACTATTGAGTACGGGGAGTAGGTGATTTGCTAAAATTTTGGCATAGATTTTTATGTCAACATTTAGTAACGACTTAGGCCTGTAATTAGATGCTAAGGTTGGGCCCTTGCCTGGATTAGGAATAACTGAGATATGTGCCTCTAGTAAGATATTCTGTGGTGGTGTTGGTTTGGATAGAAGGTTGAATGCCTGAAGAAATACATGGCCCAATGAGTCCAAGAATGTTTTGTAATAGGTTGTGGAGAAACCATCTGGGCCTTGACTTTTGCCCAGTTTCATTTCCTTAAGTGCCTGTTTAAATTCTTCAGATGTTATTGGGTCGTCCATTTCACTGGCTTTTTGCCGATAGATTGGTTTGGGACTATAATTTTTGAGAAAGTCATCAAGAATTTGAGTGCGGGGTCTATTATCATCTGATGCTTGTTTTGCAGGGGGGAGATTATATAAGTTGGAGTAGAATTGTGCAAAATGGTTCACAATTTCTTCACTGGTTAGGAGAACTTGACTCTTAGGTGTACGCAATTGTCCGATAGTGGAGTTAGCTTTTTTGGTTTGGAACGCTTTTGCTAAGAGTTTTCCACTCTTGTTACTTATTTCATAAAAGAGTTTCTGAGATAGTGTAAACTTACGTCTAACCTTGAGGCAAAGTTCTTCTAGCAATACTGAATGTGTGTGAGTTAGTTCTGTCAAGGTTTGTTGTGCCCCAGTCAGCTTATGTGTTCTTTCTAAGACTTGTATTTTGTTTAGGAGAGTGTTTATGAATGTTTGTTTGTCACGGTTAAGTGCCGATGCCATGGCTAAGAGGTCTCCCCTTATTACACACTTATGAGCTTCCTATTGGATGAGTGCGCTAGTTTCTGGTGTGTCATTTCTTTGAAAGAAATCGGTGATGTTTGTGTGAATGAAGTTTGTTTATAGGGTCAGTAAGTAAAGTCATATCAAGTCTCCAAGTTCTGGAAGTTTCAGGGTCACGGTAATTGGGTGATGGTCTGAAGGAAACATCGGCTAGATTGTGGCAGTCAGTAGAAATGGAAGATCTTTTTGCAAGAGCCACAAATAATCTATCCTGGAATATCTGTTATGTGGAGGGGAGTAAAAGGTATAATCTTTGTCTCCAGGATGGAGGTTGCGCCAGGAGTCATGAAGTAATAATTCTTGTAGTTATAGTTTAATCTGACATAAAGCACGATGCAGCATAGATGAGGTGCCTTAAGATGTATCCTCAAGAGGATTTAGTGGTAAATTAAAGTCCCTTCCTAGAATGAGAATGCTCGATTGGAATGAGCCCAGTATGGTGGCTATGTAACGAAAGAAGCTTACTTGAGCTGTATTAGGGCTATTGATGTTGACAAGGGTGATTGGTCTCCCCCAAACTGAACCCTCAAGAAATATATAGTGACCTTCATTGTCAAATAGGGAATCAGTGATTTCTAGTGGGCTATGTTTGGATATGACAATGGATGTACTCTTTTGTCTTGGCCAGAGGGTTTGTGGCATGATATGTTAAGGGGAAAGTCCCTATTAGATATTTTGGGTATATTGTCTTTTTTAAAGTGGGTTTCTTGTAGAAATATGTCTGCTTTCATTTTTTTCAAGTGCATTAGTAGTTGAGATTGTTTTTCTGGCAAGTTCAGTTCCTTAGCTTTAATTGAGACTATTTTAAGTGAAACGGATGCTGAGTTAAGTGGTTTCAGAATCATTTTAAGGTTTTAAAGATAGAAGGTTGCTCTAGTATTTTTTATAATCTGGGGAAAAGTTTTGTGAGGGAGGGAGATCGAGCTGTTAGGTGTTTTGCAACAGAGAGAAGAAAAAAATAAATAAATAAATAAGGGGGGTTGGGAGGGGGTTTTAAAGTAGGGGAGTAAGGGGGGAAGTGAGGAGAACTGAGGTATGCCTATAGAGGAAGCTGAATGAGATATATAGGAAAGCTTTGAATAATGTTGTAGAATTCTGATGGCTGGATTAGGACAGCTATCCTGCCCAATGGGAAAGAAAGGATTGGAGAGAGTCCACTCAGGCTAGTAGCCCTTGCTGTTGTGGTGGGTGGTAGGGCACTGATTAGATGGTTGCCAATCGTGTGAGATCATAACAGCACATCATGGGTCCTTAGGTGGTGAAGAATTGATAGATTAGTAAAGAGAGAGGGCAAGTGCTTTTGGTGTTGGGAAAGTTCAAGGATGTGAATGTTTTAGAGTTGGTTGCCTTTCTATTTAACATGGTATGGTAGCTCTTATCTTATCTGGGTATGTTGTGTTTGAAGATGGTGGTGCAAGTGTAAGAGTCTAGATTCTCTGGTTGTCAAGCTGAATTTGACTAATTTGTTTGTAATTTTTATAGAAACATCATTGGTGGTGGAGGAGGATTTGCGTGTTGGCAGTCTAGATGTGTGTTTTAAATGTTTTAGTTGGTGGGGTGTTCTGTGGAAATTTGCTAGTGACAGGGATAATATTTATTTTTTTAGTTATTGGGCTCAATAAGCTATTGTGGTGGCTTACAGTTCTTTACATATTTTGGAAGATTTGTTGGATTGAGTGAACTGAACGCTATTTTTCACCACAGGGTGGTGTACACATTGAAGTTGTTTTTCAAGAAACAGTTACACAAATCAAAATGTATTCACTAGTTGATGCAATGATTTACCACATTTATGTATGTTATGTCATGTTTTATTTGATTTATTACTGTAATTTTTTTAATTTCTTCACATATCACTAAGTTATTAGGCACAGCACATGTATTATAATATTACTGAGTTATTTTTTTTTCACTAAGTGCGAGCAACTAGCAAATAGTAACTGTTGCACATTGTTTTGTTTATATTTCGCTTGCAAAATAAATAATGGGTTTAGAGGATAAATTTACATTTAGTAACATACAGTATTATATGTTACACTTGTATTTAGGATGTAAGATGTAACATATTACTAATGCAGCAGCCCAGCTTACCCCCAGATTACCCACTGTAACAGTAGGCGGGGGATCATCTCCCCACACCCGCTGCCACAATTTAAAAATAGCAAGGCTGTGTGAGGGCTTTTCACAGGTCTGTGAATAAATGAACTAAAAGTCCCATCATCCACCATGGCAGGCAGCTTGTAGTTCTCCATGAACTGTGAGGGAGCTGATGAGTGCCTATGTAGATCATTACTCTTACTGCACTTCAGCAACTGTCTGCCTTTACAGGAGGTGCATCACAGGAGCAATACTCTGCAGGCTCCTAAGAAAAAAAGTAATGCACATTTTTATCTGCAAAGAAAATGTGCATTTATTGTATTTCTTTTTAAGTAAACTTAGCCTTTAACTTTCAGCCACCAGGAAATTCTGTTTTTCATTTAAGAGATAGGTCGGTACTGTAGAGTACCTATGATGGGAACGTAGATAAATTAGACTGTGATGGTTTGGCCCAATTTTTTTTTGTAGCAGAAAAAAAATTGATTTCTCTGTACAACAAAAGGGCAGAAAATATTCAAAATCAAGAGGCTGCTTATTGACATAGGCACACTTGCTGTTGCAGCTGACTTTCCTTACAAGATGGAA
This sequence comes from Staurois parvus, assembly GCF_062004578.1. Classification (NCBI taxonomy): domain Eukaryota; kingdom Metazoa; phylum Chordata; class Amphibia; order Anura; family Ranidae; genus Staurois; species Staurois parvus. The sequence continues at coordinate 4,003,653 of NW_028318264.1, read as the reverse complement.
AGACCAAATAGGAACAAGCACACAGCAGATATCTTATTTGTAGCCCAAAAAAGGGTTGAAAATGGTGTATTACCAATGTGGAATGTAGAACACAAACTGTTATTGGCTGAAGTGCCAGGTGGCACAAGTGTATTTAAAAATGATGAGGACTTTGATAATAATGACAACCTGGTTGCATATAACTGATGTCAACGGTCAGGGCAGTTACCAGCAGGGGGTCAGATGTCAATGAAGTTGGTATACTTTGAGGCTGCTGCAGGAGACCACCATGCTGATGTGCATGGTTTCTGTGCAGACACTATCCTGCCCAGAGCTGATAGTATTGATTATACTGCTGAAAATGATGGAAAGTGTAATGCATTATTGGATTATGAAGGTTTGGTTGCCATTGGTGTCAACCAAAGTGCTGTTATACCTGATGGGTCAATTTGTTGTGATTGCTGGTAATGCTGGAAAATATAATGAGCTGAGTTGTAGCCTAATAGTGATTGGATTGCAGAGGCAGTTAGTAGGGTGAGAGTAGACCCTTTACAAGTTATCAGTAGCAGAGAAAGAAATTTCCACAGTCCACGGAGGTGGTAGTGTGTTCAGGAAAAAATTTTTTAGGAAAAAACCTAGAGCTTAGCAAGAGCAACCCTTTTTATTCCGAAAGATACTAGGATTGGTAAATTCCCTGGTGGTAAAATGGCTAATATGACCCTGAGGAAAATATGGAGACAAGGCTTCTGGAATCACACCCATAAAATGATGGGCGGTGTGCAGGGAAATTTTATGAAATCAGTAGGCCTGTGTGCAAGATCATAAGCTGAGCCATAACAATTGATAAAAAAGACATGCTAAATGCACTGTGTTAGAGTGGACATGGTTTTCATTGTGGCTGGGGTGTTGCTTAGATTGTAAAAGACCTGGGGCATGTTTAAGAACCATAGTAGTAATACAAAAGCATTCTTGTACCCATAAAATATGCTAACGTTGCTGAGCCACAAGCAAGAGTTTCACAGACCTGTATAAACTTCAGTACAATAATTTAAAAAAAATTTTTTTTTCAATTACATATGATTTTGTGTACAATGAAAATAGGCAGAGCGCTAATATGTTATCTGAGCCCATCTTACAGAAGAACTTCCTTCATTAAAGTAGTCAGGGACTGCTCAACTACCAGCAAGGCGCCACAGCCCCCCAATCCTCAGGCTTCACAGTCTCCCCCCTCCTCAGGCTTCACAGCCCCCTCCACTCCATCCTCAGTCTTCCCAGTGCCCCCATCCTCAGTCTTCCCAGCATCCCAGAGCTCACCCAGCATCTCCGATTTCTCTCTCCCCCCGTGGATAACATCAGCACCCTGCTTCCTCCAAAGAAGCAGTCCTTGCCCCCAGATAGCCGCTCTCTAAGAATTGAGTCACACAGATCCTTTGAGAGGACAGGAACCAGAGAGCAGGCAGTGACAGCTGCAATGCCTCAGGCTTGTCTTATTCATGGGGCTTATGTGTACTACACACTTTGCACCCATGGATAATACGCTGCTAGGAGTGTGTGTCTTCTTAGAGCACATGACAGAGTAATAGTGATATATAAGGAAAATATCCTTTGAGGCATGATGCAGTGTCCAGATAAAAAGTGGAGTGACAGCTAGTATGGAGGTGCTAAAAATGGTCTCATGCTTCTGTGTTCTGCCCTCTGGGTCGAAATGGGGAGGGGGGGATCTCAAAATGTTTTGGTGTCACCTATGGTTCTCAAATATAGAGGGTGAGGGGTTCCAAGATGCATGTATGAGAATTGTCTGTGAAGGAACAGACAGGGGTCCTAAGCTTGAGGGGCAGAGGAGCAGCACTGTAAGAGAAAGCCAGGACAGTGAAGGAAGGATTAATGTGTTAAGGCAATAGAATGCTAAAAACCCCTGTTACAGTACCCAAATTATGTATTTTCTGTCCCAAAATGAATTTATAAAATGACTGGGAAAACATTTTCTTTATAAGCTTTTCTTAATGGAGTCTCAATAATGAGGTTATGATTTATAAGATTTAACTAAAGTATATCTTTTATGCTTAACATTTTTTTTCCTGTAGTGAACTAAATTATAAGGAGATGGCTCATTAGGGTGTAATAGCACGTTGTGGGTAGTTAGTCCCTTGAGGCTTTGTTGGATAAAAAAGCAAAACTGTACACATTTTCATGATTGGTTTACTTTCATTATTTAAGCACCGGTCACACTACTCCCACTTTTTAAAGTAATTGTTCACATTATGATAGATGATAAAGAAGGACTTGGAAAATAAATTCTGTTTAAAATAGTGAATTAGCAAGTAGTGTGTCATTGATGCATACTTAAAAATGACAGCATTCTTCAACTTGATTTCTTTGTTGCATACCTTAAGTTAAAAAGACAAATTGGTGGTAGAGTACAGTATTATAAACTTAAGATGTAAATGCAATGAAAAAAAAGGAACTAAATGATAATAGGCTGCACAGTATTGAATTAGCTGTCTGCTGTTGCTCTACACTGCTAATGAAGGGTCAAGGGGAAAATTATTATATGTAATATTTATTATGTAGTGCAAAACTGCGCAGCAGGCTTCTGGTGAGGCAAAAGGGCGGGCATCTTGCACCAGCCTGTATATACCAAGATGCCAAAAACGATCCATATGGGTGCTGTAAATTGTTTAATATTTTACTACTGACTGTACTTAAAGAATATGTTAACCTGTTCTGTCTCTCCAATCTAAGCATTGAAAGTGATGTCTGTAACTTACAGTTGTGATGAGATAGCGATAACTCCAATCTAGTTGAATATCACAGACAGTGACAAATTGGTGGTAGAGTACAGTATTATAAACTTAAGATGTAAATGCAATGAAAAAAAAGGAACTAAATGATAATAGGCTGCACAGTATTGAATTAGCTGTCTGCTGTTGCTCTACACTGCTAATGAAGGGTCAAGGGGAAAATTATTATATGTAATATTTATTATGTAGTGCAAAACTGCGCAGCAGGCTTTTGGTGAGGCAAAAGGGCGGGCATCTTGCACCAGCCTGTATATACCAAGATGCCAAAAACCATCCATATGGGTGCTGTAAATTGTTTAATATTTTACTACTGACTGTACTTAAAGAATATGTTAACCTGTTCTGTCTCTCCAATCTAAGCATTGAAAGTGATGTCTGTAACTTACAGTTGTGATGAGATAGCGATAACTCCAATCTAGTTGAATATCACAGACAGTGACTCATTACAGAAGACATCTTGTAGATCTTGTGAAGTTTATTCCATAAACTGAGAGAATCTTACAACAATGAACATCTGATAGGTCAAAAGATCATAATGTGCTCTGCTTCATGAGACATGAGCCTTACTGAAATGCATTTCTGGGAAAAGGGGTGGGATATCTATACAGCATTAACTAAAGCAAAGGAAAGGGAGGAGCAGAGACAAAATATAGAAAACACTTAGAGGCATATGACAGTCATGTGAAACATGATACTCTCCATCGAAATCTATGATTTCTATTATAACAAACGTTAGTTCAAGTCCAATATAAGTAATGAAGATTCTTTCCAGGAACATCTGCAAAACAAGAGGGAAGGGAAGAACAAGGGAAAACAATGCAAACATTTAGCATACTTGCAGATGTTGGTCTCAAAAGTCCAGACTGAGACATGGAAAACCATATTCAGTGGGAAAAGCAGCAACATGCACTATTCCTTCTTACCTCCCTTTAAATCAAGTTGATGACTTGTCTTCCTCTTTGGGCAAAAGAAGTACTAGTTCCTTTATTGGCCTGTAGTAAAGGTGTGCAGAACCTTCTTTCATGACACTATGGCTTCGTTGGATGCATCGGAGAAGACATGAATCTCTCTTCTGGTGGCATTCTTTAAGGATGCTTGGGTGTAAGAGCGTGGTTTCTGGTGGTGTTCTAATGCTTTTAGAGACTGTTTCCAGGATTCCCACCTTTGTTGTTTCTCCTTGGGTAAAGGGGTATTCCAGTCTGAGCTTTCAGAAGTAAGTTGTCTCAGCAGTATCTTACCCTGAATGGTGAGAGGTGTAATGAAACCAAACGGATCATAAATGCTGTTCACTGTAGACAATACTCCTCGCTTTGTGAAGGGTTTGTGACAGGCTGATGCTTGAAATGTGAATGTGTCTTGCTTAACATTCCAAAGCTATCCAAGACAACAGAAAGGTCAGATCCTAGTTGGAATTTCTTCACACTGACAGCATGGTCATCAGAAGGAAAGGCTATCATAACCTTGTAGAGATGATTTTGTGAAGTCTGAGGTTTGCAGTGGCAAGCATGTTCTGGGTTCTAGTAAGAAGGTAAATAGCTTCTTCTTCATTGGGCAGAGATTTAAATCTGTCATCTACATAGAAATTCCTTTCGACGAACTGACTTGCATCAGATCCTAATTCTTTCTCACCCTCTTGAGCTGTTTTCCTCAGTCAATAAATTGTTACTGCCGAAGAAGGACTGTTACCGAAAACATGTACTTTCATTCGGTAGTCTATGACTTCATCATTGATATCATTATTGCGGTACATGAGGAAGTTTCTGTAGTCTTTACGGATGATGAAACAGTGGAACATCTGCTGAATGTCAGCCATAACAGCAATTGGCTCTTGTCTGAAGTGAAGTAAAACTCCTATGAGATTGTTGTTCAGATTAGGCCCAGTGAGAAGATTGTCATTGAGGGAGACACCTTCATGTTGAGCACTTGAGTCAAAGACCACCCTAATCTGATCAGGCTTGCGAGGATGGTAGACACCAAAGCATGGTAGGTACCAACATTCTTCTCCTTCCGTAAGAGGAGGTGCAGGCTTAGCATGATCTCTCTCAAACACCTTCTGCATGAAGTCCACAAAGTGCTTTTTCATGTCAGGTTTCTGGTTCAAACTGCAATTTAAAGAAACAAGCCGTGATTCTGCATGTACCCTGTTGTTTGGTAGTCTCTTTCTTGGGGTATGAAATGGTAGAGGTGCTACCCAACTGTTGGAATCATCTTGGTAGAACTCTTTACTCATGGTTTTCAAGAATTCTGTCTTCTATGGTAGCTGCCAACTCATTGTCTTTAGTGGTTACCTCGAACACTGTGTTGCCGATGTTGTCATCCCAGAGATTAAGAGCTTTCTTATTGTCTTGTATGATGTGCCGTTATGCACCTTTTTCAAACAGTCTTTATTTCACGATATATTTACGTGGTTGTTGTGCAGAAAAAGTTGTTTGCCCATTTGACAGGACATGTGTTTTAAGGGAAGAGACTGAGTAGGACCTCTTGTCCTTGTCTAGGCAGACATTGCCTATGATGACCCTTCCTAGGTCCAGACGCTGAGCATATGGTGCATTGTGTGGACCATTGATTTGATGACGAACTTTGTGCACCTTTAGAATGTCTCGACCGAGTAACAGCAGGATATCAGCATTTTCATAGAGGGCTGGTATTTGGTTGGCTATGTCTTTAAGTGAGAATGGTGAAAAGCAGCTTCAGGAGTAGGGATCTCCTCTTTGGTGCTTGGAATCTGGTTGCACTCAGTGATAGTGGGAAAAAATATTTCCACATTGTCATTCAGAGTAACTACAAGACCACTGGCTCTCCTACCTAAGACTTCTGTTAGTGCCGGAACAAGTGCTTAATGTATAAGGCAGAACATCTCCAGTTATGTCCAACAGTTCAAAAAACTGAGTTCTTGCAAGAGATTTGTTACTCTGATCATCCAGAATAGTATACAGTCTTATGGCCTTTTCAGGTTGACCTTTGGGGTATACACATACCAAGCATATCTTTGCACAGGATTTGTCGCAGAATCCTTCTCCACAGACCTCTGTACATGCAGACTCAGGAAGATTGTTTGTGAGCGTAGTAGAGTTGTGCGAATATTTATGAAGAGTTTGCACATGGTCATCACTGTCACACTCTATACATTTGATGATTGCTGTATAAGTCCTTTGCAAAGTGTTCTGTGGAGGCACAGCATTTGTAGCAAACCCCAAATTTCCTCAAAAGTTCCTTACGTTCTTTCTGAAGCCGATACATATCTTAAGTGGATGTGGTTTGTTATGTAATGGACATTGGAGATTTGGGTCCTCAATATTCTTGTTTTTTTTTTTTTTAAATTTAAATATTTATTGATTTTTCAAATAAATACAAGTTTCCATCATATTCACATTAAATACAAAACCATTCCTTATTGCCATTTCTAAAACTATTTCCCACTCCCTCCCATCTCACCTCCCCTCCATCCCTCCCACTCCTTCCCCCCCCAATCTACCCACTCTGCATTCCCCCCACATCTTCCCTACTAAAGCAAGAGGAGCCTTCACATCATCCCACACTAAAGCTTCCTATATTTCACCTTCAATCAAGATTTTTCCCATTTTTACCATTTCACATAGTATAACCCCATCTTATCTTCCTGCATATGGTAAAGTTTTTCCATCCTACAAATCTGGTTCACTCTATCTACCCAATCTTCCTCCTTTGGCACCTCTGTTTTACTCCAAAACTTGGGTATCAGACCTTTTGCAGCATTTAGATAGTACCATACACCCGATTTCCTTATATTTATTCACTGATAGCTCTGTACTATGTAAAAGACAAGTCTCTGGATCCAACCCAATATCAATCTCAGTTAGACTTATGACATCAGTTTCCAATGTGAAACCCATGGATAGATGGGGAATTGTTTAATGAAAGGTTCTAACGTTAAAATGAATAACAGTGGGGAAAGAGGGCATCCTTGACGTGTCCCATTATGAATATGTATAGTGTCCAAAAAAGTTCCATTTATCTTCAGTCTAGCTAGGAAATCCCAGGCAACCTGGTCAAAGGCCTTTTCAGTGTCTGTTGATACCAAAAGGCCTTCACAGTGATTTGAATGTATCCTATGCATCAAATGTAAGGCTTTTGTGACATTATCCCTCGCCTCTCTGCCAGGCATGAAGCCCACTTGTTCAGGCCCAATTAATTTTTGTAATAACGGTCTTAAGTGCATAGGAAAACATTTTTACAGTATTTTCAGATCTAGATTAAGCAAGGATATGGGTCTGTAATTAGAGCAATCTGTAACATCTTTATGAGGCTTGGGTATAACTGTCAAGTAAGCCAATAGGAAATCCTCCAGAACATCCAGTGGCTCCCTAAGGTGGTTGAGTGCATTTAACAAATGCGGAGATAACAAATTTGCAAATGTTTTGTAGTAATGGGCCATAAACCCATCTTGGCCTGGACTTTTTCTAGACTTCAGAGATTTAATAGTGCATAAGAGTTCCTCCTCCCTTATTGGGGCCTCCAATTGCTTCGCATCTGACTTGGAAAGTTTTGGCATGCCACTATCAATCAAATAATTATTCAGAAGTAACTGTCTAGATCCCTGTAAATCCGATGACTTATGAGCCTTCAGTAGATTATACAGATCTGAGTAGTATGCATGAAAAATTTGAGCGATTTTATCCATAGACTGAACCAACTGTCCTTGTTTATTCTTAATAGTGGATATACTTGTGCTAAGTACTGCTTCCTTTAGTGCCCTAGCCAAAAATTTCCCACTTTTGTCATTATGTTTGTAATAGAAGCCTTTTTTCAGGAAGAGTATTCTCTTGGCTTTCAAATCTAATATAGATTGTCGAATATTTCCCGATCAGCCGGCAAAAGTGTCCCTGCAGTGAGCTCCGCTATTTCTGACAGTTCTCTGACAGAAGGAACACATGTTTAGCGGTTGAAACATTGTATCTATTAGTTTCCATTTAGGATACAGATGTTTCAACCGCTGTACATGTGAAGAAGCTGTCAGAGAACTGTCAGAAATAGAGGAACTCTGCACATACACTTTTTGCCGGCTTGGAATTATTCTTATTTTCATCCTACTTCTTCTTCTTCTTCTTCTTCTTTATCCTCATCCTCATCCTCTTCTTCTGAGGATGAGGATGAAGAAGAAGAAGTAGGATGAAAATAAGAATAATTCCAAGCCGGCAAAAAGTGTATGTGCAGAGTTCCTCTATTCTGCAGATACACTTAGAGGAGCTCTGCAGATACACTTAGAGGAGCTCTGCACATACACTTTTTGCCGGCTTGGAATTAATCTTATTTTCATCCTACTTCTTCTTCTTCTTCTTCATCCTCATCCTCAGAAGAAGAAGAAGAAGAGGATGAGGATGAAGAAGAAGAAGAAGTAGGATGAAAATAAGAATAATTCCAAGCCGGCAAAAAGTGTATGTGCAGAGTTCCTTTATTCTGTTCTGCAGATACACTTAGAGGAGCTCTGCAGATACACTTAGAGGAGCTCTGCAGATACACTTTTTGCCGGCTTGGAATTAATCTTATTTTCATCCTACTTCTTCTTCTTCTTTATCCTCATCCTCATCCTCAGAAGAAGAAGAAGAGGATGAGGATGAAGAAGAAGAAGTAGGATGAAAATAAGAATAATTCCAAGCCGGCAAAAAGTGTATGTGCAGAGTTCCTCTATTCTGCAGATACACTTAGAGAAGCTCTGCACATACACTTTTTGCCGGCTTGGAATTAATCTTATTTTCATCCTACTTCTTCTTCTTCTTCTTCATCCTCATCCTCAGAAGAAGAAGATGAGGATGAAGAAGAAGAAGAAGAAGAAGTAGGATGAAAATAAGAATAATTCCAAGCCGGCAAAAAGTGTATGTGCAGAGTTCCTCTATTCTGCAGATACACTTAGAGGAGCTCTGCACATACACTTAGAGGAGCTCTGCACATACACTTTTTGCCGGCTTGGAATTAATCTTATTTTCATCCTACTTCTTCTTCTTCTTCTTCATCCTCATCCTCAGAAGAAGAAGAAGAGGATGAGGATGAAGAAGAAGAAGAAGAAGAAGTAGGATGAAAATAAGAATAATTCCAAGCCGGCAAAAAGTGTATGTGCAGAGTTCCTCTATTCTGCAGATACACTTAGAGGAGCTCTGCACATACACTTAGAGGAGCTCTGCACATACACTTTTTGCCGACTTGGAATTAATCTTATTTTCATCCTACTTCTTCTTCTTCTTCTTCTTCTTCATCCTCATCCTCATCCTCAGAAGAAGAAGAAGAGGATGAGGATGAGGATGAAGAAGAAGAAGTAGGATGAAAATAAGAATAATTCCAAGCCGGCAAAAAGTGTATGTGCAGAGCTCCTCTAAGTGTATCTGCAGAGCTCCTCTAAGTGTATCTGCAGAATAGAGGAACTCTGCACATACACTTTTTGCCGGAAACCGCTGTATGGAGGGAATGTCCCAGAACTGTCAGAAATAGACTATTTCTGACAGTTCTGGGACATTCCTTCCATACAGCGGTTGAAACATTGTATCTATTTGTTTCCATAAATGGATCCATTTATGGAAACAAATAGATACAATGTTTCAACCGCTGTATGGAGTGAGTGTCCCAGAACTGTTAGAAATAGTCTATTTCAGACAGTTCTATGACATTCCCTCCATACAGCGGTTGAAACCGCTGTATGGAGTGAATGTCCCAGAACTGTCAGAAATAGACTATTTATGACAGTTCTGGGACATTCACTCCATACAGCGGTTGAAACCGCTGTATGGAGGGAATGTCATAGAACTGTCAGAAATAGACTATTTATGACAGTTCTGGGACATTCACTCCATACAGCGGTTGAAACATTGTATCTATTTTTTTCCATAAATGACATTCTGCAAATACACTTAGAGGAGCGCTGCAGATACACTTTTTGCCAGCTTGGAATTAATCTTATTTTCATCCTACTTCTTCTTCTTCTTCATCCTCATCCTCATAAGAAGAAGAAGAGGATGAGGATGAAGAAGAAGAAGTAGGATGAAAATAAGAATAATTCCAAGCCGGCAAAAAGTGTATCTGCAGCGCTCCTCTAAGTGTATCTGCAGAATGTCATTTATGGAAAAAAATAGATACAATGTTTCAACCGCTGTATGGAGTGAATGTTCCATAACTGTCAGAAATAGTCTATTTTGACAGTTCTATGACATTCCCTCCATATAGTGGTTGAAACCGCTGTATGGAGTGAATGTCCCAGAACTGTCAGAAATAGACTATTTATGACAGTTCTGGGACATTCACTCCATACAGCGGTTGAAACATTGTATCTATTTTTTTTCCATAAATGACATTCTGCAAATACACTTAGAGGAGCGCTGCAGATACACTTTTTGCCAGCTTGGAATTAATCTTATTTTCATCCTACTTCTTCTTCTTCTTCATCATCCTCATCCTCATAAGAAGAAGAAGAGGATGAGGATGAAGAAGAAGAAGAAGTAGGATGAAAATAAGAATAGTTCCAAGCCGGCAAAAAGTGTATCTGCAGCGCTCCTCTAAGTGTATTTGCAGAATGTCATTTATGGAAAAAAAATAGATACAATGTTTCAACCGCTGTATGGAGTGAATGTCCCATAACTGTCAGAAATAGACTATTTATGACAGTTCTGGGACATTCACTCCATACAGCGGTTGAAACCGCTGTATGGAGGGAATGTCATAGAACTGTCAGAAATAGACTATTTATGACAGTTCTGGGACACTCACTCCATACAGCGGTTGAAACATTGTATCTATTTGTTTCCATAAATGGATCCATTTATGGAAACAAATAGATACAATGTTTCAACCGCTGTATGGAGTGAGTGTCCCAGAACTGTTAGAAATAGTCTATTTCTGACAGTTCTATGACATTCCCTCCATACAGCGGTTTCAACCGCTGTATGGAGTGAATGTCCCAGAACTGTCAGAATAGACAGAAACTGTCACAGAACTGTCCTTCTTCTCATCCTTCTCCTTCTTCTCATCCTTCTTCTCATCCTTCTTCTCATCCTTCTCCTTCTTCTCATCCTTCTCCTTCTTCTCATCCTTCTCCTTCTCCATCTTCTCATCCTTCTTCTTCTTCTCATCCTTCTCCTTCTCCTTCTCTTTCTTCTCATCCTTCTCCTTCTTCTCATCCTTCTCCGTCTTCTCATCCTTCTCCTTCTCCTTCTTCTCATCCTTCTCCTTCTCCTTCTTCTCATCCTTCTCCTTCTCCTTCTTCTCATCCTTCTCCTTCTTCTCATCCTTCTCCTTCTTCTCATCCTTCTCCTTCTTCTCATCCTTCTCCTTCTCCTTCTTCTCATCCTTCTCCTTCTTCTCATCCTTCTTCTCATCCTTCTCCTTCTTCTCATCCTTCTTCTCATCCTTCTTCTTCTCATCCTTCTCCTTCTTCTCATCCTTCTCCTTCTCCTTCTTCTCATCCTTCTCCTCCTTCTCATCCTTCTCCTTCTCCTTCTTCTCATCCTTCTCCTTCTCCTTCTTCTCATCCTTCTCCTTCTTCTCATCCTTCTCCTTCTTCTCATCCTTCTCCTTCTCCATCTTCTCATCCTTCTCCTTCTCCTTCTTCTCATCCTTCTCCTTCTCCTTCTCTTTCTCCTTCTCCTTCTCCTTCTCCTTCTTCTCATCCTTCTCCTTCTTCTCATCCTTCTCCTTCTCCTTCTTCTCATCCTTCTCCTTCTTCTCATCCTTCTCCTTCTCCTTCTCTTTCTTCTCATCCTTCTCCTTATTCTCATCCTTCTCCTTCTTCTCATCCTTCTCCTTCTCCTTCTTCTCATCCTTCTCCTTCTTCTCATCCTTCTCCTTCTCCTTCTTCTCATCCTTCTCCTTCTTCTCATCCTTCTCCTTCTTCTCATCCTTCTCCTTCTTCTCATCCTTCTCCTTCTCCTTCTTCTCATCCTTCTCCTTCTTCTCATCCTTCTTCTCATCCTTCTCCTTCTTCTCATCCTTCTTCTCATCCTTCTTCTTCTCATCCTTCTCCTTCTTCTCATCCTTCTCCTTCTTCTTCTTCTCATCCTTCTCCTTCTTCTCATCCTTCTCCTTCTCCTTCTTCTCATCCTTCTCCTTCTTCTCATCCTTCTCCTTCTCCTTCTTCTCATCCTTCTCCTTCTTCTCATCCTTCTCCTTCTCCATCTTCTCATCCTTCTCCTTCTCCTTCTTCTCATCCTTCTCCTTCTCCTTCTTCTCATCCTTCTCCTTCTTCTCATCCTTCTCCTTCTCCTTCTTCTCATCCTTCTCCTTCTTCTCATCCTTCTCCTTCTTCTCATCCTTCTCCTTCTCCTTCTTCTCATCCTTCTCCTTCTTCTCATCCTTCTTCTCATCCTTCTCCTTCTTCTCATCCTTCTTCTCATCCTTCTTCTTCTCATCCTTCTCCTTCTTCTCATCCTTCTCCTTCTTCTCATCCTTCTCCTTCTCCTTCTCCTTCTTCTCATCCTTCTCCTTCTTCTCATCCTTCTCCTTCTTCTCATCCTTCTCCTTCTTCTCATCCTTCTCCATCTTCTCATCCTTCTCCTTCTCCTTCTTCTCATCCTTCTCCTTCTCCTTCTTCTCATCCTTCTCCTTCTTCTCATCCTTCTCCTTCTCCTTCTTCTCATCCTTCTCCTTCTTCTCATCCTTCTCCTTCTCCTTCTTCTCATCCTTCTCCTTCTCCTTCTTCTCATCCTTCTCCTTCTCCATCTTCTCATCCTTCTCCTTCTCCATCTTCTAATCCTTCTCCTTCTTCTCATCCTTCTCCTTCTCCTTCTTCTCATCCTTCTCCTTCTTCTCATCCTTCTCCTTCTCCTTCTTCTCATCCTTCTCCTTCTTCTCATCCTTCTCCTTCTTCTCATCCTTCTCCTTCTTCTCATCCTTCTCCTTCTTCTCATCCTTCTCCTTCTTCTCATCCTACTTCTCATCCTTCTTCTTCTCATCCTTCTCCTTCTTCTCATCCTTCTCCTTCTTCTCATCCTTCTCCTTCTTCTCATCCTTCTCCTTCTCCTTCTTCTCATCCTTCTCCTTCTCCTTCTTCTCATCCTTCTCCTTCTTCTCATCCTTCTCCTTCTTCTCATCCTTCTCCTTCTCCATCTTCTCATCCTTCTCCTTCTCCTTCTTCTCATCCTTCTCCTTCTCCTTCTCCTTCTTCTCATCCTTCTCCTTCTTCTCATCCTTCTCCTTCTTCTCATCCTTCTCCTTCTTCTCATCCTTCTCCTTCTCCTACTTCTCATCCTTCTCCTTCTCCTTCTTCTCATCCTTCTCCTTCTCCTTCTTCTCATCCTTCTCCTTCTCCTTCCTCATCTCCAAGGGCATTTAAATTAAAGGTACAGTGTTCTGCACTAATTTAAAGGCTCTCTGAAGCCTAGAAACCCTTTTAATAAGTTAACTTTGTAGCGAATTAATTCGCATCGAATCGAATTTCATACTGGAATTCGCCGAATCAGCCGAATCGAATTTTTGAGAAATTCGCTCGTCTCTAAATATGAAAGTAGATCAGAATGTGTGAACCCTGGATAGAGGGGATAGAGTAAGTAAGGCACAATTGGAATGTGTCCAACATTCACCCAACCGCCTTGTCAGGTTCACTACTGCCAGGTGAGGGCCGTGGTAGGAGCCAGGAGATACAATGACCCAGGGAAAGAGGACAAGAGAACACCTATCTTAATTATGTCCTAATTCGTGTTCCTCCAGAGAATGACAAATGACACCTAATTGCGGCCCTGCTAATTACATACATTTTGTCATTCGGAAAGCAATATCCATAGTACCCTCCTATTTTCTGAGACAGTATTCAGCATATAAAAGGCAAAACTTAGCAAATACACCCTATTATCATCAGGAAGACCCTTTTGTAGGTCTCACTCAACATCAAAACCATACTGGTATATATGTCTCTGTGATTATCTATATCACAAGGAACATATGATAACCAGTCCATACATCAATAGAGTAGAAATCTGGAGCTACCACTCCTTCATTCCAAGTATATTAAAAGCACAGAAACAATTTGTTTAAAAAAATTACGAAAGTCATAACTGAAAACCTGCAACCAAGGGGTTGACCCATATATAAAAACGTATATTGACTTAGAAAATCAAGTAGGTTCTCTATGTCATGCTCCCTTAGCCACATATGGAGACCGGTTGGACCCGCCACCAGATCTCTTGCCGTAGGTCATCCTTTTGGAATGGAGTGGCTTAGATGGAGAGGTTAGAGGTGTGTGTGGTGGCGAATGGGCCGGTTCAGGCATACAATACTCTTTATACCATTCTGGGAGTTCAATACGTGGAAGATGTAATTGCTCACAAAAAGTTGGAAGCTCTTCTGGAAGCTTTAGGAAGTATTGTTTGCCCTCATAGGTCGCATTCAGCGCCAATGGATAGCGCCATCTACAGGGTATTCCATTTTCCCCCAGTAGTTGCAATAAGGGTCTTATGGCTCTTCTGTTTTGAAGTGTAATGGGCAACAGGTCCTGATATAGTGAAATAGAGTGTTCAGCAAATGTTAATAAGATCATTTTGCCAGGCTTTTTTCAGAATTTCCTCCTTAAGTGTAAAGCTCAGTAGACAGAAAATGATATCCCGTGGCAGTGCTGTGTTTGCTGGACGAGGCTTCAGTGCTCTATGGGCTCTGATCAACTCAATGACTGTGTCCCTTGGCCGATCAAGCATTGCTTGCATCGCTTGTTTCACCTGGGTCGGGTCTACCAAGTCTAATACTCCCCTCACCCTTATGTTCTGCCGATGACCTCTGTTGTCTAAATCTTCCAGGTGTCTATTAATATAGATGAGGTGGGTGGCATGTGAGGAAACTACTGCTTCTAAGCGTTCCATGTCAGAATCTCTTCTTGCATCCTCTCTCTTCTTATCAGACAGCCTGTCACTGAGTGTTAATAAATCAGCTTTAAGTTCAGTGATAGCAGAGGAGAAAGTGTGCTTGATATCTGCAGCAATCTCGGTCATATCCGACAGTGTGAAGGGATGATCAGAGGGCTCTAGATCTCTTACCAGATCTTCCGATGCTGCCATCGACTCCTCACTATGCTCTGCCTCTTCCCTCTCCAGCGCCATCTTAGCCGTCATCCCGCCTTGGGTCTAGGAGGCCTGAGGGTGGAATAGGTCTGGTATACTGCGGGATCTTGCAGCAGAAGGTGAGTGATTTGGTTGGGAACCGGGAGTTTGCTTGTGTTGTTTGCCCATTTTAGGAGGTCCAGGAGCCTATGAACAGCCGCGTGGTGGCAGAGCCTCTCTAGAGAGTCTCATTCCCGCTGAGCGCCAGGCCACGCCTCAAAGTGGATTGCTTTTAAAGACAACTTTTGCCACATTTTGTTATGTTACGTTATTCCAAAACGGATTAAATTCATTTTTTTCCTCAACATTCTACAAACAATACCCCATAATGACAACGTGAAAGAAGTTTCTTTTGAAATCTCTGGAATTTTTTAAAAGTAAAAAAGCTAAAAAAAACACATGTACATAAGTATTTGCAGCCTTTGCCATGACACTCAAAACTGAGCTCTGGTGCATCCTGTTCCCACTGATCATCCTTGACATGTTTCCACAACTTGATTAGAGTTCACCTGTGGGAAATTCAGTTGATTGGACATGATTAGGAAAGCCATAAAAAAGACTATATAAGGTCCCACAGTTAACAGTGCATGTCAGAGCACAATCCAAGCCATGAAGTCCAAGGAATTGTCTGTGGTTTCAGGAGCATGACTATTTGGGCTGCTGTGGACGATGAGTGGAGACCTGAATGGGAGTGTAGATGGTTGAAAAAGTTAGCCAAATAGGGAGCCAGGGAATTTTTTTGTAATAAAGTTTGGAAAAACTGTCCGGACCAGGGTTTTCCTGTGTCTGGAGTGTTTTTATCACTGTAAGAACCTCTGGAACAGTGATATCTGCTTTTAGTTTATCAACCACGGGGGAGGACAGTGTGGGGAGATGGATTTCCTGGAAGAGGTGGTTTGCCGACTTTGTGTTGAGAGGTTACGGCGCTTGATATAACTTGGTCAAGACAGTGGCGAAAGTGTCCACTATTTTGAAAGTGTTTGTGGTAGTGGTTTTGTTAGGTAAGCATAGTCTGATCAGGTTAGTATGACGAGCGCGGGCCTTGAAAAGATTAGCCAGCATCAGGCCCAGTTTGTTGGTACCAGTGTAAAATTTATGTCTAGACCATCTAAGTTGTTTTTCAGCCTTGTCATCTAAAAGGAGGTTAAGTTCAACTTTGGTAGCTTCTAACTGTCTGCACAGGGAAGTAGCGAGATTGTTAAAATTGGGTTTCTAGTTGCGATAAGCGTGATGATAAAAGTGTCACTCTAGCTTCTCTATCTCATTTTCCGTGAGAGGCGATTTGTATTAGTTTCCCCCTAAGTGTGGCTTTGTAGGCTTCCCATAGGATTGTGGGAGTTGAGACCGACATGGTATTCTCTTTAAAGTAGTTTAAGATAGCCGGATAGTCCCCGACACTTCGTCGAAGGACAGTATGGAGTCATTAAGCCACCAGGAATAGTAAAGGCACACTTACATTGTGGGATACGATATTGAAGTTGGACGTAGCCATCATGGTGGATATAGGGTGAAATAGCAGCTGAACCCAGAGATGAACCATGACATGTCAGATATATTGTGTTCAAGCGTTTCGACGTCCTGGAAAATGTAAAATAGAGAGAGAGGTAAAAGAGGAAGACTAGTAAGGTAGAGCGTAGAAGGCTCAACCGCAGGGGCATCGAAAGAAGGATTGTCTAAGCAATTGGAGGCAGTGGTTAAACAAACTGCCACAGTCGGGGGTCACTGGGAACCCCCCCAGGCACACATTGTATAATGTAGTTAGCAAACATTCAAAAATTGATCTGACATTCAACAGCCCAACTGGGGAACAGGGAAAACAAGAAGGGGAAAGAAAGAAAAAAAATGTTGGGGGAAGAAAATAGTGGGGAGGGAGAGAAGATGGGGAGAGAGAAGGGAAGGATGGAGAGGACCAGGAGACAGAGGCAGAAAACAAGCATGAGTAGGAGTACTGTCTTGCGTATGTTCACAATGATATGTTAAGATACCCTTAAATGAAATAGAAATGAGGAGTCATTGGCCGCGCAGTCGGGACCAGGGGAAGCTGTGATTAATGGAGTCGAAGTACTACGGTCCAATGATTATAGACTTAGCTCCAAGTGGGAATCACAAAGTATTCCCCACTGCCCTCTTGTCCCCCCACCCTCTCTATGCAGAGGGGTAGCATTATAGAGGCTGCACCTGAATTCCGACCACGGCAGCGAGCCCCCAGTCCCAGGTGGAGTGAAGAAGAAGCAGAAGAACCTAAAAAACAAAAGTAACAATTAGTGTGCGGAAGTTCGAAGGTTCAGTTAGAGGCATCACGGCAAGGAATATGTCAACTTCAGAGAAAGTAGACCTGTCAGAGTGAAGTAAGAGTCAGTCCCCCTCTGGAATATCTGATCAGAAAACCTTTTTGTTTTGTCTCTGTACCAGTTGCCGTCTTCGGGGAAGAGGTTCTCAGAGGGGAGTGAGGCGAGGAGACTTGCGGGAGAGGTCTGTGAAGTCTGAGAGCCGGTGGATGATGGTAGCATAAGTTGTAGCCTGGTGAGGACATCCTGGGCTTCATTAGGTGCCGAGAAAGCATAAGGGTGACCCTGGAAAGCAAAGGTTATTTTGAAAGGGAAGTTCCAGCGGTATTTGATGCGTTGGCTCTGTAATGTCTGGATGAAAGGCTTCAGTTCTCTGTGTCTCTGAAGTGTTCGTGTCACGAGATCAGAGAATATTTGATATTTGTGAGATTGAAAATCTCTCCTTGACTATGCTGCTTGCATGACCGCTTCTTTAGTTTTTCAAAAAGTAGGCTTAATGATTATGTCTCGGTGGGGACCTTCAGTTCGTTTCGGGCCCAGGGTTCTGTGGATTCTATTGAATTTTAATTGGGAATCCAGGGATGAGTTCCTGGCCGATCCAGGAGTGGTAGTGTGCCTGGGAGGTGAGGAGCCGGGCTAAGGAGCGGCCATCACTCTTGGTTGCTCAACAGCGCCCCCAAAGGATAACTTTTTAATCAGAGTATAGCATCAAGTCAGTTAAACTCATGGGATATTGATCTGGTCAGTTAAGTAGCAGAGGGGGTTGTTAATCAGTTTCAGCTGCTGAAATTAACAGGTGCACTAGATAAGCAACAATGAGATGACCCCCAAAACAGAAATGGTTTTACAGGTGGAGCCCACTGACATTTTTTTCCCTACTCATCTCTTCTGGCTTTTTTTCACTAGTTTTGGCTAGGGTCAGTGTCACTACTGTAGCAATCGTACCCACAGAGATGGACGCGGTTCAACCATTTTGCTCCAACCTCCATCTTGGCAAAGGATCATCCATCTTGTACAAACATATCTTTCCTCATTCTCCCCCTCCCTTTCTGAGAGCCACAGTGTCAGGGATCCCGGCTCCGTCTGCCGCAATCGCGGCTCTGTCCCCCGCGCATGCGCATTGGCGGCAGATCACGCCGGGACACAGGAACTAGGTCCCGGCGAGCCGCGGCTGACAGGACGCCGCGCATGCGCAGTAGAAACCGCGGGCGCGCCTCAGGCGTCCAATGACAGCCGGGGGCGCGTCCTAGCCAGCCAATGACAGTGCAGGGCGCACTATTTAAAGATGCCCTGCACTGTCACAAATTGCCGCAAGGTCTATATGTGATCCTGAATACCTGCTCCTGCTGTGACCCTGTTTTTTGACCCTGACTACGCTGCCTGCCCCTGTGATTGACCCGGCTTTGTTCTGACTATTCTACCCGCTCCTGTGATTGACCCGGCTTTGTTCTGACTATTCTGCCTGCTCCTGCGTTTTGACTCGGCTTATCCCGACTGTTCCTACGGATTGATTTACCTGGCTGACCCTGCGTGTGACCCGACTACTCCTAGCCCGCCGATTCGGTACCCCGCTTACCCCACAGGGCCACTATCCGTACCACCCTGCTGGGGCCGCCATCCTCTTCACAGCTGGCTCTCCTGGTACCTACATACATCCCCGGAGGCCTCCTCGGCCGCTGGTGGCCCGCTCAGAGGTCGTGACCTGGCCCGGGACTGTTTCAAGTCCATCCCCACCATCAGGGGCCCTGGTGAAAGCACAGCCCGGGCTTAGACCCCACGCTCTGGGTAGGTCTACCAGCTGGCAGACGGAGGGCTCCGCCTGGCGGATCCTAACACACAGTGACATTTGGTCGGTGTGTGTGTTCGAATTGTCACAGGCAGGCCAGGGCACAGCAGGCAGCTCCGAGCTATAAAACATCTCTGAGCTGGGTGCCGGGCTGGCTGGGAAGCTGTGCAATCTGGCACCTCGTAAAAGGATAACCCAAGCCTTCCCCTGAGTTCAAAGACATTCCAGAAGAGTAAGAAACTAGATAACACTTTAAAAATTCATTTTTCCCCTATGTCTCATATCTTGGAATATGAGAGACTTACATAAAAACCAGGCATATGTTCAGATTGCTCACGTTCAGACAAATCGTTTGATAGGTCACACTCCCTGGCTGGAATACATAGGAAAAGCAGAAAATTACATCTCTTGAACTATTCAAGTATGTATTTCATGTTTCATATCTAACCGTTCCTCAGATGCGTCTGCATATTAATCTACCCCCGGGTGAAATGTTACTTGTGCCTAGGAAAAGTCGTGAGCCAAAATATGAGCTAAGAGAGATTTTGGTTCTAGTTTGTGTCTCCGCCCAGACAACCCCTCCCCAAATGAGGCATTGGTCCTTGGCTTCAGAGACACCCCCTGCTGGGGGACAACAAAATAGGCTGTCAGGCCTAAGAGTGTTGTTGAAGAATTCTCCCGTTTAACATCAGAACCAACTTGGGAGACGGTGCCCTTTGGCTCTGAAATTGATCTGCTTAACCCAAAGCTGATTGGCAAGTACTTTAACCCTTTAACCTCCTTTCTGATACCTCTTTGCTGTGCTATTGTTCTCTGTATATTTATATATATTGTGACAGTAGGCAGGTGAAATCACCTGGTTGCGTCCTGGATGGACGATATATTTGTCCGAGATTCAGGGTTTATGGGGATTTGTACCACTAGAGGGAAGTGCTGAGTCCTTCAGCACTGAGATAATGAGCCCAGCTGAAGGTAGTGGGCTCATTAACACTTGTATAAAGCTTCCCAGAGTGCTTAGGGAGTTGCTCCACCCTGGAACCAGATCTGTGCCTGAACTGTCTGGGGAGCTGACCTGTTATCTGTGTGCAGAGAGACCAAAGCCTGTGTGGCTAACCTCCCAGTACTAGCAACTAGGTATAGCAGCAGGCTGTACCTAGTGGGTAGCTAGGGAAAAGCTGTTGTTGCAGTAAGTAGCCAAGTTGGCCAGGATTTATTTTGATGTCTCTTTTTGTTTATCATTTTTTCTGTAAATATTGTAAATAAATTGCACCTGTTTGTTTTCACCTCCACTATTGTTGTGCTGTGCCTATCTTTTTGTGTTGTGCACCCATCCAGGGGGTCACACACACCCGCTGCCGAGCTAACCTTGTTACATATGGTGGAGGATGTGGGCAGTTGTGGTAACTAAAGGCCAGCATGGAGGAGATAATCAGACAGTTGGCTCTGGCAAATGCCAATCAACAGCAGGCAAATGCAAGTTTCCAGCAGAGCATTGCAGCCCAGCAGAAGGCCTTGGAACAAGCAGAGGTCCGCCATAGGGAATTGCTGATGCAACAGGACCAGAAACACCAGAAACAAATTGAGGCTGTTTTGAAGCAGCTCCAGCAGAGGCAGCAGACTGAGGCTGGTGATGATTCTGGTAAAACACCATCATTTTCTGTGGGCCGTTTATTGCCAAAAATGACTGGACAGGATGATCCGGAGGTGTTTCTAACCACCTTTGAAAGGACTGCTGAAAGGGAAAAGTGGCCTAAAGAACAGTGGGCTGGATTGATGGCCCCATTATTAACTGGAGAATCGCAAAAAGCTTACTATGACCTTTAGCCGGACCAAGCCAAAAACTATGATGTGCTAAAAGTGGAAATTTTGGCCCGGTTGGGTGTTACCCTCGCTGTCCGTGCTCAGCGGGTACATAATTGGACTTTTCGGCTTGGGAAACCTCCCAGGTCACAGATGTATGATCTCATTCACCTGAGCAGGAAGTGGCTGCAGCCAGAGACTTTGACCGCCCCAAAAATTGTGGAACGTGTCGTCATGGATCGGTTCCTAAGGTCTCTGCCTAATACTATTCAAAAGTGGGTCAGCCATGGAGACCCAGAAACTGCAGACAAGCTGGTGGATCTAGTGGAGAGATACTTGGCTACTGAGAACCTGACCTCCTCTTCCAGAGACTCACGGACTTTCCACCCTAAGACCAGACCATCCCCAGCGGCGGGTAAGATGACTACAAGGGGTGAGGGTGGAGAGAGTGAGAGGGTGGGAGTATTACCCAATGTCTGGCAAGAGCGGCCAGGAAGGCCAAGGCCGCAAGAAGCGGTGAAAAAAATTATTTGTTACCGCTGCCGGCAAGAGGGACATATTGCAGCTAATTGCCCAGTGGTGGATGAGCCTATGCAGTGTGACTTTCTGAGCAATAGACGTCAGTCGCTGTTTGCGACAGTGGTATGCACGGCCAGCCCGGGCACTGAGAAACATTTGTGCAAAATGACTGTTAATGGAAATAATATTGTGGGGTTGCTGGATTCAGGTAGCTTGGTAACCTTGATAAGAGAGGAGATGGTCACTACAAAGGTCTCTGGGCATAAAAAGGTGGCAGTGATTTGTGTGCATGGGGACACTAGGGAGTATCCCGTGGCTACTGTGTTTTTTGAGAACCCCAAAGGTAACCTGTCTCATCAGGTAGGATTGGTACCTCATTTACCACATGATGCCATTGTGGGGAGGGATTTTCTAAAATTCTGGGAACTCTGGGATTGTTCTGACCCCCCCACTGTCTCCCCTGCAGACCAGGAAGGTGAATCCCAGAAAGCGTCTGAGTGTGGTGAGGTCTCTTCCAAGTTCCCCTTGTCGGTACTAGCTGGGGAGACCCAAGGAACTGGGGAGGAGCCCACCTCCTCACATGAAAATCTGCCGGTTTTGGATTTCTCGGACTTAGAGGTGCATAGGGAAAATTTTGCCACCGAACAGCTGAAAGACCCCACGCTGATAAAAGCCCGGGAAAATGTAGTAAAAGTAGATGGCCAAATAGTGAGTCCTGAGAAAACTGCTGCTTATCCATACTTCCTTGTGGAAAGGGACCTACTCTATCGAGTTGCTCAGGGGGCAGAAGAAACCATTGAGCAACTGGTGGTGCCCAGACCTTACAGGAAGTTGGTGTTGGAGTTGGCCCATGGACACATCCTTGGGGGTCATTTGGGGGCGGAGAAAACACGGGAAAGAGTACTGCAGCGGTTCTATTGGCCTGGGGTCATTAAGGAGGTGGAAAATTACTGTTCCTCTTGCCCTGTGTGTCAGAAGTCGGCCCCTATGCCCCATTTCCGTAGTCCACTGGTACCTCTTCCCATCATTGAGGTCCCCTTTGAAAGGATTGCCATGGATTTGGTAGGTCCGCTGGTGAAATCCGCTAGGGGGCATCAGTACCTGTTGGTCATACTCGACTATGCCACCCGCTATCCAGAAGCAATTCCACTCCGAAATACCTCTGCCAAGACAATAGCTAAGGAGCTATTCCTCGTTTTCAGCCGAGTGGGTATTTCAAAGGAACTGCTGACGGACCAGGGAACCCCCTTTATGTCCCGGGTGATGAAAGAGCTCTGCAAACTGTTCAAGGTAAAACAGTTGCGCACCTCTGTGTATCATCCCCAAACTGACGGGTTGGTGGAAAGGTTCAACAAAACCCTGAAACAAATGCTAAGGAAGGTGGTAGATAAGGATGGAAAGGGTTGGGATTATTTAGTACCCTATTTGATGTTTGCCATCCGGGAGGTACCCCAGTCCTCCACAGGGTTTTCACCATTTGAGTTGCTCTATGGGAGACACCCAAGGGGGCTGTTAGATATCGCCAAGGAAACTTGGGAAAGTGAGAGTTCTCCCCACTGGAGTCTGATTGAGCACGTCGCCCAAATGCAAGATAGAATTGCCCAGGTCATGCCTATCGTAAAGGAACATTTGTCCCAAGCACAGTTAGCGCAGCAGAGGGTGTACAATCGGGGGGCCCGGACCAGGTCGTTTGCTAAAGGAGATAGAGTGCTAGTGCTAATCCCTACGGTTGAAAGCAAATTCCTGGCCAAATGGCATGGCCCATACGAGGTGATTGAGAAAGTGAGTGAGGTGAATTACAGGGTCAGACAACCAGGAAGGCGGAAACCGGAGCAGATCTACCACATCAATCTGCTAAAGGCCTGGAGGGACAGGGAATCCCTAGTTGCTGAGGGTTTGTCACCAGCGCCATCTAACTGCTTGGTTCCGGAGGTTGGAATAGCAGTCACCTTGTCTACAATTCAAAAACAGGAGGCTAAAGAGTTTGTGCTCCGCAACACAGAGGTTTTTTCTGAGCTGCCGGGACAAACCTCGGGGGTGGAGCATGACATTATCACCCCACCGGGTGAAAGAGAAAAACTGAAACCCTATAGAGTCCCAGAGGCTCGACGGGAGGCAATACGTGGGGAAGTACAGAGAATGCTAGATTTGGGGGTGATAGAGGAGTCCCAAAGTAACTGGTCCAGCCCCATAGTGTTGGTGCCCAAACCAGATGGGAGCTGGCGATTTTGTAACGACTTTCGACAGTTGAATAAAGTTACAAAATTTGACACCTACCCCATGCCAAGGATAGATGAACTAATCGACCGACTGGGAGCAGCCCGGTACATGACAACATTAGACTTGACGAAAGGTTATTGGCAAATTCCCCTAGCTAAGTCGGCAAAGGAGAAGACTGCATTTGTAACCCCAGAAGGGTCATTCCAGTATAAAAGAATGCCGTTCGGGTTACAGAATGCACCGGCCACCTTTCAGCGAAAAATGGATCAGATTCTTCGTCCCCATCAGAAGTATGCTGCAGCGTACTTGGACGATGTGATTATCCATAGCGCAGACTGGGCCTCACATTTGCCAAAAGTTCAGGCTGTGCTAGACTCGATATGGAAAGCTGGGTTTACGGCCAACCCAAAGAAGTGTACGATTGGACAGGAGGAGGCCAAGTACCTGGGGTACACTATTGGGAGAGGGGTAATAAAACCTCAGATAAACAAAGTGGAAGCAATACAGAATTGGCCACGCCCCAAATAACAAAAAGCAGGTACGGGCTTTTCTAGGAATTGCTGGCTACTATCGGCGATTCATTCCCCATTTTGCTTCTATGGCAGTACCCCTAACCAACCTGACAAAAGGGAAGGAGTGTGTCATGGTTAAGTGGTCCCCTGAGGCTGAAGCAGGCTTCCTGTCTTTAAAAAGGGCCTTATGTAGCCAGCCAGTCCTATACTCACCAGACTTCTCAAAAGACTTTGTGGTCCAGACAGATGCATCCAATGTTGGCTTAGGAGCAGTGCTGTCCCAGGTTTGGCAGGGGGAGGAGCACCCGGTAATCTATCTCAGCCGAAAGCTAAAGTCTCACGAGGAAAATTACGCCACGATTGAGAAGGAGTGTTTAGCGGTAAAGTGGGCCCTAGATTCCCTTCGGTACTATCTGCTGGGCAGACATTTTGACCTGATCACAGATCACGCTCCCTTGAAATGGATGGCTCAAAATAAGGAGACCAATAGAAGGGTAAATAGGTGGTTTCTGGCCCTACAGGAATTTACCTTCACGGTGAAGCATCGCCCCGGTGTTCAGATGGGAAATGTGGATGCTTTATCCCGGGTACATGGCTGCCTGGCTACTGGTGTTACAACCCCAAGGTTGAAACAAGAGGGGGGGGTATGTGACAGTAGGCAGGTGAAATCACCTGGTTGCGTCCTGGATGGACGATATATTTGTCCGAGATTCAGGGTTTATGGGGATTTGTACCACTAGAGGGAAGTGCTGAGTCCTTCAGCACTGAGATAATGAGCCCAGCTGAAGGTAGTGGGCTCATTAACACTTGTATAAAGCTTCCCAGAGTGCTTAGGGAGTTGCTCCACCCTGGAACCAGATCTGTGCCTGAACTGTCTGGGGAGCTGACCTGTTATCTGTGTGCAGAGAGACCAAAGCCTGTGTGGCTAACCTCCCAGTACTAGCAACTAGGTATAGCAGCAGGCTGTACCTAGTGGGTAGCTAGGGAAAAGCTGTTGTTGCAGTAAGTAGCCAAGTTGGCCAGGATTTATTTTGATGTCTCTTTTTGTTTATCATTTTTTCTGTAAATATTGTAAATAAATTGCACCTGTTTGTTTTCACCTCCACTATTGTTGTGCTGTGCCTATCTTTTTGTGTTGTGCACCCATCCAGGGGGTCACACACACCCGCTGCCGAGCTAACCTTGTTACAATATATATTGGTTACATCTTTTCTCTGTAAATATTTTTATTGCACCCTTTTGACCTTTTAGTAATAAATCCTACTTTCTGAAAGTGTTGAACTGTTTCTACAGCTCTTTATTGCAACTTAAGAATTCCTGCCTCTAAAAGAGTGCTACTGTATGTGTTTAACCCTCTGTATAACCTGTCTGTGGTGACAGTGCTATATAGAAGATTATCTCAACCATCATAGTGTTATTGCTGATATTGCCGAGTTTCCTCTTTCTCTGTACAAAAAGGAGGTGGTGGCAGTGTGAAGGGTTAATTGCATAATTAACCTGACCCAGTAACAATCACATTCAGCCTGCCGGTACATGGATTTGTGGTCCATTTGCTGGAAAATCGTTGTGCAGCTGAGCGTGGCATTGTTACGCACGTGACATCGCTGTTTTAGATTTGCTAGTCCTTCGGTCACGAGTTTGGTGAGAAGGTCAGGGGTCTGACGCCACGATCGTCACAACTACTGGTAGCATGAGGCGATACCTGGACCCTACAGAGGTTGCACAGGCAGTCCAACTCCTTCAGGATGGCACATTAATATGTGAAGGTTTATGTGTCTCCCAGCACAGTCTCAAGAGCATGGAGCAGGTTCAATGCGACAGGCAGTTACTCTAGGAGAGCTGGACAGGGCTGTAGAAGGTCCACCCTAGTTTATTCTTAGCTCTTTTATTTTTGTTGTCTATGGGGATACACTGGCTAATCCCTCTATTTAATGTGTTCCTGAAGTACTCCCATTTGTCCTCCGTGTTCAATGTTTCAAGGATTTGGTCCTATTTAATATTCTGGATTATTGCACACAGTTTAGGAAAGTTGGCTCTTTTGAAATTAAATGTTCTTGTATCATCCATGTGCCTCATTTTCCTGTGATTTATTCTGAATGTAATCGCTGGTTCCCAAGCTATCCCGTATCTCTACATCTGCGATCAGATTTGGTATTTGTAATTACTAGATCTAGCAATGCATTCTTTCTAGTTGGGTCATCCACCAATAGGCACAAGAAGCTGTCCTGTAGGACATTTAAGAAATTACAGGCCTTGATTGAATTTGCTGTTCCTTCTGCCCAGTCAATATCTGGATAGTTGCTGTCCCCCATAATGATGACACTGCCCTGCCTTGCCGCCATTTCTATCTGTGACAGGAGATCCAACTCTTCCTCATCCTTCAGGTAGGGGGCCTGTAGCATATCCCCTCTATTAATTTCTTGCTTATTTCTACCATTTCAAGCTCCACCCATAGGGACTCCAACTCCTCCCTAGCAAATCATATATAGACATTTACCTCCTCTTATTCTACTGTTCTTTTCCCTCCGATATAACGAATACTGCTGGATATTTGCTAGCTAGTCATGTCTCTGATATTCCCACCAGGTCACAATCTTCCTTGTGCATCAGCAGCTCCAGTTCT
The DNA here is from genome assembly GCF_062004578.1 of Staurois parvus. Lineage (NCBI taxonomy): Eukaryota > Metazoa > Chordata > Amphibia > Anura > Ranidae > Staurois > Staurois parvus. The sequence goes on along the minus strand of NW_028318264.1, from coordinate 3,977,081 downwards.
TCCATTTTTTCTTAGCTAGACTTCTAGCATTTGTGTGTATGCCTCTTTTTTTATATGTCTGCATATTATTGCCTCATTAGTTGTTCTTTGGCTGTGATTATGTTTTGCCAACTCGCTTTCCCTTTGTTTTGGTATTATTAATATACTCCCCCTAATGCCTCCATTAGCACTCTCTGACTTCTGCTCACTGCTAGCCATTGCTTCTTCTGATCGTTGCCCCCCACTACCTAGTTTAAAAGCCCCTCTAGCCTTTTGGCCATCCACTCCCACAACAGAGCTGCACTCTCCCCATCAAGGTGCAGTCTATCCTTACTATAGAGCTGGCAACCGACTGCAAAGTCAGCCCAGTTCTCCAGGAACCCACAACCCTTCTTCCTGCACCAATTTCTCAGCCACTTGTTAAGTTTTGTTAGCTCCTGCTGCCTCTCTAGTGTGGCTCAAGGTACCGGCTTCTCAATTTCTGAGAATACCACCTTGGAGGTCCTTTTCTTCAATATAGCCCCTAAGTCCCTGACATCATTATATAGGATGCTCCACCTTCCTCTAACTTTGTCCTTTGTACCAGTGTGTACCATGACAGCTGGGTCCTTCCCAGCACCACCCAATAATCTGTCCATCTGATCCGCAATACCGAGCTCCCTGTAAACAACACACTGTTTGGCGATCACAGTCCTTATGACAGAATGCCCTATCTGTCCTTCTAATAATTGAGTGCCCCACCACCAGTATCTGCCTAGGCCTGACTGTATCCTTGCCCCTCTCGTTACTGGGGCAGTCATTCCCCTGGCAGCTAGGGGAGGGAGACCACCCCAGCTGTGCCACCCCTGAGTTGATATCCCAAACACCATGACATTTGGCATATTTATTGGGATGTATCAACTCAGGACTGGCCTCCCTAAGGCTCTTCCCTCTACCCCTCCTTCTGACTGACACCCATCTGCCTGCTTCTGGCTCCTGTACCTCCCTATCCCCTCCTCCCTCTATACTGGCTCCTGCCAGTACCTGCTGGGTAATGTCCACGCTCCTTTTCAGGTTGTTGATACTTTGCAGTGCTTCCACCTGATTCTCTAGATCCAGGATTTGGGCTTCCAGAGAAACAACTAGCTCACATCTCGTACAGCTGTATTCGCCATTGAATGGCTCTTTAAGGAACGCATACATAGAGCAAAATGTGCACTGGGTCGCGTTATCAATCCTGTTGGACATTTTACTAACTTCCTAAGAATTAAAATAAAATTTAGGGTTTTTTTTACATGCCCAGTTGCTCCTATTTACTCCCAGTACTTCGAGTTAACCCAAGTCACTCCCAGCACTCCAAGTTACCCCAATATACTCTTAATATTACATATTTAGTCCTAGTCCTCCAGGTTACTCCCAGTACCTCAAATTATTCCCATTTCTCAAAAATACTCCCAAGTACTCAAAAATACTCCCAAGTACTCCAAAATGCCGTGAGTTACCCAAGTCACTCACAGCACTGCAAGTTATTCCCAAATACTCCCAGTTCTCCAAGATACTTCTAATTACTCCAAAATAGTCCCACATACTTCATGTTAATCCCACGTTCTTCACGCTACTCCGAAGTACACCAAATTACTCCCAAGTACTCCAAAATACTCACTAAAATACTCACTCCCAGCACCTCAAGATGTTCCAAAATATTCCCAAGTATACCAAAATAGTCCCAAGCACTTCCAAATACTTCCAGTTACTCCAAGGTACTCCCAAGCACTCCTCCCTGAACCCGCACAATATCCACACTCACGGTGCTCCTGCAGCTCCTGTCAGTGTGCTGGGCTTTTCCTGTCAGCCAGCCAATCCTATGATCCTCCTGTCAGTGTCCTCCTTCCAACTATGTAACCCTTTTCTCCAGCTTACTGACTCCCCCTGTCAGTGCATCCCGCTCTGTCACTTCTCCTCCTTCAGCGACCGTTCTCCGCTCTCCCACTTTGAGGGGCCTGTCTCAGCATTCCTCCTCCTCCTGCCCACAGCATCCAGCTTTCACCTCCCAGTGAGGTGGCCTGCTTCTCCCTAGCACAATCTGCCTCTCCCCAGCGTGGTCTGCATCTCCCTGGTGTACCTCTGCACAGAGTCTCCTCCTCATTATCACTTCCGACTCTGGTGTACCTCTCCACAGCATCTCTGTCAATATCACCTGTGCCTTTCAAGTGCATTGGAAGCAAAGGACGAGGTATTTATTTCTTTTTTGTAAATAAGCACGTATAATCTGTCAGCTTACAAAGCATTAGGTGCAAGGAGGTATATGCCATCTCTTAGATCTCTCATCTCACATTTGTTTCTAATCTACTGGTTTACTGAGCTCTAATAGTATAAATTCTGACATACATCAGTGACCTGAGAGTAGACACATGGCTCTCCTACAATGCAGTTTTTGCCCATCCCTTCTCTCCCTTGCTGAGCAACCTTTCTCTGTCCATTACTGTTGATCTGCCCATTACTAAAATGTTTTGTCATGTGACCATGCATCTCTTCTTTCTTATAGTGGGGGCAGGGTTACTGGACACTGTGCAGACACACAGCATGCCTGTTTTTCATAGTCTGCTCATCCTGAGGCAAGAGGAAGGCTTTGCTTGGGCAGGTGGTATGTTCAAAGGCAGGCTGTGATTGGTCAAGATGGGCATGGCGGCTGAACAAACTACCCAATACAAGCATGCTGTGTGTCTGCACAGTGTCCTGTACCTCTGAATGGCCAGCCAAAGAATTAAAACTGACCATGCAAGCACAGGTCGACCTCTGTGCTTCCGTCATCTGTAATATACACATATGTGAACACACATATAAAACATAAATATTTAGGGTAACATACACGTTAACAGAGACCTGACCCTTACAGTTGGCTAATCCTTAAAAAAGGGTGGAGGTATTGTATAATATGCTTTGCCTAAGTCATGGTAATAATGGAATTTTCCACAAACGGGTAAAAGAAATGTAGTGTAAACATCAAGCCATTATCATATGCTATAGATATCTAATATTGTTGCACATATTTAGATGGAAATTTTTATTTCCATTAGATAATTGCAGCTCTAGGGACACTGATATGTAGCCATGCTGCTTGATATTAGAATGCAATCGCTGCTATCATCTTAAATGTATTACATTAACCCCTAAAGCAAAACAAGGCACTACATACCCAGTGGTCCTTGTCTAGTTATTAAAGATCTTGTAAAGACTATAACTCAAACAATTCCTTAATGCAAGTCCAGATTGCTATACAAATAAGTGTGTGCATACATCAGTATTCACTGTAATGTAATACTCTGAGTTATATATAAGGATTCTAATATGTCTCACTGCATTACAAGGACTTAAACAGTTAGCATGGGTACAGCAATGTAATACACAAAAAGTGAGGAATGGCATACAGAATAGATCACTCCAAATCCTTTAAGAGGTGACCATCTTACAGCCAGGCCTTTAAACAAAGCTCTCTGCATTCTCTCTTTAATAGTTGTTCAAAATAGGTGACTAAAGGAAACAAGGGCATCCTGGTGAACACAGGCTCCTGGTTAGAAATCTCTGACCCTTCTGTTGTCTGAGATGACTTTTCTAATGGGACAGTCAGATTCTGTGAGCTTGCTTACACTCAAATTTAATGACAGGTGGTTGTATGAGATTGTCTCCCATGTAGTGACCAGTTCAGTGCATTGTTTGCTCCATGTTAAACAACATATGAATTAAGTTATTATGGAATAGTTTTAGAGCATCCCATTAAAGGGTAAGTTTACCTTTCTGGACATGTTATATGTTCCTCCCGTATTTAGGGTGTAACATGTAACATGTTCTGCATCCACCACCTCATTCCCCTATCCCCCCCTCTCCCTGTAACAGTGGGCTGAGGATCTTCTCCCCGCACCCACTGTCACAATTTTAAAACAGTGCTGCTGTACTGGGCTTGGCTGAGCCATTCATTGATAGAGTTCTGTGAATGGATGAACTACAACTACCATCAACCATTGTGGCAGACAGCTTGTAGTCCTCAATGAACAACGAGGGTGCTGGTGAGTGCTCTCATAGTTCATTGATCTTCCTGGACTTCATCAACTGCCTTTCCGTATTGGAGGCATGGGCAGAGAGCCATACTGACGGTCCGCAGGAACCTGGCATTGCACCCTCGATCTGTGATTGTGGGTGCAATACTTTGCAGACTCCTAATAATAATAATAATACATGTACATTTTGTTGCTTGCGAGAAAATGTGCATTGGTTAGTATTTTTCTAAAGGTGAACTAATGCCTAGTACACACGATTAGAAAAGTGGACAAAAAGAGAACTGATCACGACAGTTCATGCAAAAATATTCAAAGGGACAAGCATGAAATATTTTCTCCTGAGATAACAGAACAAACAATTTTTATGCAATTAGTATAGCATTTGAGTGACCAAGACCGCTCATGCTTGGAAATAAAAGAATACATTATATTACAATACAAAACATTACATCACTTTTTAAGTTGTACTCTTCAGAGAATATGTAGACTTTAGTGACCTATTTCCTTTTCAAAATGATACAAGCAGTACACACGATCAGAAAATAAATCATAAGAAAAATGCTGCTTTTTAAGTGATTGTACGATAAACTGATCATTTAGTACACAGCTTTCATCTGAAATTATTTGAAGGGACAAGCATGAAAGTGTTTCTCATACAATACCAGGTTTTATGATTTTGGTTTAATTACTACCGGTTTCGCCCGAAAATACAATACAAATATATTACATCACTTCTGAATTTTCTTTCTGTCATACAAGAATTTTTGTAACTTTAGTAAACTCTTCACTTTTGATATGAGACTAGCATGCAAGAAAAATACGAACGATCATTCGTCTAATATTCTCATCATGTGTACAGGGCTTTAGCCTTTATTTAAACATCCTGCAGCCCAAAATCTCTATCCCTAATCTTTGACTTTGATTCCTGTATGATTTCCAAAAGTTGAAAGCATAAAGCAGGAAACAAAGTATTTTTTTTCTTTTTTTGTATGGTATAGTAATATGCTGTCCAGTGGCATCTACACAATGAACACAGCAGAACTTTTCTTTAACCTTCTCTTTAAAGGGAATGTATAGTACTTTGTACATAATGTATTTCTTTTTTTATGATCAGGAGAAAAAAATAAGATTTTTGTAGGATTGTTTTTCATTTAAGGTAAATATGAAAAATTGCATAGTAATAATATGTAGATTCCAGTCAGCAGGTGGAGCTCTGTCTATATATAAAATAACAGTCTAAGAACATAAAAACTTTAAAACATGAACTAAAATAATATTACTTTAAATTGCCATTTCCTTAAAATGTATGGTATGTTTTTGTGTGCTGTTTTACTAATCATTACAAAATGCGAGGCACTAACTGTAAGTGATGTGGATGGGTTGTACGTGTCACCTAAGTTTCTCGCCTAAATGAAGAGGGCTTTGTTTATACTATAGAGGAAACATACGTTTTGTTTTTCTCATACCTTATATCTCATATTTCAATATGTTCTGGGTCCTGGAGACATTGTAGAGATTTGGGTAGGATAATGCCTTAATCCCTAGCTACACAGTTTATCTGTTAGCCAGACCTGAATGATTTGTCTTTTACGTATATGTTAATTGACATAGGTTTTTTTTTTCTCTATCTCTTGCTCTCTCATTATTGTGTTAATTTTAATTGACTTATCTGATTCTTTTGTATTTTTGTTGTTATTTTCAGGGCTCAAAAAAACTGTTTGTCAATTAAGCATAAACTATTGCATATTGATAATTTATTAATAACCCATTTCCAGCCAGAAAGTGGAACATTAGGCTATAATTCAGGGTAATTTTAAAATGTAATTTTTAAATTTTAAATGCCTGTGCAGGGTTTAATAGCTCAAGCTCAAATAATACAAATGATCATTTAAGGATATATAATATAAGTTAAAAATTATAAACTTTAACCACTTGAGCTCCTGAGGATTTACCCCCCTTAATGACCACGCCTCTTTTTGCTACTCGGCGCTGCACTAATTCAACTGATAATTGCGCGGTCATGCAATGCTGCACCCAAACAAAATTTACGTTCTTTTTTTCACACAAATAGAGCTTTCTTTCGGTGTAATTTGATCACCTGTGCGCTTTTTATTTTTCACGCTATAAACAAAAAAAGGCCAAAAAGTTTGAAGAAAAACAATATTTTTTACTTTCAGCTATAACAAATATATAGTAAACTCAAAGTTGGTTATAAATTTAGGCCAAAATGTATTCTGCTCCATGTTTTTGGTAAAAAAAATCCCAATAAGTGTATATTGATTGCTTTGTGTGACAGTTATAGCGTCTACAAACTATGGGATAGATACTGCAATTTACGCCATTTTTCTGCTATACAGCGCTGCGCTAGTTTAACTGACAATTGCGCAGTCATGCAATACGGTACATAAATTAAATTTACATCCTTTTTTCCCCACAAATTGAGTTTTCTTTCAGTGGTATTTGATCGCCTGTGCGGTTTTTATTTTCTGCGCTATAAAAAAAAAGGGCTGACAATTTTGAGGAAAAAAAAACTATTTTGGACTTTTTGCTATAAAACATGTCCAGTAAAAAAAAAATGCAAAAATCAAATTTAGTCATAAATTTCTGCCAAAATGCATTCTGCGACATGTCTTTGCTAAAAAAAAACCCAATACGTGTAAATTAATTGGTTTACGTGAAAGTTATAGCGTTTACAAATGGCGGGAAAGAAACTGGGATTTTTAGGTTTTTTTTTATTCTAATAATGGCGGCGATCAGTGAATTATGGCGGCAATCAGTGACTTATGGCAGCGCCCAGCGACTTATGGTGGGACTGCGGGACTGCGGCGGACATTTTGACATTGGGGGGTACTGACTTGGGGTCACTGACATCCCCAAAAACACTAATACAGTGATCAGTGCAAAAAAAAAAAACTGACACTGTACTAATGGCAATGGGGAGGAAGGGGTTAACTTTATTTAGCAGGGAAGGGTTATAGGAGTGAGGGGAGTGTTTTACTAGGGGGCGGGGGTGTGTGCTGGGCGGGACAAGGCTGATCGAGAAAGAGAAACTGTTCTTTCTCGATCAGCTCGTCCTGGAGCTGAGAAGGAAGTGACAGACAGCACAGCTACTGCAGCTGTGCTCTCTGTCACTGTTTGCCGCTGATCGCCGGGACATAGCCACTAAGGAGCGGCTGTGACCCGGCGACTGACATCTGCGGCGGTGATCCGCGGGACAAATAGGGCGGCGGCGCGCCTCGCGCGCGCCCCCTATTTGTTTACAAAACACACGTCTTAAAACGTGGTTTTGCCTGTGAGTGCCGCCCTGCCACCGTATATGTACAGTGGCTGGGCGGCATGTGGTTAAAAAGAACAATAAAAAAATAGTTTCCCTTTAAGAAGCAATCCAATGCATAAAACAGATGGGAACAATTCACTTTACATGACTGATATGAATGAATAATACAAACATTTAAAAAAAAAAAAAAATTATGTGTATGTATGTGTGTGTGTGTATATGTATATATGTATGTATGTATGTGTATATATATATATATATATATACACGCTATGTTGCCAAAAGTATTGGGACACCCCTCCAAATCATTGGATTCAGGTGTTCCAATTACCTCCATGGCCACAGGTGTATAAAATCAAGCACCTAGACATGCAGACTACTTCTAAAAAACATTTGAGAAAGAATGGGTCGCTTTCACGAGCTCAGTGGATTCAAGTGTAGTACCATGATAGGTTGCCACCTGTGCAATAAGACCATCCATGAAATTTCCTTGCTACTAAATATTCCATGGTCAACTGTTAGTGGTATTATAACAAAGTGGAAGCAACTGGGAACAACAGCAACTCAGCCACGAAGTGGTAGCCACAAAAAATTACAGAGCGTGGTCAGTGTATACTGAAGCACACAGTGTGCAGAAGTCACCAACTGTCTGCAGTCAATAGCTAATGACCTCCAAACTTCTTGTGTGGCAGAGCAGTAGTGATGGACTGAACACCCCCCTGTTTGGTTTGTGGTTGAATATTCGAGCCTAACGAAAATTCGACTGCGAACTTCGAACTCAATACAAGTCTATGGGACTTGAACTTGTAAGTTCAAAAGTGCCCATTTTGAAGGCTTATATCCAAGTTATTGAAGTTATTGGCCATAAAATAGGGTATGAGGACTCAGGTACTGCCTTTAAGGGACATAATTCAGTGAAAAAAAAAAACATTTCAAAAAGTACCATTTTTAAAGGGGTAGTAATTTTTCATTGCTTAAAAAAAAAAAAAAAAAAAAAATTCCTTTAAATATCATGCCTGGGGGGTCCCCTTAATCTACCTGCAAAGCTGCAAATTTATACAATATATAGAACCTGCTGCAGCAGGACTGACCTTTTTTTTTTAAATTACATTTTTATAATAATAATAAAAAACAGCCTGGGGCACCCCCACTTATCCATACCAGACTCTTTGGGGTTTATTTACTAAAGCTGGAGAGTCCAAAATCAGACTCCCTTCTGCATAGAAACCAATCAGCTTCCAGGTTTCATTGCCAAAGCTTCATTGAACAAGCTGAGGTTAGAAGCTGATTGGTTTCTATGCAGAAGGAAGTCTGATTTTGGACTCTCCAGCTTTAGTAAATAAACCCCTTTAGGTCTGGTTGGAAAGTTAGTAAAAACTTTTTTATTTAAATGTGTGGGGTTTCCCCTAAAAGCCATGCCAGGCCCCTTAGGCCTGGCAGGACTTATAAAGTGAACTCCACCTCCCAAAAATGGGGGGGGGGTGTATGTGCCTAAAAGTGTTGGGCCCCCCTAAATTCCCTTGATCCAAGCACAGACCTGGCAGGCCAGGAAAGAGGGGAATCGATCGAGCAGCCCCCCTCCCTGCGGCTTACAAGGACCTCTTCCCCACAACCCTTGCACAGTGGTTGTGGGGTCTGCGGGCAGGGGGGCTCATGAGCATCAGGGTACCCCTTTAAATAAGAGGGCAACTGATGCTGTCCCCCTCTTGTGAATGAGTAAGGGGTACTTGTACCCCTACCCATTCACTATAGGGTTACATTGAGAAAAAATAAACATGCCAGACTCTTGAAAAATTCATTTATTGAACAAAAAAGAAAATAACAGTTTTTGGCAAGTCCTTTATTAAAAAAAGAAAAAAAAAAGAAAAAATTGCTTCCATTGTTTTAATCCATTGTCAATCATGGTGTCTCGCCGACTCCCTGAAATATTAAAAGACCCCTACACTCACCAACCCGTCAACACCTACCGAGCGCTTACCGCTAGCTCTGACCAATTGCTTACATCTGACCGACAACTGTTAGAACTGTCACCAACAATTGGGTGGAGCTAGCGGTGATATCACTGCTAGCACCGCCTAATTGTTTGCATCTTACCCGTAAATGACCCATGTCAGGCATGTGGCCTGGTAAGCCGCAGGGGAAGGGGGCGCTCGATTGGTCCCAACCATTTCCTAGCCTGTCAGCCCTGTACTCAGATCAAGGGTGTGTTAGGAATCTAGGGGGGACCCCATGCTTCCCCCCCATTTTTGGGGGGTGGGGTTCCTCTTAAGTTTTACAAGGCCTAAAGGGCCTGGTATGGCTTTTAGAGGGAACCCCACACACTTTAAAAAAAAAAATTACTCCAGACCTAAGGGACCTGGTATGGATGGGGGGGGGGGGGGGGCACATGTTTTTTCTCTTTAATGTCTTTTTTTATTTATTTTTATTTGGTTTTTTTTAAATAATATATATTTGTTTATTTTTTGAGTGGAGAGTATTTCCTGCTCTGTCTGTAGTGTGGGATGGGGACTGTGCATTGTGAGAGCGCAGTGCATTGTGGGATGTTTGGCAGGCAGCCTTAACACAGTAAACCATCAGAGTTATTCTTGACGAGTGCAGGATTGGACCCTGCTCTGAAAATTCCAAAATATATGCACCTGTCACACAGGTGCGGAAAAATTGGGCATTGGGTGTTGGTGGTGCATGAGCACTGCAATCCCTCACAGTTATTCTTGCTGGGCGCAGGAATGGGCCCTACTGTTAAAAATTAGAAACAAATTAATAAAAATTTAAATTACATGCACCTGTCAAACAATGCATGCATTGTCACTGCTGACCATTTGTGGCCTTCTCAAATGGTGACAGGACAGTGCATGAATCCTTTATCAGCAGCTGCTGGCATGGCAAAAAGAAGCCAAGCTCCCCTAAACCTGTTCCTTGTGCCATACTCACACAGGTACTCAATGATTGTCCTCTGCTTTGTGTGCAGCCACTGCAGCATTGCCAATGTTGATTTTCACCTGTTCCACCTGGTGGGCATGTTGTAAATGAGGCGGTTGGTGGGCAGGTTGAATTCATGTTTAATGTCAGCCAGCCAAACACTGGTCATGTATGACCGCTGGAACGTGTGGCCACAGAATTTTTTGGCCTGCCTCAGGAGATCTTGTAAGCCTGGGTACCTGTTCAAGAAATGCTGCATCACCAAATTCAGGACGTGTGCCAAGCATGGAACATGTGTCGAAGTCTCCCTGTCAGAGGACAGAGAGAAGGTTGGTAACATTGTCACATGCAAGAATTTCTGGCTCAAGCTACCGTGGCATCAACCACTTCTGAGCCTGCCCCTGCAGAGCTGACAGAATCTCTGCCCCAGTGTGGCTCCTGTCCCCTACACAGACCAGCTCAAGCACCGCATGGAATCTTTTAGAATGACTGTTTGCCTACCCCCTTGATCGCTTAGGGAGCACTGCTAGTTCAGAGGACAATTCAGCAGAAGAGGCCATAGAGGAAGAGGAGAGGGGGGTGGAGCAGACAGATGTGGCAGAATCACCACCAGCTTTTTGGAGGCGTGGTGGTGGAAGAAGCTCCAGCACTGAACCCTGTCCTGCATCCTTCCTAATTGCCAGCAGAGTTATCCAGTGTCCGTGAAGGAAATGTAACATCCCTGACCATTCCTTCTGGACCACATGTCAGCAGTAATGTGGACCTTGCTGCTGACTGCCCTGTCCAACGAGGCCAAAACATTATCAAATGATGGTACAGAGCTGCAATGGCTTTACATGAAAATACATTTATTTTCAGAACCTGCCACCTTGGTATAGCACATCCCGCAAATTCACGGAAGGGGGCAGAATCCACCAGATGGAAAGGCAGCAGTTGTAACGCTAGCTATTTGGCCAAGCTAGTATTAAGACGATGAGCATGTGGATGGGTGGGATGGTAATTTGTTTTTCTATGGTTCAGCAACAGAGGTAGCGAAATGTTCCTGGTGAAATCAACAGGTGTAATGCTAGCAGATTGGGTGCATGGATCTGAGGCACCCATTACTATACCATCATCTCTCAGTGGAGGCTGTTGAGATGACTTGAGGTATAGTAGGGGTAGAGATCCCAGATGAGGAGCAAGAAGTCAGCACTTTTTTATGATGTGGGTCTTTCAGGTGCTGTTGTCAATGGGCTGCATGGCAGGTCATCATATGTCTTGTCAAGCATGTAGTGCCCAAGCAGCTGGTGTTTTGGCTACACTTGATCCGCTTCAGACAGAGATTATAAACAGCAATGCTGCAGTCTGCTTCACATTTGTTAAAAAAACCCCACACCAATGAACTTTTGGAAGTCAGCAGGGAGTCAGTAGCGCCCTGCACCTGTGGTTGCTGATACAATAGGGTGGCTGCCCTTACTCCTGCCCCTGGAGGGCATCCTGCCTTGTTGGAGTTGTGCCTCCTCTTCACTTTCCTCCTCTGTTCTCTCAGGCACCCAAGTACAGCCAGTGGCCTCATCATCCCCTCCCTCCTCATCACTGGAGCCAACTTGGCTGTATGCTGTGGTCTGGGGGAACATGGCTGACAGTTTCTTGTTCGTCATTGGCACCCCCTCTCTCTAGGCTCACGTCACTCCCTTCCTCAACCTGAGAACCAGCATCGGAGCATTCAATCTACTGCGCATCCTCCATCAGCATGTAGCTTGCACTATGACTGAATAATTCAGGTGACTCCTCCATCCATGATGGTGGGGCTACAAAAGGAGTAGCTGTGGACAAGGAGTATATGGAATTGGCCGCTTTGGCAGCCACGGTGGAAGGCAAACAAGTATGAGCCTGGATGACAGAGGATGAGGAGGATGAGGATGGCTTAGTTATCCATTCCACCACCTCTTCTGTATGTTGTGGCTTAATAGCATGACCAGCAAAGGAAAAAAAAGGACAAGTGTGCCCTGCCTGTAGATGATACACCATGTCCACAACCACAACTTCTCACTGTGGACACAGAGGCTTCTTGCCCTCTTTTAGCTGCCTGTGAGCATCTGCCTCACCTTGCTGGCCTTTGGAACATGATAGGGATTTTTGGGGGGGATTTTTATAACTTTTTATTTCAGAGTGTGGGATGGGAATTTGGTGCTTGGGTGCAATACTTTTGTGCTTGGCGCACTATAAACTGTTTTATTAATTTTTTTTTTTTTTAATAAAGAAATGGGGGGGGGGGGTACAGTAATTATGGACATTTTTTTTTAATGCTGCAAAAAATGTAAATAAAATAATGTAAAATAATTAAGCCAAAAAAAAGAGGGAACCACTGCTGACACAGAAAGAGGAACACCTGCGATGCAGAAGAGGGAACACCTGCGACTCAGAAGGAGAAAAAGCAATTACGGAGTATTTTTTTGCTGCTGCTGGAAAAAAAATTCAGAAAGCCCAGAAAAGAAAAGAAAAAGGGAATCATTGCTGATGCTGAAGGAGGAACTCCGGTAATGCAGAAGGGGAAACAGCAATTATGTCCAAAATATTTTTGCTGCTGGTGCCGTGGCAAAAAAAAATAAAAACAATTTAATGAAATAATAGAAAAAAAGAAACCACTGCTGACGCAGAAGAAGGAACACCTGCAACGCAGAAGGGGAAACAGCAATTATGCCATAAATATTTTAAGTGCTGCTGCTACGGCAAAAAAAAAAAAATTAAGAAAGCCAAAAAATAAAGGAAACCACTGTGTGTGTATATATACAGTATACTGTGTATTTGTCAGAAAACCTTTACTTTCCTTTAAAAATCAACATTTTCTATGGGACACTATACTACAAAATACTCCCACAAATGCTGGTCATTTGATTGCAAACAAGATTTGTTAATTTGAACACACAAAAAAGTATTTATCTTAACAAATTCATTCAAGACCATGTTGCAAAATGAATACACCCCAATAAAAGTCTTAGGAGCAAAGATAAATTTTAGACAACAAAATCCTAATTACCAGAATTCAGCTACAGGTGAGTCTAATTATTCATTAAACAGGTGTCCAGCAGACAGTTGATTATAAAAGGGCGTTACTTAACAAAGAAAACACCTCCCATTTCATGCTGCCAACAATGGCACCACATGGAAAAGAAATGTCAAAAGGCCTGAAAAAGAAAATAATTTCTTTACACGAGAAAGGTGAAGGTTACAAGAAGATCAGTAAAGCTTTACTTATCAGTCAGAATACTGTAGCAAATGTGTTACAAAAAGTTAACAAAGATGGAACTGCAACCATCTTACAGAGAAGTCCCGGCGGTTCACAGATGTTAACACCTTGACAGTAGAGTCTTCTGATGAGAAGTGTTGAAAAAAAATCACCATGCAAGTTCACTGCAGTTAGCTAAAGAAGTAAGAAGCCAAACTGGAGTGATTTTTTTCCTGTGACACAATACTGCATACACTGCAGAGGAATGGCATGCATGGGTGTTGTCCACAAAAGAAGCCTCTCCTAAAGCCCGTACACAAAAAATCCCGCCTAGAATTTGCCAGTTCCCATGCTGAAAAAGAAGATGACTAATGGGATTCTGAACTCTAGAGTGATGAGACAAAGATAAATATTTTTGGAACTGATGGCTTCAAAACTGTATGAGTACAAAGAAAAATGCATGGTGCCTACAGTGAAACATGGTGGTGGCAGTGTTATTCTGTTGGGGCTGCATGAGTGCTGCTGGTGTCGGGGAGCTGCATTTCATTGGTGTTATCATGAATTCACAAATGTACTGCTTTATATTGAAAGAGAAGATGCTAACAGGTTGAATTTAGTGGCCAAGTATGTCTCCTGATCTGAACCCCATCAAACACCTATGGGAAATTCTGAAGAGACAAGTTGAGCTTCACTCTCCATCCAGCATCCAGGCTCTAACAGAGGTTGTTCTTGAAAAATGGAAAAAGATCGATGTTGCATTATGTCGCCAACTTGTTCATTCCATGCCTAGAAGACTTGGTGCTGTCCTTACAAATCATGGAGGCCATACAAAATACTCGATTAAGTCGTTTTTGCTATAGGGTGTATTCATTTTTGCATCAACTAATATGTGTAAAACTGAAGATTTTGTAATCTAAGTTATATTATTAACCTTACTTTCATGTAATGAGCTAAACAAATGTTCTATACAACTCAGCTTTGTCAAAATTTTCTAAATAGTTCTTGTGTCCATTTAGATATTGATTAACATCTTACTTTTCAAAAGGGGTGTACTCAGGGGCGGACTGACCATTTGGAAACTCGGGCGCTGCCCGAGAGCCCGGGGTCAGTAGGGGGCCCCATGAGATGCCCCTGGTGCCTTTTTTATAAGCTTTTTTGAGTTTGGGCAAGGACACAAGGGCCCCATGATCCCCTATTGCCCGGGGGCCCCATGAGTTGTCAGTCCCCTGGGTGTACTCATTTATGTTGAGCAGAGTGTGTGTGTATGGACATATACTGTGTATATATGTGTATATATATATATATATATATATATATATATATATATATATATGTGTGTGTGTGTGTTACTCTCATGCACATACCTAGCACTGTTCCTTGAACACAACTACTCAAGTCATTTTTTCCATTGTTTATAATAAATTGCTTTGCAGCTATGATTTGTATTTAAATTATTCTTTGTGGCTGGACTTCCAGGACTTAGTGTTATACTGTAATGCGGAAGTGGTTGCTAAGAGTATAATTTACAGTAGAGACTACTGTCAATAGAAAAATGGTTTACAATTCTTGGTTATAGAACAATGCTGTCCTTTCATTTGCTGGCTCAGGCCTGTGAAATGATACATGACTGTAAGTAGGCATGGGCATCAGCAGAAATGACTAGTGCTGTGTCTTATTGCCAACTGTCCTTTGTCCAGAAGAGCTATTATATTTCCTTGCTTATTGCGGACCCGGATTGACATAGCTACATTTTTGCCTGCCCATGAGCTCTGCCTGGAATTGACTACTCACTTGCTTGCTATCTGACTACAACCTCTTCCAGGACCTAGAATATAAAATTGATGCAGCGCTAAAAGAACAAAGAACTAAAACCTAAATACAGTAGATACCAGATAGTAAATATAGGTATTGACATAACCCAAATCCACCTAGGGATGAGCAGAAAACAGTGGCCCTTAATAGGCTGATACCAGTGGTTAAGTGCAGGATAAAGTGTTCATAGTTCATATATCTAGAGGGGTGCAGGTGAATCACAGCACACTTTAAAAAACGTGACCCCGGGCAGTCTTGCTGCAATGGCCTCTCACCTCCACTCTATGACCCTACAGGGCCACAAAGCGTAATGTAGATCACCACGGAATCCTCCAATTCAGGGACTCTTTTGATAGATTGGCATCACATGAACAGGGACAGAATTCCTCCAGGCCAGTAGGCAAATGGAAGACACTCTCCTCCGATGTCACAACCGCTCATATGCTCATAAATGAGGAGATAAACACAATCCTCATAGTGTATTACCGCTTTATTTGTACATAGGCAGCAGATATCCAAACAAGGAAAGAAGGTAATCCACTTACATGGCAAACGGCTTGTATGGAGATAGCAATACAATGCTGGGTGTACAGCAGGATCAAAAAGGTGCACCAAGATGGCGTCACGCCGGAAGTGCGTCACCACGCTATTGCCGTCGACGCGTTGCGTCACGTGACTCGTGACTTCATCAGGACAGCGTGATTGGCCGGCAGCACTTCCTTATAAAGGCCAGGAACCGCACCCATCGAGACCACAATGGGCGGTGCGATCGCGGCCATATTCTAATGGTCCAGCATGTAAAGAACCTATGCAGCCATATTAATGTAGTCCAATAAGGACAGACCTACTCCCATTAGGTCTAGCAATCCCAGTGAGGAAATACGCTAATAAAAAGAGCACCACAAGTCAATGTCTCTCCATAATAAACACATTAATCATAGAGAGACTAATACACAGGGAAATAATTATCAGCAACCCTATCAGGATTATGCTAGACGTGATAATACATCCCAGAGATACAATCAATATCCATATGAAGTTCCATCTCGACCATACTATGGTCCTTCACAAGGCAGAAGCCCTGGACCTTCACATGGCAGAAGCCCTGGTCCACACTACAGCCATAGGGATTATCATCATCCTTATACTAGCAGCCCTGTATCCACCCACAATAGATATGAACCCTTGAGAACACAACATACTGAGTTTCAACAGAATGAAGGTTTTTAAGAGAGGGGCAGAACCATTCTCAGCCCAGTCCGGAGAAGTTTCGACAGAGGAGGGGATGCAGAGGGGGTTGGAAGGCCAAAAAGAAAAAGAGAGTTGTAGGGGAAGGAGTGTTCAATCTTAGCCCAGTCACACTGACTACTGAAGAACTGTTGGTGTTAGACAAAGGCCTTAAATATGCCCCCCCCCGTAGTTGCAAATGGATTTAATATGTATATAGATACCCTCAAATATGTGAGAAAACTTAATATTAAGAAATACTTCCATAGCCTGCCAGGAGCCAAGAATGTGTTATCTAATGCGAGTAGTGATGTCTTTGCCCATACGGGATTAAGGAATAAATTTTTATTCAATCCTCAAGTAACTAACAACAATCAGTTAGAGGTTTTTAAGAAAATGGTTATTAGCGACATGAAGAAACTTAATCCTGGGAAAATGAGGCAAAATAAAGCATTGTACATTGGACAGAAGAGACTGTCCAAAAGGGACAATATAGTCATCAGACCTGCTGATAAAGGGGGGAGTATAGTGATACTTTCAAAGGAGTATTACAAAAAAGAATTGGAGTCACAATTAGGTGACACCAATACATATCTCCCCTTATCAAAAGATCCGACCAGTCAATTTAAAAAGGATCTTGTTGCATTAGTCAAGAAAGGAAAGGATATTAAGGTACTTAATAAAAAAGAAGCGTTATATCTGGTTCCAGATGTATGTAGATTACCAGTTATCTATACCCTACCGAAGATGCATAAAGATCCTGTGAATCCACCAGGGCGACCCATTGTTAATGGGATACAATCGGTAATGTCTAGGATGGGTCAATATATTGATATTTTCCTCCAACCCTTGGTTATCAAAACTAAGGCCTACCTGAGAGACACTAAACACCTTATACAACTGTTAGATGGTATCCATATAAAGGATGGTATTTTGCTTGCGAGTGCAGATGTGTCTGCTTTATATACCATCATAGATCATAAGGATGCTGTGGACTCGGTGGGCTGGGGTATTAGATTATTTAGTGACCTCCAATGGCCACAGAGGAAATTTATTCTGGAAAGTCTGGAGTATTGTCTCTCCCATAACTACTTCTGGTACAAAAAACAGTTTTATAACCAAATGAAGGGAGTAGCTATGGGAGCCAGGTTTGCTCCCAGTGTGGCCAACTTGTTTATGGCCCACTGGGAGGAAGAGGCAGTGTATCAGAATCCTCCTAAACAATTACTCCTTTACAAAAGGTTTATTGACGATGTTATCATTATCTGGGATGGATTGGAATCTGATTTATTGTCCTTCCTAAATCAGTTAAATAGTAATGATAAATGCATCAAGCTCTCGTGGGAAATAAGTGGCACTTCCATTAATTACTTGGATTTGTGCATTTCGGTGAGGGATAATAATCTTCATACTAAAACTTTTTTCAAAAAAGTAGATCGGAATGGATACATTCCACTAGATAGTTGCCATTTTCCTCCTTGGCTGATGAATATCCCAAAAGGACAGCTGGTCAGACTTAGAAGAAATTGCACAGATATCAAGGAATATTATGAGCAAGCTAACATTATGGAAGAGAGATTTTGTAACAAAGGTTATTCTAGAGAAATGATTAAAAATAAGATTGTAGAAGTGGGAACAATGATGAGGAGTAACCTTCTTGTTGATAAACCCAAGACAGAAGATTTGGGGGACCACATGGCGATTATTCTGGACTTTACCAGCAATTACAAACAGATAGAAAGTGTATTCAGACGTTATTGGCCCATTCTAATAACTGACCCCATTCTCTCAAAATTGTTACCGGCTACACCTAAATTCATATACAGGAAGGCTCCTTCCCTTAGGTCCAAATTGGTTCGTAGTGTATTGGACCCCCCTACTAAAAGTTCTAAGGCTACGTTTCTTGATCAAAAAGGGTTTTTCCCGTGTAAGATCTGTTATGCCTGTAGAGCCACTAGGGGCTCGAACACTAGATTGAGTTCCTTTTCAGCTACTAGTAATGGTAGGTCTTTTCAAGTTAAGGACTTTATATCGTGTAGAACGGAGGGGGTCATGTATGTTCTCCAATGCGGATGTGGTTTGCAATATGTGGGAAGGACAAAAAGACCTTTATGGGTCCGGTTGAGAGAACATGTCCAGAATATAAAAAAGGGCTTCCCGAAACATTGTCTATCCAATCATTTTCGGCTATACCATAATCAAGACCCTTCTGGTCTTAAATTCTGGGGAGTCGAGAAATACAAGAAACATTGGAGAGGGTCCCACAAAGTGAGATCTTTAAGTCAGATAGAATCGAAATACATTTTTCTCATGGATACATTTGCCCCGATGGGACTCAATATTGAGTTCGACTTGAACTGTTTTATCAGTGACCGATAATATTTTTTATGTAGATATAATGTGTGTTATAGTACTTGATGCAAAGAGTTCATGCAGGATTACAAAGGAGCGTTTTTTCTTTAATTATTTTATTAAATATATTTTTTATATATTTTATTATTCATATATTTTAGTCCATTTTATAGGGCAAGCTATGTATAATTATATGGTTATGCTCGTTTTATCTTTTTTATTCATCATTAAAGTATGTGGTTTTCCACATCTATAAATATAGTATCTATTAGTCTCTCTATGATTAATGTGTTTATTATGGAGAGACATTGACTTGTGGTGCTCTTTTTATTAGCGTATTTCCTCACTGGGATTGCTAGACCTAATGGGAGTAGGTCTGTCCTTATTGGACTACATTAATATGGCTGCATAGGTTCTTTACATGCTGGACCATTAGAATATGGCCGCGATCGCACCGCCCATTGTGGTCTCGATGGGTGCGGTTCCTGGCCTTTATAAGGAAGTGCTGCCGGCCAATCACGCTGTCCTGATGAAGTCACGAGTCACGTGACGCAACGCGTCGACGGCAATAGCGTGGTGACGCACTTCCGGCGTGACGCCATCTTGGTGCACCTTTTTGATCCTGCTGTACACCCAGCATTGTATTGCTATCTCCATACAAGCCGTTTGCCATGTAAGTGGATTACCTTCTTTCCTTGTTTGGATATCTGCTGCCTATGTACAAATAAAGCGGTAATACACTATGAGGATTGTGTTTATCTCCTCATTTATGAGCATATGAGCGGTTGTGACATCGGAGGAGAGTGTCTTCCATTTGCCTACTGGCCTGGAGGAATTCTGTCCCTGTTCATGTGATGCCAATCTATCAAAAGAGTCCCTGAATTGGAGGATTCCGTGGTGATCTACATTACGCTTTGTGGCCCTGTAGGGTCATAGAGTGGAGGTGAGAGGCCATTGCAGCAAGACTGCCCGGGGTCACGTTTTTTAAAGTGTGCTGTGATTCACCTGCACCCCTCTAGATATATGAACTATGGACACTTTATCCTGCACTTAACCACTGGTATCAGCCTATTAAGGGCCACTGTTTTCTGCTCATCCCTAGGTGGATTTGGGTTATGTCAATACCTATATTTACTATCTGGTATCTACTGTATTTAGGTTTTAGTTCTTTGTTCTTTTAGCGCTGCATCAATTTTATATTCTATTCATATTGCCTTTGTTTGGTATGGGACAGATGCTGGCTGCTTCCTAGCTTATATTTACTACTTACCATAAGAGCGCAGGAGGATATTTATGTGATTTACTCTTCCAGGACCTGACATCTTTTTTGCTTTGTGTTTTATACACAGTCTCCACACCATAGCTGTTTTGTTTCACCCACCCCCTTGGAGGGGATTCCTGAGGGCCATGACCTTGTGGCAGCTTGCAGCAAAAAACGCAGGGACCACTGGGGTTTCTGGCCCAACTCTACCTAGAGGATATAATGAAGACCAGCTGTTACGTAGGTGATGCTGACTCACCCCAGGCACAGGGTCTAACAGGGAGCACCACAATAGATATACATTTTAGCTTATAGTACATGATTTTACATTTTCTCCAGCTTGCTTAACCACTTGCCAACAGGGCACTTTTACCCCTTTCGTGCCCAGGCCAATTTTCAGCTTTCAACTTTGTCACACTTTGAATGACAATTGCGCGGTCATGCAACACTGTACCTATATGAAATTTTTATAATTTTTTTTCACACAAATAGAGCTTTCCTTTGGTGGTATTTAATCGCCATTGGGTGTTTTATTTTTTGCACTATAAACAAAAAAAGAGGAAAACATTGGAAAAAAAGGTTTTCTTTGTTTCTATTATACAATTTGCAAACAGGTAATTTTTCTCCTTCACTGATGTGCGTTGATGAGGCTACACTGATGAGGTGGCATGGAGAGGCGGCACTGATAGGCTGCACTGATGAGACAGCACTGGTGGTCATTGATGAGGAGGCACTGATGATGCTGGACTGATAGGCGGCACTGATGGGCACTGATAGGCGGCACTGATAGGCATCACTGACGTGTGACGCTGACTGACAGCACTGACTGACAGCACTGATTGGCGGCACTGCTGGGCACTGATGGATGCAACTGCTGGGCAGCACTGATAGTTGGCACTAATGTGGGGCACTGATGAGTGATGCTGCTGGGCATTGGTGGGTGGCACTGCTGGGCAGCACTGCGGGGCACTGATCATCAGGTCACTGATCATCAGTGCCGATCTGCTCTGTGACAGCTGCCGGTTATCGGCAGTACTTTCCTCAAGCTGTGACAGCGTGAGGAAAGTGCTGCCGATAACCAGCAACTGTATTTACTCTGTGATCTTCTGTGTCATTGAACACAGTTGATCACGTGGTAAAAGGCCTCTGTGATTAGACTTTTACCTCATCATGTGATTAGCTGTGTCCGTAGGACACAGCAATCACGGAGATCGCCAGGTGCACGACGCTGGGGGCGCATGGGAGGGCACGTTCTGGGACGACATCATATGACTCCCTGCCAGAACTGGACAGCCATGCTGTAGCCGTTATTTAGCTATAGCGCGGTTGGCAAGTGGTTAAAGTTTCCTTGCTAACTGCTTTTTGGGATAGATTTCAGACATCATTCTGTATGCACATCTGTGCTCTTTCTGCTTTGCGCTTCCCCTTGTGTTGTCATGTTTGCATTTCTTTCACTGTGCGGTTAATTTATAGGCAGAAAGACTGCTTGTGTTGTGAAGGAATTTGCACTTTGCAAGGGAATTTTCCCTTAGCTTAATGAATGTGGTGAAAATTAATTTTGCAAATAATGCCCAATCACAAAAAAAGTATAAATTCCAGAAAAATGCTCTTTCAAAGTGCAAATACCATTGCAAAGTGAACAGTCTATTTTCCTTTAGTAAATCAATCTAATTGTGTTTGTACAAGCATCACTCACTTGCTGTTAAAATCCTACTTGTTGCCTTAGTAGGGTGTAGGTGGATTGCACTATTTCAAAGAGGGCCAGACACCTCTGTAATGTAAAGTAAACAGCCTGGTCCTGTTAATTTCTAGAAAGTACTTTGCTTCATTTGATGTTGACACATAAATATTGTAGGAGTCTGTTGGCAACTATTTAAGAACTATACTTATTTCTAATGATCATGTTTCTGTCCTGGGAGCTCCATCCTGAACCAAAAGCTTCAGTAAGCACATTTTATCCACTTAGAAAAACAGAATCTTGTGTCTCTGGCCATTATTGTAATCTCTTTTTACATGCAACATGATCGAGGTAAGTGGATTGCTGTCACAACAACATTACTGCAGGATTTACTTTTTCAGTTTAGCTCACAGTTCTTTTCTAAGCTTCAATGATCAACACAAAATGCCATAACCACTTTCGTGCTGACTGAGGGAATAATATTCTAGTAGAAGTATACAATATAGCTGTATACGGTAAGCTGAAACTCCGTTTTCCAGGTTCACCAAGATCAGCACACACCGACTTTAATACCTCCTTGTTCCTGCTTCTTCACTGTTTCATGCTTGTTCCTATCACCTCTCAAACATACCTACTTAAAGGTAACTAAGTACCTTGCTTTCCTTTGTCTAATGAATTGCCATCCTTCTGTTTGCTTTTCTTTTACAGTCCTTCTCATAGCAGATTCATCACTTGTTTCTTCCATCAGTGAACTCTAACAAATTGCTGAAATTTGAAAGCCTCTCCTAGTAGTTAGGCCAACCTTTCATAGGTGCCTACCTTGGGTAAACCTGCTGTTGGGTTCCAAGCACAGATTCAAAGCCTAGTAACACCTGGATCATTAATATAACCCCTTGATCATTAATATAACCCCTTTTTAACCAAAGCAAGTCACACTGCCCCCACATCCCATAGGACAACTGGCTCTGCCACCAAAAATGCTAAGGTGTGTGCTGGAACACATACACATTCCTGCACCAGTGATTCTGCAACCCCAATACACCATCGGACTTTATATCCCAGCTAACACAGAAAGGGGATATGCTACTTTTATACTACAACTGCAAATTAATTTGCTTCCAAAATTTCAGGCATCTTTATTTTAAAAGAGAATAAGATTTTAGAGTTTAATAAAGTGTTCTAATGATCCTGACGAACCCTAAAATAAGATTTTAAAGTGAGCCATCCATGACTGTTCGTCCACTATATTATATTTTTTTAAGGGTGAGTAAAATACATTTAAATTAAGAGTGACACATTGGAACTTTGCAGTAGCCTTTGATGTTCACTGCTTAGGGAATTGTCTAATGAGCTGTTTTGAAGGGTTGCTGTTGCATGCTGGAGCACCCTTGAAGTTTGTTGGAAGTCCCCAAGCTTCAAAATTTCAATAACTAACTAATGTACACATGCATGCATTGGGATATCTGCTTCAGTGTTTTTTATTTATTTTGTTTGCTGTACTTTACACTTCCAAGTCAATCATTCCCATATGTCCATGTCCTGTAGAAGGAGGATTCTGTTACCCCCTGAAATGGGGTCATTATACTGCTGAGCCCCAAAATAAGATAATCTACCTTCAAAAGTGAACCACCCATGACTGTTTTTTCACTATATTATATTATTTTAAGGATGTGTAAAATAAATTTAAATTAAGAACTTTTCAATAGCTGTTTATGTTTACTGCCTAGGAAATTATCTAATGAGCTGTTTTGAAGGGTTGATGTTTCATGCTGGAGCACCTGTGAAGTTTGCCAGAAGTTTCAATAACAGAAACACATATATATACATATGTAGAAGGAGGATACTGTTGCACTTTGAAATGAGGTAATTATACTGTTGAACCCCAAAATAAGATAACATACCTTCAAAAGTGAGCCATCCATGACTGCGTTTCCAATATTTTAGATTTTTTATGGGTGAGTAAAAAAAATTACATTAAGAGTGACACATTGGAACTGTGCAGTAGTTCTGAAATGTTCTGAAGGGTTGCTGTTTCAAGGAAGACTCTGATATTTCTTGAAATACATTGGATATCAACATTAAAAAAGGATGATTAATTGCACCTAACTGTGGTATCAACTCATGCTTTTTGGTGCTCATTTGTTTCTACAACTCAAGTCTTCACCTAAGGTCTCTTGATGCCTATAGGGTATCCCTTGTTTAGAAGCATCCTAACTGCTATAATGATACTACTAAACTTCCAGTTCTCCACATCAGGACCTAAGGAGGTCCTCCAATCCACCACCACTCCCAGGTGTTGAAAATTCTGTGCACCATACTTTAGCTTTAGACCACTGCTGTCTACAGGTGACAAGGCTTTCCCAATGAGTCATATCTCAAACCTTTCTGACTAACATACAGTTTGTGCAAATTCTGGAAACAGAATTCTTGGCATACAATGTAACTTATTCATTGTATACTACAGCAGGAGAGCAGATTTACGATTTATTTTGATGGCCACATAAACAAAATTGACCTAAATATTTTGAATAGTTGTTCTTTAAATGCCATATACACTCTTTTTCACTTCAATATTCTTAATATTAAGCAGAGAATGACAAAGCACATAATAAAGAGAGGTTGAAATGTCATACTGTTTGTTTAAGCTTTGACTTATAGGTTTTAACAGAACTAATACACTCTCCTCAGTCTTTTACATTTGCAGGCTTAATTATGCAATTACTTTACTATTTGTAACAAGATTTTACAGCAAGATTACATCCAAGAAAGAAATTAATAAAGAATTCCCTCTGAAAGATAAAATATAGGACAATCATTTATTCACAGTGAATATGCCCTTTTAATTTAAGGCATTTGTGAACATTTCTTTGCTATAAGAAATAATTATTCACAAGAGGGGACCTAAAGCGAAGTACTCTATAAAACCCACATTTTATTATCCATGAAGCAAAGTATTTGGCTCTGAAAATCCACAGAAAATTATTCTATTTTTTTTTCTTTTTTAAATCCAATGCAATGCATAAATCGTTGTCAGAAAGCCCTTCACATCAAGAATTAAGACTGCAAACGAGCCTTTGAAATGAAAATGAGGTATTATGAAGATTTTGTTTGATTGACATTTGAATTGATTAATAGCTTAGAAAATGGTTCTAATAAAGTATCAAGCACATTTTGTTTAGGTCAATGAAAGAAAAAATGATACAAAATGTCAGAGAGAGAAGATAAAATATCTTGCCTATGTAGAAAATAAAAATTCATGTGGAGAACATGTAATTGCTTCTCTTGCTCACATGGTCCTAATATAAAGCTTTCTAATATACTTACACTAAGCATAAGCATTTCTGTAAAATGTCCTTTGCCCATTTGTATTTAATGTTCTTACAATTTCCAAACAATTTATCAGAACACATTTATTATTGAAGACTGTTGCCAGAACATTTGGAAATAACTTTTTTTTTCAAACTAGAAAAAATGTGTAGATGCTCATACTGTATAATTAAGGTGGCAGTAAAGTAATGTTTTTCCTCTTGTACCTACAGGTAAGCCTATAATAAGGCTTGCCTAAAAGTACTGTAAATATCTCCTAAACATGCACTTTTTTAGAAGATATTTACTTTAGCAGCGCCAGTGATGTCACCGACACATGCGCACTGTACTCTCAATGGACAGTGTGCCATCCATTGATAGAGCCACACTGCAGCCGAGGCTTCCGAGTGACAGTATTGCGGTTCGGCAATTAAACAGCCACAGCCCAAAAACCGGGAAGGAATATCGCGTGAAGATAGAAGCCCCATGGAGCCAAGACAGCACTCCACTGGAAGGCTTCATTTTCAGGTAAGTCTTTCATAATGTGCTAGTACGAGATGCATACTATCACATTATGCTCTGAAAGGAGAAGTATGGCAAAAGCTCTTTTGGCCCTACTTTTGTGTTTCCATGAGTGCATTTAGTTCTGCACCCCTGTGACCCAGATTCAGCCAACAGCCAGTCCAGGCTTTGCAGGGACCTGGACAACAATGTCAGGATCCGCCCAGATGCCTGACTGGCAGCTAGCTCAGCCTCTTAGCTAGCCACTGAGAGCCTGAGTTAGCTGCTCCCACCCATTCACAGTCCTGCATTCCAATGAGTTCTGGATGGGCAGAGCAGAGAGCAGTGGCCTGAGAACTGAGCGATCTATGGTCTTTGATTATTCTGTTCTCGGTATAGAGCTGGCAGGGGACAGCTGCAGCATCAGATTGATGCTGCAGCGATCTAGGTGAGTGTGTTTGTTTATTATTTTATATTTTCGCACTTCTCATTTAACTTGCAGGGAGATTTTTTTTGTTGTATTTTTTTGCGGTTTACTACTCCTTTTAGAAAAGAAGAATGACATGTTTAGCTAAAGTTAACACTAGGAAATGGTCTGATCTTTAGACTTGCCTTTCACTTTTCCAGCAAGATAGAAAGCTGGAGCAGCACATATAAAAAGGCGCTATAATGCATTTGTCAAAGTTATTGGAAAAGGTGACATGTTTCATACAGGTAATTGGAAAACCCAGTTTAGACAGCTCACACATAGTGAACAAATTAGACCTTTTGACATGTGTATATATATATATATATATATATATATATATATTTTTTTTTTAATGTGGAAATTCCTCACTAAGCTGATAACAACGGCACCATTGTAATATGGTTAATTTTAAACACCCTGGTCCTGCTTAATAGACAGCTTTTTTTGGAAGACGATCCTCGTGTCTGAGTAGTTAACAGGCATGAAAATCTTTAATGTGACCCAGTCTATAAAACCTGCGGAAGCAGAGGTCCACCTCATTCACAAACAAAAATATTCACTTGAGATGAGTCAGCATTATCATACTAATAGAATGTAGAAAAAATAACATGTTTTTTTATTACCCCTCTGCTAAGCTGCGACACCAATATTTAAAATAAGTTGTTTTTGGAATGCCACTCTTTTTAAAATACATGGCAGTGTAGTCTTTTCATTTATGTCTGTTTCGAGTGGATGGATCACATATCTCATGAACTCTTATACCAGGCGGCCAAAAATATTTTGCACAAATACTTACCTTGCTATGAGATCACTGATAGGTATAAGCTAATATCAAATATTTTATATTCAAATACACAGCACAAAATTCCCATATAATATCCCAGAAAAGTCATCCACCTCCACCCTTGAAGGCTAATCAAACAAAAAAAAAACCCTTCTGAAAAAGTCATAGGAAGGGACGAAACGCGTCAGTACACGTGACGTTAGACGCATCGACGTAGACCGGAAGTGTGATCGCGGCCATCTTGGAAGTGGGAACATGTGGCCAGTGTTCCCTAGTCTGTCTGAATTTGTATCTCTATGAGGAGGAGCTGCTTTATCCAAACTTTAATAAAAACCCTAATACTGGATGGAACCCTACTGATAAGAAGTTAACCCAGATTTGTGTTATGCCCTGTAATTTTATATATAGGGTAATTAACCATCAGCACACGAGTTGGAGAGTGTTGGTTTTGGGTGTGTGTAGGGTTTAAGGTGATCCCTGATGAATATAGAGTGTGGTTATACACATTTGCAGTGATATACTTGAGTTGCTTTCACAGATTTTGTAGTGGACACGATGTGTGAGTTTTTCACTTATAAATAATTTGGTTACACAGAGAAACATTTAAAAATATATGCGTGTATGTAGATATTTGCATATAGATTAACACATATATATATATTTTTTTAATCACAGTATTATTGCATGTTGCACAGTGAGTGGCACGTGTGTATTTATTATTTAAAAGGTATGACACTATGTTGAGTTTTTTTCTTTTGAGGTATATTGTCATCAGAATTTGCGGGTGTTGAGAAAGAGACTTGTTGTTGAAAGAAGAAAAAAGAGATTTTGCTGAACAATTGTTTACACTTGTGGGGATTGTTTTGATATTTTGGACACTTTTGTTGTTTTTTTTGTTAATTTTTAATTTTTTTTTATTTTAAAAGAGAAAATTTTTATATTTTTTTTGTTTAATATCAAATATTTTGCTACAATTACAGCGCATCAAATGCATTACCGGATATCTGTTACACAGTGTCAACTAATCAGCTTTACCGGTTTATATTTTTTACTACAAAGAAGTGGTTCCAAAAACAGCTAAAATCCTCTAGGACCTCTTCACCCTTATACTTGTATATCTATCTCCTGATATTATGTATAGTAAACCAGTGAGGGAGTTGCCAGTGTATTAGTCATATCCAGATTTTTTTATTTGTAGGATTTTGAAAGAAGTAGTTCCCCTTTTTTATGGTAATACAAGTCCATATTCTATTCATCATCAGGTCTGCTCTTTTAATGCTGCCCTTGTAAAAACTACAGTGCAGCAGTAGGGCACTGTAACGAAGCTCATGGTTGCAACTGCAGCCATGAATGCGTTTACTCTTCTCTACAGCTCTACAGTTTATAGAAGTGATTTGGGTGGCTGTACAGCTGCCTGATCACTTTGATAAGGTTTTGCAGCAGCTTGTCAGTCCCCTTTGTGATAGTGATGAAGTTAAAGAGGAAACAAATAAAAATTAATTTACAACATATTAAATAAAAATGTTTTTAAAACTCCCCAGCCCCATGTATATTTACACACATGTAAGCTGAACATGCATATGTGAACATTTCTACAGTATACGTTATGTATCCCACCGCACTCCAGAATCAGAGGAATAATTCAAGGGCTAAGATTTATGGTAAGTGAAGTACAGTAACAGTTATTGAAGGAGCCGCTTGAATAAACAACTAAACATAACTCACATCATAGAACAGGTTCACACTGCATGTGACTAAAGCGGGCTACACAATATCAGTTTCTTTTTGTTCAACCCAGCAGGTTGAATTAAAAAAAGCTTGAGAGGAGCTTGCTGTACTAACAATCCCTCTGAGCTATTGAGCTATTGTGTTCTGATGTGGGGACTGCACCCCCCCTGGTCAGTGTTGGCAGCCATTGACTGCCAGCGCTGATTGGATGCTGATCAGATGCTGCCCATTCAACAGAAGCCAGCTGATCAGCCAGCTTCTGTCGGACAAGCGGGTGTACACTCGGATAGAATGTCAGACAGATTCTATTGAAACAGCGATATTATTATTATTATACAGTATTCATATAGCACCAAAAGTTTGCTCAGCGCTGTACATTACAATGGGAGACAATACATGAGACAGTACAATAACAATACAATGTACGAGTGGTTGGAGGGCCCTGCTCCTTGGAACTTACAATCTAGGAGGGAGGGGATAGTGGTACAGGAGGAAATGGCTGTGGGGGATGGAGTGGAGTGGATATTGGCTGATATTCGGCCCATGTGTAATTGGCTTTACTCCTACTAGCTATACCATGACCTGGAAAATGAGAACCTTCACAGACAAAAAGTACTGCAGTTACAATACTACCTAATGGCTGAGTGATATAATTATGAATCTCAGACCGGATATTCTTTGCCATATTTCTGTACTATAATTTAAACAGATGACCCCATTTGGTTTAGAAGAATATTGTGGTATTATCAATTCCTTACTTTGTCATTCATTTACTATATTGGTTTACTCCCTCTCTGATCTTCACCGGGGAGAGTGTGGGAAAACTGCTGTCCAGGAATGAGGAGCTGCACCCCTGGCATGAGATCAATACCAGTTCACTACACGGGAGTGAATTGGTTTTCCTGGTGGATGGAGTAAATGTAAACATGTCCATCCCAGTCATTTCAGAATAACCATTTTGCTGATTTCTAGCTAGAACTTGTTATTCTTATAACGATTATAATCTACAGCTAAACTCAGCATTCAAAGATGTTTAACGTATTAGGGCAAGTTCTGTAAAGTGGTACAAGAAGAGCTTCAAATTTAAGCATTTTCAAGATTTGATTGTCTGGCAGTTTTCTTGCTTAATCATCTGGGATGTTTAATGTTTCTACTGAATTTCATATCTAATTGTAATGGTGAGAAAATAATGTTTGCAGCTGACTGTGAAGATAGATCTCCCTGACAACACAGAGAACTAGTGCATTTTTTATGAGTGTTATCATCACTTGACTGCACGATGTGTTTTTCGTCAGTCTTTTCTTAGTATATGCTTATCTTCTTTCAGTAAGAGGAATACTGCTTTATATCACTAAAACAATACTGCATTACCGTGGAAAGGAGTATGATTCTTATCTCCCACTTGCATCCACACAAAAACTGTTCTGTACTTAAAGCTGAATTCTAGACAGGAATAAAAGACAAAAATAATTTCTGTAATAATAATGAATACATCATTAAATGTATTTTTTCTTAAATGCTGGCAGTGTAAGTACCTGAATTTGATCTAGAATCTGCCTCTCGCTGTCCCAGTAAAGCAGGGCTAGAGTGTGAGAAGACAAAGCAGCGCTTCATGTGTTGACAAGTAGCATACTGTTAGGAAGAGGAAGTAGAGTGACAGGGAGATGAGCTCATCACTAACCTGCTTCTCCTTTCACTGTCAAAAGGCTGTGGTGGGTCCAAGATGACCTGCACTTATAGGAAGCCCAGAATGATGCTGGCCATCAGAGTGGGGACATTTAGCTGCAAACAATATTGCAGGGAAAATCTCTGCATTGAAGCTGAATTTTACAACAAAAGCTGTTTTGCTATTTATCTTTTTCTGTTCAATACTATCAAAATATACAGCATTGTAAAGCAAATCAGTGCAAATACAATTCCAATGATGTGGGTTAAAGGGTAGTAGTTTTGGTAAAGGGAGATGGTATCGAGGAGGGGGGGAACATACAGGATTAAAAATGCATGACCAGGGTACATCAAAGGTGTACAATGCTACTCTCAAAGTTGGGTCATAAGA
This sequence comes from Staurois parvus, assembly GCF_062004578.1. Lineage (NCBI taxonomy): Eukaryota > Metazoa > Chordata > Amphibia > Anura > Ranidae > Staurois > Staurois parvus. The sequence goes on along the minus strand of NW_028318264.1, from coordinate 3,946,490 downwards.
AATTTGTAAACTGCCTAATCATTGTGAATTTTGGTATTCTGGCAGAAAGCTTGGTCCTAATTTTCTTTTGTAACAATGTCCATCATCCTGGAATTAATTTCAGCTATATTCAGGGTCTTGCCCTTTTAGTCTTCACAGACAGTTAAAATACCTCAGGACACAGGATACTTTTAAAAAATGTAATTCCTGCATTATATACTGTAGCAATAAGTCCATCTGTCCTTGCTACTAAATATTCCAAAGTCAACTCTTAGTAGTACTATAACAAAGTGGAAGCAACTGGGACCAACAGCATCTCAACCACGAAGTGGTAGGCCATGTAAAACGACACAGTAGGGTCACACATGCTGAAGCGCGCAGTGAGCAGAAGTCACCAACAGTCCACAGAGTCAGTAGCTAAAGACCTCCAAACTTTGCATGGCCTTCATATTAGCACAACAGTGTAGAGAGCTTCATGGAATAGGTTTCCATGTCTGAGCTGCTGCATCCAAGCCTTGCATCACCAAGTGCAATGCAAAGCTTTGGATGCAGTGGCATATAGCATGCCACCACTGGACTCTAGAGCAGTGGAGATGTGTTCTTTCAAGTGATGAATCATGTTTCTCTGTCTGGTAATCCGATGGATCCGATGTGTCTGGGTTTGGCGGTTGCCAGGAGAATGGTACTTGCCTGACTGCATTGTGTCAAGTGTAAAGTTTGGTGGAGGGGGGATTATGTTGTGGGGTTGTTTTTCAGGGGTTGGGCTTGGCCCCTTAGTTCCAGTAAAGGGAACTCTTACGGCCCCTTCCTATTTCAACATTATTGTGCACCAGTGCACAAAGCACGGTCCATAAAGACATGGATGAGTGAGTTTGGGGTGGAGAAACTTGACTGGCCTGCACAGAGTCCCGACCTCAACCCAATAGAACATCTTTGGGGTGAATTAGAGTGGAGACTGTGAGCCAAGCCTTCTTGTACCACGTTAGTGCCTGACCTCACAAATGCATTTCTGGAAGAATGGGCAAACATTCCCACAGACACACTCCTAAACCCTGTGTACAGCCTTCCCAGAAGAGTTGAAGCTGTTATAGCTGCAATGGATGGACCAACTCAATGTTAAACCCTACAGACTAAGACTGGGATGCCATTAAAGTTCATGTGCATGTAAAGGCAGGCGGCCCAATACTTTTGACAATATAGTGTGTGTGTATATATATATATATATATATATATATATATATCATAAATGAGTACAAAACAGATTTGTCAGAAAATCTTTACTTTACTTCAGAATCAACATTTTCTATGGGACAATATACTATTGCAAACAAGATTTGTACAAACAAAAAAGTAACAAGTTCATTCAAGAACACGTTGCAAAAATGTATACACCCCAATGAAAGTCTTAGGAGCAAAGGTAAATTTTAGACAACAAAATCCTAATTACCAGAATTCAACTACAGGTCAGTCTAATTATTCATTAAACAGACGTCCAGCAGACAGTTGATTATAAAAGGGCATTACTTAAAGAAAACTCCTTCCCATTTCATGCTGTCAGCAATGGCACCACATGGAAGAGAAATGTCACAAGGCCTGAGAAAAAAAATAATTTCTTTACACAAAAATGGTGAAGGCTACAAGATCAGCAAAGCTTTACTTATCAGTCAGAATACTGTAGCAAAAGTGATACAAACATTTCACAAAGATGCAACTGCAACCATCTCACAGAGATGTTCAGGCTGACCATGGAAGTTAACAGCTCGACAGGAATGTCTTCTGATGAGAGGGGTTGAAGAAAATCACCATGCAAGTTCACTGCAGTTAGCTAAAGAAAGTCAAACTGGGGTGATTGTTTCCAGTTACACAATACGGCATACACTGCAGAGGAATGGCATGAATTGGTGTCGTCCACGAAGAAAGCCTCTCCTAAAGCCCATGCACAAAAAAGCCTGCCTAGAATTTGCCAATGCTTAAAAAGACTACTGGGACTCTGTACTCTGGAGTGATGAGACCAAGATAAATATTTTTGGAACTGATGGCTTCAAAACTGTATAGCGTTGCAAAGGTGAGGAGTACAAATAAAAATGCATGGTGCCTACAGTGAAACATGGTGGTGGCAGTGTCCTTCTGTGGGGCTGCATGAATGCTGCTGGTGTAGGGGAGCTGCATTTCATTGATGGTATCATGAATTCACAAATGTACTGCTTTATATTGAAAGAGAAGATGCTACCACTACTCCCCGCCCTTGCTTGTCATGTACTTTTCCAACATGACAATAATCCAAAACACACATCTAAGGCCACTGTTGCATTTCTGAATAAGAACAGGGTGAAAGTGATTCAGTGGCCAAGTATGCCTCCTGATCCAAACCCAATCGAACACCTATGTGGAATTCTGAAGAGACAAGTTGAGCTTTGATCTCCATCCAGCATCCAGGCTCTAAAAGAGGTTGTTCTTGAAGAATGGAAGAAGATAGGTGTTGCAATATGTTGCCAACTTGTTCATTCCATGCCTAAAAGACTTGGTGCTGTCCTTACAAATCATGGAGGTCACACAAAATACTAGATGTAGTAGTTTATTCATTTTTGCATCAACTAATTTGAGTGAAACTGAAGATTTTGTAAACTATATTAAATTATTAACCTTATCTTCATGTAATGAGCTAAACAAATGTTCTATAAAACTCCGTTTTGTAAACATTTTGAAAATGGTCCTTGTGTTCATTGAGATAGAGATTTTAATCTTACTTTTCAAAAGGGGTGTACTCATTTACGCTGAGCACTGTATGTGTATATACAGTATGGGTGTGTGTATATATATATATATATATATATATACCTATCTTACTACTAGATATTACTGGCCATTCCAACAATAAGGGTTGTAGCGATACGGGCATTATGAGAACTAAAAATATGAATATAAGTTGTGAAAAATAGAAATAAAAATAATACAATAAAATAAAATACCATCATCTACTCATGTATGGATAGAGGAAGTACATGGGTATGTCCCTCTGTGCACATACTCCTATGTGCATATTTACATGCTCAAATTCTATGTACAGTATATGTGTGCGCACATATGCACGCACGAGAATGCACGCCTACGCAGGTTTTCATAGGCAATATTTCAAAAAAAGTCCTTCACAGTGTCCACACAGTGAATATCCCCTACAATCATTTGCAGACTCTTTCTTTTTCAATATCCTTCAGTGTGCAATTCTCACATCAAAATCTTCATCTTGGTACCCTCAAAGAAATGCATATAAAAACACACAGTGCATTATCCTTAATACACTTACAACTATCTTAAATGAATCACACACACAAAAATGTCTCAAAGTCTGTGCATATCCACTCCACCACGTGTTCACTTCCGCAGACAATTATCTTCAATTCACAGCTTTCTCTTTCCGTCCTCCCCTTCTCAGGACATATACCCTCCGGAGAAAGTTATATAACATAGTGTAATACTATCAATATCTCATTATTAATCCTTCTGTGCTCCACTCTTTATCAAAGGGGATCCTTTGATAAAGTCAGAAATGACGAAACGTGTCAGCAAGTGATGTCAGACGTAGACTGTAAGTTGCGTGACAGCCATCTTGGATGAGGTCTAGAGAGAGCAAACATTGATGCTGATTTTGGATGAGGAACAAACGCTCATGCGCACTGTTTTGTTTGTAAGAGCTTTTTTACTTGAACAAATATTTGGTTTTAAAATGTAATGCACTATGTATGCTTATCTCTTCTGACCTACATATCGTTACCATTGGAAAACCGGGAATACTTTTGGTTGGGAAGAGCTGTTTCTATCCTATGCTATCTAACTGATTTAGTCCGGTAAGGCGCATGGTCTGTGAAGTGGTGGAGTAGTTATATCACTTTTCACTGGTGGTCACAATTGGATAAAGAGTGGAGCACAGGAGGACACAATATGGATTGTATTGATAGTATTACACGTTATATAAGTTTCTCCGGAGGGTATATCTCCTGTGAAGGAAATGACGGAAAAAGCAAGCTGTGAATTGAAGATAATTGTCTGTGGAACATGTCATAAGGCATTTTAAATATAGACAGAGGGTAAGAGTAAGAATTGCAAACGAATAGAGTGGTGGAATAGATATGCACGGACTTTGAGAATGTTTTGCGTCTGCACAATCTTGGAAATTTCTCATTTTTGGTTAAATGGGCAGGCATAGATTCAATGGCCAACACCTTCAGATCAGAGAAGTTTTTGTGATGTTGGGAAAAATGACGAGGGACACTGTGTTCAGTTGAACCTTTTATTAATTAGTTCTATTCCCTTTCTTAGGGTGCGTTTAGTCCTTCCCACATACTGTATAGTAAATTTCAGGTGCATTGTAGTAGATATATTACATATTCATTTGCGCAATTAATAAACTGACAAATCAAATAGTTGACCCCATTGTGAGAAAAGGAAGATTGTCCATGTGATATTTGACAAGTGAGACATCCCCATTTTTTACAGATCCCTACCCTATTGTCAAAATATCCTCTTATATCAGGTCTAGGTCTATAGTAATTTACCAATTAACTAATTTACCAATTTAGCTGATTCTATAACCCGGCCTCTTCCTCCCCCCCTTGAGAATTTAATTTCATCTTTCTGCTCATTCACCCATTTGAATTTGACAAGAAAGCATGATGCTTTGAAACACATTAACCTATTGGTGTTTGAGCACTCCTGGGTCCACTCCTTCCTCTGTCACAGCTAATGAGCCGGTGCACCGATGAGACCTTGTGTCCGACAGCGCCACTATGTTCCATCTATGGCAATTATGATGTCATCGTTGTGCACTGGGACATCACACAGCACGGGAATTCCTTTGGATTCCCTGCTCTGCTCACAGCAATTGCAGCCCTGCCATCTAGCCACCATCTAGCTATCTTCTGCTGTGGTCTATGAGGAGTCCCTGGCTGGTATGTGCTCACTGACCTTTATCCTGTCATTTATATCGTTAGTGTGCTGAGGAAGCTGGAGACCCATTTTCATACACAACTGTGTTCACTGATTTTATCACATGGTTTTACAATAAACATTTTGACACGGAAGCACTTAGAAGCCATTTATATTTAATATTATATTTAACATCTATATATTACTATTGCCATTGTTATCCAACTATTAACCCCAGTTTTCAGTGTGCAACATACAGTTTGTTGTGTTTTTGGCAACCAGCAGATGTTGAGAAGAACACTTTGATGGTGTTTGGACTTCTTTTTTCTCCGTAAAGTGTTCATTTTATCCAAGTGACCTTATGGTGACAGAATCACTTTAAATTGGTGTTAGTGGGATGAAGAGAGCTCCATGTGTTGGTGTTAGTGAGAGGAAGACAGACCCTAAACTGGTGGCAGTGGGATGAACGCAGTTCCATAGATACATATAAAATATTTCATTTTCCAGGTGCAGTTTTTTGATAATTATATGTTTTACCCCCGACATTGAGGAGCATATTTCTCATGCCCCAGAAGGCCAAGGCTGAGTCTTATATTGTAATATTTACATTCATCATTCACTTATAAGATTTTTCCCAGAGTTATCCATCTTTATGCCAAGATTCCTGGACTGACCTACCTCATATTAAACTGCATGGCAAGCCAAAATATTTTATTTTGCTTTGGATAAAATGCTAAAGGGTGAGAACCCCTTATTTTTACGGTTATCCAGGACTTCATTAGAGATAAGTTCCCTTAGTTATTGTACTGCTGACAACGGTTTCACCTTGGAATGAGAGAAAATCTGCAACAGGAACACAGATAGAAATACAAATCTTAGAACTACAGAAAGGATTTCCGGACCAAAATAATTTTAATTGCTGTTAAAAAAATAATATAAAAACAATCAACGCACAGGGCTCAACCCAAGAAAAAACATGGTTGGACTGCTGAGCCACTGCCCCAGCTAACTTGGTCCATATTGGAACCAATGACAGAATACATGGAAGGTGGAGGATCCTTAAGAATCAAGTTGAAGGGAAGGTGATATTCTCTGAAATATTGCCTGTGCCATGTGCAACACAGGAAAGACAGGGGGTGATTAGAGAAATGAATGCATGGCTAAAGTCTTGGTGTCTTGGTGGAGGGAAGGATTTGGATTTCTAGAGCACTGGGATGACTATTCATTGGAGTAAAATCTATATGCTAAAGATGGTTTGCACCTAAATTGAAGGGGGTCTGCTGTGCTGGGGGAGAATTTTATGGGAAGGCTGGGGGAGAATTGTATGGGAAAGCTGGAGGAGTGTTTAAACTAGGAATGAGGGGGAAAGGAGAATTTAGATGAAAATGGAGCAGACAGGTTAGACAGGGGTTAGTCCCTATTGGTGGGTGGAATGGGGGATAATGAGGGGAGGGTTATGGTAGGCGATAAGAAGATTCCCATGTTACAAACAACCATTGGAAATAGTACTCTGTACTAAAATACAAAATATGCAAAATGTGTGTACAAAATGTAACAAGGAATTAAAGTGCTCGTCCACCAATGCCAGAAGTCTGCCAAGCAAAATAGGAGAGTTGAAAGCTCTGGTGCACGAAGAGAACATTGATTTACTTGGTATTGCTGAATCATGGCTGAAAGGATCTAGATAACTTCCATTTTGTATTATGTACGCCATTTTAAGTATTAAGTTAGCTTTTTGCAGATATATTAGAAGTTTAATGAAACTGTTTTAGTTGTTCAAGGATGTATCAACAGAAGCTAACATGACCCTGACAATGTCTTTATCTGGTTGTTTTTCAGAAAGTTAGCCAAAACAATTTGTACCAAGAAATGTATATGTTATGTTTCATGTAGTTAGCTCATGATGGAAATTTACAAGTTACAGTTTTGAAACTCGCTCCCCCCTCCCTTATTTTATCTGTAGTCTATATAATCTTATTAATGCCTATTAAACTTTGAACATCTCTGAACATAAGCTGCCGTAATTCCCGTGTTCAAGGGGTGTTCCCAGAATTCTGCTGATAAACCAGGAATCTCTCCACAGACCGGGGGTCTCTGAGGGGAAAAGAAAATCATTCCTTTCAGCTGGGGGCGCAGCCCGGGATGACCACCCACCTCACTTGGTAAGTAAACCTTTTGTCTTTTTATGACTAAAAGCTCTTTCTTGCCCTGTGTTGAGGGAAGGTCTTGAATCATTCTGTATTGTCTATATAGACCCGTGATAACCTGTAGCTGCTTTTGGTAAGCAGACTTAACTCTTTGGTAGAGTTACAAAATAGTGCACTATAAAAAAGGTGTTTTTGGTAAACACAGATTGTTCTCTGGTAGAACACACTGTTTTTTGGTAAAACAGTGAAGAGATAACTTTTGGGAAGTTATCAAAAGGTTAATAAGTCTGTGGAGCAGATTCTGGTTTATCTGTCTTTTGCTTTTTCTTTCTGTTGCATAGAAGTATAAGATAATTTGTTGTGTAGAACAAAATAAGATTTTAAGGTAAAATTGTCTTATCCACTGTCTAAATATGGGTCAAGGAGGTAGTTACCCACCAGGTCCCCCAGAAAAGGGAGAAAATTGTAAGGCTTATGTTGCTAGAGTTTGTGGAACGGACTATTATTGAATAAATCCCTGGGTGGATTGTATGGCAGGCTGGACAGAAGCTATGGGGAGTACAGACCCATTCCCAAGAAAGGGGGCAAATGATCCTTTTCATACAGACATGGTTAAGGGATTATGTTTGGGGGACAAACAAGCCTTTCCTTGGTATGAGGGGGACCCACAATGGGACCAAGTTTATATGAAGGTAAGGGGGAGAAAACTGGTTAAAATGGTCACCGTATTGGGTTGAGAATAGCAAGGGAAAGTTCAATTTGATTTTCTCTTTAAAACAAAAGAGGAAGTTGAAATTGGATACATTAAAAATATGCCAGGAAAAGCATCAATCTGAAAAGACATGCAGACCCAAGATTGGACTGAAAACAGTTCAGACTCCAATCCCACCCCCTCCGTATAATATATATCCTTCATTAAGTGGTTTTAAAAATGCTGCTGATGATGATTTTTTGATTAGTTTGGGGATGATTACTCCCCAGGCTAATGCCCCTCCAGCCCCTGCTCCTGTCTCTGCAGCTCCAGCCCCTGCTCCTGCCCCTGCCCCTCCAGTCCCTGCCCCTGTCCCTGCGCCACTTCCCGTCCCGGATCTACAACCAATACAGCCAGGCCCCTCCACTAGACCCAAACAGATTATTAGTATAAAATCACCAGACAAAGAGGGTAGTCAAGTTCAAGGCATCCTTACGGAAAATAATGACAACGAAGGAGAGTTGGAATACGAAGAACAGGGACAGGTAAATATAATAAAATTACAGAAAAAGGATGGTCAATGGAGAAGAAGTGACACCAGTCATAGAAAGGGCAGAGATGTGGAGGAATTTAGAATGCAGCTTAGATCCATGGATAAGAAACTAGAGGGAAAAAGAGAAGATGAGGGGGCCGTAGGAGGAAAGGAGTTGGCTATATTGACACTACCTTTTCTCACAGCAGGAGAACTAATTCTAAAAAAACCCATAGAATTAGAAGATATTAATAAGATTGTTAAACATTGTCCCAAGCCTACAGTATCTCCTGGAGGTACACTTGCTTATTTAAAAAAGGCATGTTTGGGAAGAAATTACACACAGGAAGATATGAGATTGATCATTGATGGTATTCTGGGAAATAATCCAGCTTGGGATTGGATAAATGTAAAAAGTATTAGTCACATAGAACCAAGTAATACACAGGCTACTGCCTATAAACTAAATACCACAGAAGAGAGAGAAACTATGTGGGAGGAGCTTGACACAGAATTAAAAAGGGCTTTCAAGAATAAGGCTTCCCTCCCTATTGCTACAGCATGTAAACAGAAGGTAGGAGAAACTGTATTAGAATTTTGGAAAAGGTTCAAGGATGTCTGGACACAAGAAGGAGAGTTAAGTCCATTGATGATTCAGACATTCATAACAGGTCTTAAGCCAGAAGCAGGATTAGCCGTGAAGCAGCAGGTCTCTGACTGGGCAACTAAAACTGTTGTTGAGTTTCAGACCTCTCTTCACGAGAAGGAGGCAGCGGGATGTTTAGATATTGTAAGAAAAGAGAAGTTTAATAGTAGTAATTTCCAGGATGGCTCTTACAGGTTTTTACAAGATCTCAGGGCCATAAATAATTTGGTGGTTCCATTAGCCTCAATAGTGCCTGATGTGCCATCACTCCTCACCTCCATTCCGTCCGATGCAGAATATTTTACAGTGATTGATTTAACAAATGCATTTTTTCGGTTCCTGTGGACCACCAGACGAGGGCACTATTTGCATTTACGTTCCGTAACCGCCAGATGAGCTGGTGTAGAATGCCCTAGGGCTATGTAGATTTGTTTGCAGTCTACTCATTTGCCCTCCAGACCACACTGAGGTCCTGGACCCCTCCCAATGGTTCTGTCCTCATTATATATGTGGATGACTTATTGATTTGTAGTCCAAGTCAGGCGGCCAGTCAGGAGGATAGTTGCTCTCTGTTAGAATGGTTGTCAGGGAATGGTCACAAAGCATCTAAAAAGAAATTGCAATGGTGCCAAAAACAGGTTGAGTACCTTGGTTTTATTCTAAGTCATGGTGAGAGGAATGTCAGTCACAAAAGAGCTGCGGCTCTCGTGGGTCTGCCCCGCCCACAAACAAAAAAGGACATGCTAACTTTTCTTGGTATGATTGGTTACTGCCGCCAATGGATACCTGATTGTTCATTCTATGATCACACTCTGAGGTCTGCCACACTTTCAGAATCACCTGACATTCTCACATGGTCAAATGAAATGGTTGATGCCTTTGTGTACCTGAAGAATGCTATGGTAACGGCCCCTGGTCTTGGACTACCTGATTATAAGAAAATGTTTTATCTGTATGCTAGGGAAAATTGTACAACCATGGGGGGGGGTCCTGGCTCAGGAACATGGAGGCAAGCTCCGCCCTGTAGCTTTTTTTTCCAAAGTAGTGCCAACTCAGGTTCAGGGCATGCCTGCTTGTCTGAGAGCTGTTGCATCCTGCGCGATTCTGGTGGAGATGGCTATTTCTTTCACATTGGGTCATGAAACTACCCTACACACCACACATCAAGTGTCCTTACTACTGAAAAACATACACACTCAACACATGTCAGCACAAAGGTTGAGCGGATATGAAGTGATTCTTCTATCTGATCCCAACTTGATTATTAAATATTCTTCAGCAAATTCAGGTCCTACTCCAATTTTGAATGCCCTACTGGGGCTAAAGGGGGAACAGGATGAAGTGGCACCAGAACACAATTGTATAACCCACATACAGCAAGACACTTCCCCTAGGTCCGACATGTCAGCTGTGGCTCTTGATGGGGCCCCAGATGTGTTTGTAGATGGCTCATGCTCTAGGCCAAATGATAATACTTACCATGCAGGATATAGCATTGTGCAACTTCCTGACAAAATACTCGAGGCAAAGCCAATCCCATATCAGTCAGCCCAAGCAGCCGAACTGATTGCCCTTACAAGAGCATGTCAATTATTTGCAGGACAGGATGTCAACATTTAAACAGACTCCAAGTACGCCCATGGTGCTGTACATGATTTTGGGGTCATTTGGGAGAGAAGAGGATTCATTGCTGCTGATGGCAAAACCATATCTCACTCTTCTTTGATATCTGATCTACTCAAAGCTAAACAGTTACCAAAAACATTAGCCATTCTACATTGCAGGGCACATACAAATCGCAGAGATCATATTGCCAAAGGAAATGCATTGGCAGATAAGGTAGCAAAGGAAGCCGCATTACAACAGGTGGCCAGTGAGCAGATGCCTTTGCTCACTTCAGGCGTCACAACTACCCCACATGACCAGATGTATGCAGATTTACAAAAATTTGCTACAAAAATCGATTTAGCAGACTGGAATGGTTCTGGAGCACAACTAGATCCAGCTTCTGGTCTGGTGTGCTTAGAGGGGAAACCATGCATTCCCATATCAAGTGCCCCATTGTTCATTGCACAGTACCACGGTCTAGGACATAGAGGATGGAAAACGACATGTGAAACATTATTGCAGGATTTTTACATTACAGGCTTATCTAGGTTGGTGAAAGAATATGTTTCTAGGTGCATTACATGTATAAGGAACAATCCACAGAACCCAAAGAAATCACAACACCAGCATCTAGTGTACCCAACTACACCTTTCACCCATTTACAAATAGATTTTACCCACATGCCAAAAACAGGACAGAGGCAAGAGTTTTTGTTGGTAATGGTGGATATGTTCAGCAGATGGGTGGAAGCATTTGTCACTAATAAAGAAGACGCACAAACTGTAGTCAGAATTCTTACACAGGAGATGATACCCAGATGGGGATGTCCGCTGCAGATAAATTCTGATAACGGACCAGCTTTTGTGGCCAAGGTATGTCAAGATTTGGTAAAAGTACTTAAGATAGATTGGAAGTTTCATATTCCCTATCATCCTCAAAGTTCGGGTATAGTAGAAAGGATGGACAGGACAATTAAGGATAAGTTGAGGAAGGCCACTGGAGGAACCTATACCCACTGGAAGAAGATGTTACCTGCAATTCTAGCAGAGGTAAGAATGACACCTAATAAGACTACAGGGTTATCTCCTTTTGATATATTAATGGGAAGACCGTTCCCCACTCCTTGGGCTAGACAGCCACTTATGTTAGAAAGAGGGGACCTTGACCTGGTACAACAAGAATATGTGAGAAAATTGATTCAGACTTTAGATCAGATTGAAAGAAATGTTGCTCGCACCTTTCCTTTATCTTTTCAGGAACCAACACACCTTTTCCAAGTGGGAGATGTCGTAGTGGTCCGCCAACTCGCTAAAGACAAGAAGCAAGGCTACCCCTTTGGACCACCTACTACGGTGATAGCGGTTACCAGAACGGCTGTTCTGGTGGAGAATTCCCAGTTCTGGATCCATGCTAGTCGAGTGAAGAAGGTGAACCAAACACCTGAGAAATACGAGAAGGAAAAAGGAGGTGAAGGACAAGTAGAAAATCCTCGAAGAGCGGGTGAAGTCGGTGAGAAAGACCCTGAAGATGACATTCCTTACTGCCCCTTATGGTGCTTTGAAACTCTGGGTCCTATTGGGCACACTGACTGTGCTCTTTTTCCTGCCAGAATGGATCCTAACTAACTGTATTTATCACCCTGAGGACTTGGGCCTAATAAAAGGTATCTGTGGTCAAGGACTAGTTTTAAATGAGACCCAGATAACCAAAAGTGAAAGAAAGTCAAAAAGAAGTTTTGAAGAGAACAATCCGTTTTCAGGAAAAATGTTGATGATGCAGTTTAAATATGCTTATGCTCAAAAGTCAGGTTCTGATAAATGTTGGATATGTAGTAAGTTACATCCTAGCACATATGAAATTCCTCTTCTGGCCGCTCCAGTCAAAATATTTTTGTTAATAAAAGGGAATGTAAGTATTGGTTTGACCAATATTACTTCTAATGCCACCATATCTTTTCCAACTCTGGGAGTCACTCAACTCCCCGATTGGTGTTTTAGACTGGGGAATACTTCCCACAAGGGAAAGGGAATGTGCTCTCAGTCCATATTAAACATATCTGATCCTGGAAGGAGGGATGGAACTTCTTCTGTGAAACTCTGGCAAGTAAATGGTAAAACCCTGAATGAAAGTTTAGAAGGGATACAAGATAATGTGGGAAAACTATGTTTGGAAAACTTCTTTTTTATTTTACACTTGTTGTCACCCCTGAATTTCCCTCTGCAATACAAAAATTGCCGATCTCCTTGGGAAACAATACCTATATCTGTTGTGGTAAGATCTGTTACCCTTGGATACCGAGTACTGGTGCTATGTAGCCCAGGGCTGGTGCTATGTAGCCCAATTAGTGCCAATTATGGCAGCTATAGACCAAAAGGAACATCAGGTAAAAGCCAGTACATACCCAAAATACCAGCTAACTCTGAGACAGAGAAGGGAAACCAAACAAGAAAAGGTATTTATTTATTTATTTATTTATTTATCGAGTTTATATAGCGCCAAAGGGTTTGCTCAGCGCTGTACAATAGAGGGGGGACAATACATGAAACAGTACAGTAACATCAAACAGCACACAAGGGTAAGAGGGCCCTACTCTTTCGAGCTTACAATCTAGGAGGGAGGGGGTAGAGGTACAGGAGGAAATGGCTGTGGGGGATGGAGTGGAAGGAGGAGGGAAGGGCAGCGGCTGTTAGGTGAGGGTGGGGTAGGCTTCCCTGAAGAGGTGGGTTTTCAGGGAGCGCCTGAAGGTGAGGAGGGAAGGTGACAGTCTGATGGGTTGGGGTAGTGAGTTCCAGAGGATGGGGGAGGACCTGGAGAAGTCTTGCAGTCGTGCGTGGGAGGAGGAGACCAGGGAGCAAGATAGAAGGAGGTCCTGTGAAGAGCGAAGGGTACGGGTAGGGTGGTATCTGGGAATCAGGTCGGTGAGGTAGTTAGGGGCAGTGTTGTGAATGGCTTTATAGGTCAGAGTGAGCAGTTTGAATTTAATGCGTTGGGCAATGGGGAGCCAGTGGAGGGAGAGGCAGAGGGGGGTGGCAGAGGTGGAGCGGGTGGTGAGGTGGATGAGTCTGGCAGCTGAGTTCAGGATGGTCTGAAGCGGGGTGAGTTTGCACTGGGGTAGGCCGGTGAGGAGGGAGTTGCAGTAGTCAAGGCGTGAGATAATCAGGGAGTGAACGAGTAGTTTAGTGGTGTCTGGGGTAAGGAAGGAGCGTATCTTGGAGATGTTCCGGAGGTGGAGCCTGCATGAGTTTGTGAGAGATTTGATATGAGGTTGAAAGGAAAGGTTTGAGTCCAGAATGACGCCAAGGACCTTGGCTTGCGGGGCGGGATTGATGGTGGTGTTGTTGGTAGTGATGGAAAGGATGGGGGGGGGGGCACGGGAAGGGGGAAAGACGAGAAGCTCGGTTTTGGAGAGGTTGAGTTTGAGGAAATGGAGCGACATCCAGTCAGAGATGTCGTTTAGGAGGTGAGTGATGCGGGCGGAGAATGTGGGGGTGAGGTGAGGGGTGGATAGGTAGATTTGAGTATCATCAGCATAGAGGTGGTAGTTGAAGCCGTGGGAGTGTATGAGTTTGCCAAGGGAGGAGGTGTAGATGGAGAAGAGAAGGGGTCCAAGGACAGAGCCCTGGGGGACCCCAACAGAGAGGGGGAGGGAAGAGGAGGTGGCGCCGTTGTAGCAAACGCTGAAGGAGCGTTGGGATAGGTAGGAGGAGAACCAGGAGAGAGCGGTGTCTCTGATGCCAAGGGAGAGTAGTTTATTAAGGAGGAGGGGGTGGTCGACTGTGTCAAAGGCCGCAGAGAGGTCTAGGAGAAGGAGGACAGAGTAGTCGCCTTTGGCTTTGGCGGTTAGTAGATCGTTGGTGATTTTGAGGAGGGCAGTTTCGGTGGAGTGTAGGGGACGGAAGCCGGACTGTAGTGGGTCAAGGAGGTTGTTGTCAGTTAGGTGGGCGCTTAGGCGATCGTAGACCAAGCGCTCAAGGAGCTTGGACGTGAGTGGCAGTAGGGAAATTGGTCTGAGGTTGTTGAGGTCAGTGGAGTCCAGGGAGGGCTTTTTGAGTATGGGGGTGATGTGCGCATGTTTTAGGGGGGAGGGGAAGACGCCAGTAGCGAGGGAGAGATTGAAGATGTGGGTAAGGGAGCGGATGAGGGAAGAGGGGGGTGACCGGAGGAGTTGAGAGGGGATAGGGTCCAGGGGGCAGGTAGTGAGGCGGGCTTCTGAGAAGACTCTGGTGACTTCCTCAGTGGTAGTAGGGCTGAAGGAGTGCAGTGATGGGGGGGTTACGGTAGGCAGGGCCTTGGGTGTGGTGGGGGGCAGTGCCGTTGCAAGGTCAGAGGAGGGGAGAGATGAGAGGGTGATGGAAGGGGAGAGGCTAGATGGGGAGGTAGACTGCAAGTTGACTATGTCCTTGCGGATTGCGTCAATCTTGCTATGGAGATGAGTGGCAATCTCGTGGGCGGTAAGTGAGGTACTGAGTGGAGGAGGGGGGGGAGAGAGCAGGGAGTTGAAGGTGGAGAAGAGTCGGCGAGGGCAGTTAGAGAGGGTGTTGATCAGGTCAACGAAGTAGGCCTGCTTGGCGGCGTGGAGGGAGGAGGTGTAGGTGAGGAAGGCAGATTTGTAGAGGGAGAATGCATGAGGGGACCTGGTTTTGCGCCATAGTCTCTCCAGCGCACGACTGCGACGTTTGAGGCATTTAGTGTGGTCGTTCTGCCATGGTTGGAGCGGTCTGGGTTTGATGTTGCGTGTGGTTAGGGGTGCCAGAGAGTCTAGGGTGGCTGATAGTGACTCGTTGTACGCGGTGGTGGCTAGGTCAGGACATGACAGTGGAAGGATGCTGTCGTGCAAGCGGTCGGCAGCCGAGTGGAGGGGGGCCGGGTGCAGGTTGCGGAGGTTGCGGCTGGTGATGGTTTGGCGCACTGGGGGGGGGGAGTTAGGGGAAGGGGAGATGGAGAACGTGAGGAGGTGGTGGTCGGAGAGAGGGAAGGGGGTGTTAGTGAAGTGGTTAAGGGTACAGAGGTGGGAGAAGACGAGGTCCAGGGTGTTCCCATTGATGTGGGTGGAGGATTGAGTGTGTTGTGTGAGCGCGAAGGAGGTGGTTAAGTGGAGGAGTCGAGAGGTAGCTGGGGTGTTGTCGTTGATGGGGATGTTGAAGTCCCCGAGGATGATGGTCGGTAGCTCAGAGGAGAGGAAGAAGGGAAGCCAGGCGGCGAAGTCATCCAGGAAGCGGGCTATGGATCCGGGGGGCCTGTAGATCACTGCGATCCTTAAGGGGGTGGGTGAGAAGAGCCGGATGCAGTGAGCCTCGAAGGAGGAGAAGGTTAGGGAGGGGGGGTTAGGGAGGACCTGGAAGGTGCTCAGCGGTGATAGGAGCAGGCCAACACCACCACCTTTGTGACCGCTCAGTCTTGGTGAATGGGACAGATCTATTCTCTACAGGGGATAAGGTTTGGTCATGGTTCCCTACTTACACGGGATGGGGAATAACACTCATGAACAAAATAAATAATTACACAAACATTATTGATGATATACTGGAGAGGAACTCTAAGGACATAGGGTTGCTAAATACTGAGACCAGAGCTATTAGAAAACAGCTGGAGATGCAAGAATTAGCTATTGAAAGCATGAGTGCTGCTCTGACCGGTTTGTGTGAGATGACAGAGGATTATGAATGTTGTACTTGGATATATAATACCACAATGACTGTTCCAGATTATTATGAAATAATAAAGCAACACAGGGAACAGGTAGATGGTTTGATGGAAGAAGCTAGAGCTATAGGAAAAGATGGATGGACTCCTTTTGATTGGTTAGGATCAGGATTTGGTTCCGTCTTTTCATGGATGAAAGGTATCACTGTAAGCATAGTCATGATATTGTTTTTTGTTTTATCTTTATATCTATGTTTTAAATGCTCATTATATTGCATTGCTAGAGCTACCAAGCCGCAAAATACAAATGAAGGTTAGCTATGTACAAAAAGATGAATGAAGTAAAGAATTGATATCATGTTCATGATCTCAGAGGGGATTGAAAAGATCTAGATAACTTCCATTTTGTATTATGTATGCCATTTTAAGTATTAAGTTAGCTTTTTGCAGATATATTAGAAGTTTAATGAAACTGTTTTAGTTGTTCAAGGATGTATCAACAGAAGCTAACATGACCCTGACAATGTCTTTATCTGGTTGTTTTTCAGAAAGTTAGCCAAAACAATTTGTACCAAGAAATGTATATGTTATGTTTCATGTAGTTAGCTCATGATGGAAAGTTACAAGTTACAGTTTTGAAACTCGCTCCCCCCTCCCTTATTTTATCTGTAGTCTATATAATCTTATTAATGCCTAATAAACTTTGAACATCTCTGAACATAAACTGCCGTTATTCCCGTGTTCAAGGGGTGTTCCCAGAATTTTGCTGATAAACCAGGAATCTCTCCACAGACCCGGGGTCTCTGAGGGGAAAAGAAAATCATTCCTTTCAGCGGCTTCTTTCTTCACATGACTGGGCTATTAATATTTCTGGCTATGCTCTCTTTCGGAGAGACAAGGGAAATAGGAAAGATGGTGGTGTCTGTCTCTGTGTTAGAAATTCTCTCAAAGCATGTGTGAAAGAGGACTTTGTTAATGGAGAGTGTGATGAGGCTGAAGAATGCCCATGTCCATAAGGGGAATGATATTGTCACAGCTCCAAATTATCCACAATGGTTCAAAAAAATTGTGGATCCAGAAATATTTAGACAGAATAAAAGGGAATAAAGCACCTGGATCAGATGGCACACACACACAAATTGAGCTTTGTCATTTCAAAGCCATAGTTTCTAATTTTTATGGACTTTTCAATGACTGGCATAGTACCACTCAATTGGCATAGTACCAATGGAGAGTTTAATTAAAGACCACATAGATGAGTTCTTGCTGGGAAAAAATATTTTAAGCAACAGACAGAATGGATTCATGAAAGACAGAAGTTGTCAAACAAAACTGATTTATTTTTATGAGACGGTAAGCAAAACCTTAGACAAAGGAGTGGCAGTGGACGTGGTATACTTGGACAGAGGGGTGGAAGTGGTATACTTGGACAGAGGGGTGGCAGTGGAAGTGGTATACTTGGACAGAGGGGTGGCGGTGGAAGTGGTATACTTTGACAGAGGGGTGGCGGTGGACGTGGTATACTTGGACAGAGGGGTGGTGGTGGAAGTGGTATACTTGGACAGAGGGGTGGCGGTGGAAGTGGTATACTTGGACAGAGGGGGGGCGGTGGACGTGGTATACTTGGATTTCGCAAAAGCATTTGACACATTTCCCAACAAATGGCTAATGTGTAAGGTAAAGTCTACAGGCTTGAAAAAATCAGTTTGTATATGGATAGAAAACTGGATAAAAGACTGTATTCAGAGAGTAGTGGTTAATGATTCATACTCTGAATGGTCTAGGGTTGTTAGTGGTGTACCCCAGGGTTCAATGTCGGGCCCTTACTTTTAAATATATTTTTAATTGATATAGTGTAGGGTCTGGGATTAAAAGTACCTTTTCAGTTTTTACAGATGACACCAAGCTATGCAGTGGAATAACATCCTTACAGGATGTCTCCAACTTACAAGCCGACCTCAGTGCACTGTTTAATTGGGCAACCATGTGACAAATGAGGTTTAATGTTGACAATTGTTCAGTTATGCACTTGGGGGCTAAGAATATGCATGCATCATACATACTAGGGGGAGTACAACTGGAGGAATCAATAGTGGAGAAGGATCTGGGAGTTTTGATAGATCATGAGTTTAATAATGGCATGCGATGCCAAGCTGAAGTTTCTTTAGCGAGCAAAATCATTTATTGTATTAAGAGAGGTATAGACTCCAGAGAGAGAGATATCATGTTACTCCTGTAAAAATCATTAGTAACACCTCATCTGGAATATGCAGTTCAATTTTGGGAACCAATTCACAAATAGGATACTGGGGAACTGGAGAAAGTGAAGAGAAGGGCAACCAGACTGATAAGAATCATGGAGGAACTCAGCTATAAGAAAAGACTAGGAGAACTGAATATAGTCTCTCTTCAGAAGTGGAGATTAAGGTTGGATATGATCAACATGTATAAGTACATAGGTGGTCTATATAGTAAAGAGTTATTCACTTTAAGGTCATAAGGCATAGTTAGTCTGGTTGAAAAAAGACAAAAGTCCATCTAGTTCAACCATAAAAAAAAGTTATAATCCTATACCGAGGAATTTTTTCCCCTGCAGAAGCAAATTGGATCATGCTTTGCTGGGTTTTTTTGCCTTCCTCTGGATCAACTATAGTTGATCCAGAGGAAGGCAAAAAAACCCAGCAAAGCATGATCCAATTTGCTTCTGCAGGGGAAAAAATTCCTTCCTGATCCCCTGAGAGGCAACTGGATATTCCCTGGATCAACTTTACCTATAAATGTTAGTAAATTCAAATTCCTTTAATCTTTCATCATAGTTGAGCTCCTCCATGCCTCTTATTACTTTGGTGGCCCTACTCTGCACAGGCCATCACAGAGGACAAGGGGGCACGCTTTACATCTGGAGAAAAAGGGATTTAATATCCAAATACAGAAAGGTTTTTTCACAGTTAGAGATGTGAAAATATGGAATAGACTCCTTCAAGAGCTGGTTCTGGCCAGCTCAGTCGATTGCTTTAAAAAAGACCTTGATTATTTCCTAAATGCACATAATATAACTGGATACTAATATTTATAGGTAAGGTTGATCCAGGGAATAGCCGATTGCCTCTTGGGTAATTAGGAAGAATTTTTTCCCCTGCTGGAGCAAATTGGATGATTCTTTGCTGGGGTTTTTCCCCTTCCTCTGGATCAACTATGGGTATAGGGTTGTGTACAGGATTGTGTATGTATGTGCACTGTACACTAAATAATCATAAACAATAAAATAAATACTGCTACATAATAAATGTGCATACATTAATTGAAATGATATAAGTCCACATGCATATATTAAATAATTAAAAGTTCCAAAATCTAATAACACAGTGCTGTATGCTAAAGAAATCCAACGGAAAGTGCATAGGTGTCCACAAATGCTTGACACGAAAGAAAAAAATCAGCCTCTTACCAGACACTTTGATCTCCAATCAAGAGATAAAACAAGCAGATGGTGTTCAGATCCTACACTGACACCCTAGTTAGCCATATCAAGGCTATGAATAGGAGATAAATGGACAACTGCAGGTTCACTTGAACAAATCACATTAGACAGCTCTCCACATCATGCAAGGAAAGGTTTAAAACAGAAGAAGAAAACTTCATAGTGCGACCTGATAAACCAGCAAAGAATTTATTAAAGTATTGCACTTACATAGATAAGGTGCATAAAGGTATACATTTCAAATTCCCGCGGTGTCAGACCACCGGCCGGAACAAGGTGACATCACAGAAAGATCCGCCCGACGCGCGTTTCTCCAAAAATGGCGTCCTCTGGGATTGGAGAACAGGAGAACCTGTTTTTATCTCTACCTGTGTTGCTGTTGAACATTTCCCCCTCACTTCCTGTCTGGTAAAACATTATAAGCAAGTTAGGAAACTTGGCTGTTTAACTTTTCTCTACTCCATACGAAAAAAAAAGAAAACGTTTTTAGCTTAACCTACCCCTTAATATATCCCCAGATTAAGATACTTATAGAGTGTACATAAAACAGCAATGATTCAAAACAACCCAAGAGAGAAAAACAAAAAAGGGGGGGACCACTTATAATATTCAAGGCCTAACCATTTATAGACAATATAACTGGACCATAACACATAAAAGGGAACACAGCTCACAACAGAAAAAAAAAACAAAGCACCAGGGTGACTATCCGTCAATCAATTCCCCACATCAGCTGCCGCAGTGGCGGTAGAAACATCATCAAGCCAACAAGACCAAATTTTATAAAATTTGTGGGGGCATCCTCTGTTAGAATAGGTAGTCTGATAAAGGGGTAAATTAGAATTCACCAGACATTTCCAATAGGTCACGGCAGGGGGAGACTTTTTTTTCCTGTTTAAAGTGATTGTTTTACAAGCATAAAACAACAGGACTATTAATAAGGTGCGCTTGGCTACAGCGGGAGCCAGTGATTCTACCAGCCCCAATAAACAGAATTTTGGGTCAAGGGGAACACTAATATGTACTACTTCTTCAATTGTATGTAATACTGCCTGCCAAAAAGACATAATAGCAGGACAGGTCCAAAATATATGAAAAAACTCCATGTTTTCATGAGAACAAAGCCAGCATACTAGAGAAAAAGAGGGATTCATTCTATGTAACTGATACAGGGTAAAGTAAGCCCGCTGTAAAATTTTAAATTGAATCAGTTTATCTAGGGGAGAGAAAGGAATCCTAAATCTCGGACCACTCATCATTCAAATTAGGAATATTTGTCCTCCATTTCAGACATAAAGATACCAATTCGAGGCTGGCCACCACAAGAAGATGTCTGTATAACATCGATAGGGGCTTTTTCATGTGTGGTACACGAATGACAGACTCAAACTCAGAATAGGAAAGGGAGAACTGTGCTCCAAAGTTTTAATATGGTACTTAGCCCATAATTGGGAGTCCAGGAGGGAAGTGAAATGAGGAAGAAAAGGATTTAACCACATCAGGGTATGCGGGGAGTAAGTACTAGGGGGAGAGATTCCAATCTAAGCCCTGCCTCCCAGGCCCGGAGGGTGGTGCGCATAGATGGGTTGAGACTATGTGGTGATCTAAACACTAGAAATTGTAGAGCTTCCAAGGATTGTAGAATTGCCACCTCCAAGACAATAGAAGTGTTGGAGAGGTCTGGCTGCATTCACCAATGTACAGTAACCAGTTGAGCAGCAAGAAAATACCGAAAACAGTTTGGCATAGCCAAACCTCCCCTGTCCGTAGGTCTAGCAAAGGTAGAACGTTTAAATCTGGGACTCTTTGCACCCCAAAAAAAGAAAAAGAGAATAAGCGATTCAGTTTCGTAAAGAAAGACTTAGGAAGCCACTGAGGGGAATTGCGAAACAAATAAATTTGGGGAGAATTTTCATCTAACAGATTAATTCGACCAATCAAAGAGAGGGATAAATTGCTCCATGTCTTCAGTTTCAACCGGACCTCAGACGGAACGGGGTGGAGATTCAGTTCCGCATACTCCATAGCCGAACTTGAGACCACCACCTCCAAATAAGTAAATGTATCAACCCACTGCAAGGGAGAATCAGGGAAGGTGGAAGCTAAGGCTCCAGCATCCGCCGGAAAGAGCAATGATTTATGCCAGTTAACTTTCAGACCCGTGAAATTAGAGAATGAGTTCATGAGTGACACTGCTCCCTAGAGAGAAGGCCCAGCATCACTGATAAACAATGACAAATCATCTGCATAAAAGGGCCACCCTCACCTCCAACAATCTCAACTGAAGACCAACAAGATCAGGGGAGACCTGAAGGACCTCTGTTATAGGCTCCATCGCCACAGCAAAGAGGGAAAGGGAGAGAGGGCACCCCTGTCTAGTGCCACATTGCAAATCAAAGGCAGCCGAAAGAAGTCCACCCAGTCGTATCCTAGCCAAGGGTCTCAAGTAAAGGGTTCACAATCAATCAATCAATAAAAGGCAAGGAAAACCCCATCCGACGCAGCACTTCCCACAGATAGGACCATTGCAATGTATCGAAGGCCTTTTCCATATCCAATGTAGCCACAGTACGGGAGCCCCCATTCAGGTAAGTCGTATGAATATTAGAGAACAGACAGCGAATGTTAATATCTGTAGATCTATCCAGTGTTGTAACTATTTGATTTAGGATGTTGGCAGGACGCTACAGGGTAGATATCACTCAGTAAAGTTAGCCTTTTCGCTTTTGCTCAGAATTATGAGCATGCACATAAACATGCGCATGTGACAGTCCTTCTGGTTTCAACTTCTTACACCTTCCCTTGCCCTTTTATGCCAACTTTATTTCTTCTTACCCTGTTACCCATAGATTCATCCTCCAATTACCCAAAAAATCCTATAAACCATCTCTTGTTCCTGCATCTATCTCCTGTTGAAAATGAACTGGCTATTCAAACAGAGGGGGGCACAGGTGGCAAAACTCCCTAAAGTACTGTCCTGGGCTGTGCAGCTGCTGTCTAGGAGTTCTCTGTCAGGCTGCTCCTGAATTCCCCAAGCATCACACAGTCTGTTTCTTTTTCCATTTTAGATTCTGCCAGGTAAAGCATTTTTTTCTAATATGTACGGGGGGGGGGGGGGGGGGGGGTTCTGCAAAGTTGCAGAAAGTGCAAGCTGCAGCACTGCAGGTTTGGATTTAACAATGACCTCAATCGCCTGGAGGAAGACCCAGTATAAATGTCCCAGTTGACCTATACTATCAATGCCCATGTTGGGAAGTCTCATGTTAAGAAAGGCCTGGCTCACATTTGGATACATTGTACATCCAGACAACATAATTAGAGGAGTGAAAACTTAGTATCAGAAAGCTTCAGCTATGAGGTAATCCCACCAATTGTGAATTTGTTATGTTTCCTTTTAATAGAGAATTTATTTTTATGCTGTTATTTTTTAGCTGGAGTTCTGCTTTCTATTCTACAATGCCCCGAGGTTAACAGTTTAGTGAACTTTTAATAGACTATAAACTTGCTACTTCTACTTCTTTTTTGCTGCAGGTAGATTTTGTGCTGTCTAATATGGATGTCATCTATAATCTACTCTTATTGTATTCTGATCATAATTTGTGATTAATATCTGTAATGACGGTATTCAGTATTTTACATACTTCTTCAGTTCATCTGCTTCTTCATCTTTTTTTCACAAACCACCCAGTTATATCTTAGTCTATCCCATGTCACTTTTGCTGGACACTTTGGTTGGTATTTATTGTACACGTGGAAATATATATTGTATATTTTTTTAAGTAGTAAAATAAAAGCAGTAGCAATTCACTAAATAATTCCAAATGTGAATCACATTAATCAGGTCACAGTATTTGTCGTGGTAGTGGTACCTTAAAGGATAATTAATTTTTTAAACAAAAATGCATTTATCCCTTTTAGCCTTTTTTCTTGACCTAACCTAACCCACCACTCCTTCCACAGGTGCATATTTATCTGGAACCAATCATTGCAATTCCACTATTTGTTTGCATCCAGTGCTGTATGTCTTTACTGTACTGACAGTGCCTGTGCATTAGTGCCCCGTAGAATTTAATGGGGCTGTGTAGAAATATAAATCTTTGGGGTTGTAATGAGAAAACGCTGCTAGAACAGTGAAGATATGGGCAGTGGATGTAAACTAATAATGAAACCATGGCAATTAAATCAAAGTAAGTAAGCATCTGTGGAGGGGGAGGGTGGATTAGGCCAAGACTGATGGAAGGGGAGCATTTAGGATAAATGTACTTGTTTTCATATGACTTATCTTTTACATTTCTGCATATATCTCTGATGAAAATTTTCTCAACGGGGCTTACCTGAGTGAGTGATTGATTCTCAGCCCCAGAAAACAAAAATAAATTGTAATTTAAATTTAATGCCTAGTCAGTGACCAGAAAGGCCAAGCAGAGGAGGCAGCTTTTACAACTAGAATTAAATAGAACAAGACAATAGTATTACACATAAAGGCCATAATGTCATGAAATGAAGTGAGAAAACAGTACATTTTGCTCAGGTCATAAATGGAATGGACTCTATTTTGAAAAATAATGCAGGTATTGAAAAAAAAAATCAGAATACTATTATCTACCAGCAGGTGTACTAGGACTCTTAAATTAAACAAAGAAATTAAATGATCACTTGGAATATTTCAGAGCAGTGCATATGGTACGCTGTAAAAGTATGTTTGTAATTAAAATAAAATACATTTGTTTTCCTGTTTAATGGTTTGTAACTGCTGCTTGTGGGGAGTGATGTTCATTAAGCAGCACTTTTCCAAGATGGACATGCTCTTTTTAGAGGAAAGTGCTCCATATTCAATTATTCTAGATTGCCTGTTACAGGCAACCTAATATCTAGGCACTCCCTGTGTTAGACTTAGCTTTGGTTGGAGATTTCTCTCCACATTAGAGTTCTCTCTTAGAGATGTCTTCCGTGACGCTCAGTCAGCTATGTCCCCCCATTGGGGACTGCGGGTCATATTGCTTTTAAAAGATTGCATTTTGTGCCACTTTCTGTGATGTATTGTTCATGTTACTTGCTATCATATCATCCCTCACTTCTCCACCCTGATTTTGTATTTTCTGAAATAGTTTTTTTTTTATTTTTACAAGGTCATCATCTGGAATGCGTCCCAAAGAGAAACCCTATTTCTATTAGCTTATGGTGATTTCTGAAATTCATTTTTTTATAATATACAGTAAGTGGTCTGAACACCCCAGGCAAGAGGTATAAAGTGTTCAGGGAATTTAAAACACCTTTCAGGTGCTATTGCTTTTCTCCATGAAATACATGTTATTACCAAACTACCATACTATCAGAGCTAGATTGAATTCACTATTCTACCCCCTGTGGTATTATAGTCTATTTGACACAATGCCAAAGCGATTGCCATAGATATTCATTTACATACTCCCTTTGTTTTACTAGATATGATAGCTGATTTTAATGCGAGATACTCAGTTTTGAATAATTAATCTGGTAATTCAATTTGCACATTAGCTACCAGTAATTTACTTATTTACTTCGGAACCAACATCATATCTTGCAAGGCCTAACAAAGCTTGCTGATTTTACCTCCTATTTGTTTCTAACTGCGACCTTAACCATTAAACCATTACCGCACATCTCCCTGGGGTCCATCTTTATTTCTTATAAACAATATTAAAAAGCTCCTCCATAATACGCAACTAATTGACAATTGGAGGGCTTTTCATCCACGTGATCAAGACCACTCCTATTATTCTAATATTCATAATTTATATTCAAGAATAGATGCAGTCTTTATAGAACATCACCATTTAAACTTCTTATGTAAGCCTAGCAGATCATTCTCCTGTCACCACTAATATTCATATAAGCACATTGCCAAAAGAGTTTCTGCAACTAAAAGCTCATTGATTTCTTACTCATGGGTCCAACTGATTACTATATTATATTTATATTAGTGGGGCAATAAGCCAGTTATAAGTTAAATTAGATCACTTAGAGACAATAAATTGGCTACCTTTCTGTCTAAAATAAAAATCTTCCTAAAATACCCTATTGCATGTGATCTCCAACATTGCCCATGTGTTTACATTTTTTTTTACCACAATTGTTGATGTTTCTTCACTTCTCATGATCCCTTAACATGCACAATGGTTTGGTTTAATTGAACAGTACATAGGACAGCCTATGCCAACTTTAGCAAAAAAGTCTCTTAAAACTTTAGTAGTGGATATCTGGGAGGAGGAATACAGCTTTGTTCAGAACTGGCCCCTGGAACTGCCCCAGGCCCAGATGGTCTAACTTTGGCATATTATAAAACTTTTAGTGAAATGTTATTTTCTAATTTGGCCTCCTATGTTAACTACATTAAGTTAGGTTGGCACTTGAGGCCAGAGGCATTGCAAGCTCATATTAAGGTGCTCACTAAATTGGGAAAGGAATCAATGGTGTTAAAAAGTCATCAAAAACAAACAAACAATCTCAATCAGGGGGTAAAGCCCCAGTATGTTAGAGCAGTTACTCTGACCGCAAACAAGGCTTAAATCAAAGATAATTTATATTGACAATTGTATTTATTAATTATCAAAAGATAAATTGCAATTTACTTAACACAGTGCTCAATGCCCACAATGTTCAAGACACAACAGCAAATTCAAAAACAATGTCACTGAATAGACGTCTGGATGTAAAAAATATTATATATATATCCTTTGCAGAATCATGGAGCTCGGATAAATTTACCACCTATACCTATCAAGTGTTGGCTGATACTGCAAAAAATATATATGCCCCAGGGCCCGAAATGCAGCTCCTTTCTCCGGCCAGAGTATAGATGGTAGTGAAGAGTGGAAGTCTCCTTCTGTAGAGTAATACCAGTATCACTAATGACAGAGTTCCATAGTCCTGGTGCATCAGGGTACATACTGATGGCCATAAGGCTAGATAGCAATGGCAATGAGAACAAGCAATCAATACGGGTTCAGGGAGTATTATGTCCCACTAGGCGGTTCACCATTGATATTAGCAACTACATAGCATAGTCCAAGTGTAGTTCTAAAATAGGCTAGATATCATTAGATTTCCAGTCATGAGACTGTCAGAATTGTAAAGATATGTAGGGTTGCCCACTAAAGAGAGTAAGGACAGTGGGAGTGAAATCAGTTCAGACACAGCACTGGGGGGCACTATTGCTCAACCCATATATCAATCCATATATCAGCCAAGTGCAGTATTAGAGGCTAATTGGCTCAACCCCTGTAGCAGTTCATCGGGGGAGCCAGACCCAGTATATCAGTAATGTGCGTTATAAGTATGTCCACTCGGTATCACTGTGTCGAAGAGATGTTGTTTCATTTCATACCAGTGCACACTGTATAAAGATACGGTCTTACCGCCCTGCAGACCTTCCCCTATTTGTCCCACCAGGAGGTGTTCTCAGCTTGTGGTAGTCGAGACTATAGCCATCCAGCCATTTTTACTCTATGTGATCCATCACCATGGTGTCTGGGCATGGGGGCATGGTATGATGACATCACTTGACGATCTGTGACATCAACGCATTTCACTTTCGTTCAAGCGTAGCTTCATCAGGATTAAGTGCGTTCTACATTGCCCCTCCTTAAATACAATCACTCATCAAGGCCAGGTCCACACGCTATGCATTTCTTAAGCGGGTCATTGTCTTTGGTGCATTGGAAGCCAAATACATAAACGTGCTGCTTATGCAGATACTACCCTATTTTATGTCAGACAGCCCTGTATTACCCTTTCAAATCTACAATTAAACCTCAGCCACATTTGGTACCCTTTTTAATTTCAAGATAAACGTCACCAAATCACAAATATTAAACCTTACCCTATCTGCAAGAGAGGTATAGGCATTGTAGCCACACTTTCCCCTCACTTGGCAACCAAACAAGCTAAAATATTTAGGCATCTTCCTTACACCATCCCTCTCTAATCTATTCCAAACTAACGTTATTCCCCTCTTGTAAGAGTAATGTTGTGAAAATGAAAGTACTGCCCAGAATCTTGTTTTTTTTTCAAATGTTACCCACAGGCATTCCTTCTAGTTTAATTCACCACCTTACACTCTTACTAAATTTGAGAGAAGCCTGGGGGAAGTATGGCTTGGCTTGAATCTAAAATGCTCTGAATATTTTGCATGGCTGGCCATTGAGAGCTGCAGGGGAATCAACAGATATATTTGTCCTGGAGATAGCAGGCAATTCCTGGGAGAGCTTTTGATTTTGTGACTTGGAGCCTGATGGAGTGTGGAGTAAAGGCATCTGATTGCTTAATGAAAGGCAGCTGTATTTCTGAACAAGTCTATTAACCTTAAAAGTTGATATAAACTATTTAAAGCCACTTCAACAGGAGTGAGAGGGGGGAGATAAGAAAAGAAGTGTAGCACCCTCCTAGTTTAGCTAGGGGGGCTAGACTCCAATGGTTAGACAGGGGTTGAGCAGCAGCCCAGGTGTAATAGTCAGAGAGGGATCAAAGTTTGGTCAGGGCTGAGAGGCTCTGCAGGCCAGCCCCGCTGGAATTTTCCCCTGCTCTATGGCTTTTGGAGGAAGGCCCTATTAGTAATAGGTGGATCTAAGGAGTGGCTGGTTTCCAATCCCCAACAAGAGGTTGGCAAGGGGCTGGACATCCTTTAAAGTGTTGGAGCCTGCTCAGTTGCAGGAGAGTTGGAGGGAGAGTTCGGGTGGAAGATGTGAGGCTGAAGGAAGGAGGCTGCAAAGGAGGCCCAGTGGGATTGGGCCTACCTGCAGATCTAGAGCTGGAAAGGAGGAAAGCTCAGAGCTCACCGGCCCCCTCATAGGGGACCACCTGTATGGCAGGGAAGGAGCCACCCAGCTGATTGGCCTGGTAGCAGCCACCAACCCACAAACAGTATAGGAGAGGACCTGAGTGAGTACACCTACACCCTCTGTGTGGATAAGGGAAGGTGAACAACCAGATTAGCCACCTGCCAGTGACTGTTCATCTTTTAAAGTGACGGGAACCGGGTCCCCTGTTCAGGGATACCTCCAGATTGCTGGGTGAAGAGGAGACTTTCATCTATGGTCTGGGGCGGTACATTAGGGAGACACTGGCTAGCTCTCCAATAGAGACTGTGCTGCAGATAAGGCTTGACATAGTTCCAGGAAGTTGTCCTTAGTTAATCAGTACCCTTGGGCATCCTGTACTCCCTAACCCTATCCCAGTTCCCCTAAATAAAACAACAAAACCAAAGCTCAAGGACTGGTCTATGACTCTGAAAGCAAGCCTGTGTGAAGGTGCTTGCTGCCTGGCTGTGCAGGACTATAGGGGAGCCAAATCTTCTAGCGACTCCTAAAGGGGTAGTACTACAGAAGTAAGGAAAGCCAGCCACTTTATATCATAACTAGAAGAAAGGACAAGGGGCTGAAGAACGTGGTCCCCAGGAGGTGGTTGACCCTCTTCAACAAGCACAGTTGGTCCACAAAAGAGAAACTTAAAGAGGCCAAGGAGGCTAAAGATACCATCCCTTCAAAGCACATGCATCTGTGCTCCTTTACAGGTAAAAATCTCCTAAATGGTGCATGTTTTAGAGATATTTACAGTACCTACAGGTAAACCTTATTATAGGCTCAAGTGCAAAAAACTACTTTACTACCACTTTAAGCAGTTGGGTCAAGAGAGTGGAGCTGTAGTGGAAATGTCAGGTCTGAATGCAGAAATGTATGCTGTTAAATTGTCTAATACTGCAGCTGAGTCATCAGTGCTTTCAGAATCAACTCTGTTAGGTGTGTTTAAGGCAATACATCAATGTCAAACTTCACTCTATACTCTAATCGGCCAAGTACAGGGTCTTAGAGAGGAATTCCACTCTTCTCTGTCACAATGTACAGAAAGTGCGGGAGAACACGACTGCTCTGGAGGGCTGTGTCAGTAAGCTATAAGATACCATCTAGCCAATACGTACAGATAATAAAGATATGGCCAAAAAAAAGCGATATTAATACTCATAAATGGGAAGACTTAGAGAATTGATTGTGAAGTAATATTAGACTGGTGGGTCTTCCGAAACATACTGAAGGTTTCAATCCCACAGAATTTGCTGAGACATGGCCATGGTAAATTATATGGAAAGAACATCTTTCCCTAACTTTTTCTGTGTAAAGGGCCTATTGTCTATATATTAGGCCCCTGCCATCTGGGAGCCCCCACACTCATTTGTAATAAGACTCCTCAATTATCTTGTCAGAGACCTTATCCTTAGGAGCATGAGATCATTGAAGGATGTTTTCTTTAAGGAGCTAAGGTTGTTTTTTCCTGATTTCTCTCCTGAATTACAAAAGCAGCACAAGAGATTATAAGATGTAAAAAAAAAGCTTGCAAAGACTTCATTTACAATATTCTATGCTGTATCCCACCAAGCTTCGGGTGGTGGCAAATGATACTGCTCATTTCTTTGAAACTCCTTGAGATGCCATGGATTGGCTGGGCAGGCATTATAAGTGAATACTGAATAGCCAGAAATGGAATTGAGGTTTTTTCACCACCTAGGCAGGCTGATGTAGAATGCTTAACTCCTCTGGGCAAGCTATGTGGGGAATTGGGTCTGCATGATCTCTGACATAAGCCGCATCTGGTGGAAGAGCAATATACCTTCTATTAGTAGACCCATAATTCTCTATCCTGAATCAATTTGATGCTGAATTCTTATGAGATATTCAGATATATTATTTCTACTGATATTCTGGCTAGGGGCATGTTGGACCATTCCCCCCTGCTAGCTGCCCTAGGGGGGTTTTTGTTATTGGAACCAAACGGGCTTTGTGGAAATTAAATCCATTCTGACTTCAGATAATCACTACTGTCAGGGCTCCCAGGTATGACCAGAGGTGTGTGACTGAAGCAGGGAAACGCAGACCTCAGATATGTTATAAACAATATAATTTATTAACACTAACAGTACAAACATAAACGCAGTGCAATACTAAAACATAATACGGTGCAAACAAACCAAACCAAACCACCCACAGATAACAGTATATACAAGCAAGCGTCGTCAGGCAGGCCGGGTCAATATCAATTGGGCAGGTAGGTACAGGGGGAGCAAGCAGAGAATGGTCGGGGTCACAGGCCAGGTTCAGCAGGTAGCAAGCAGCGAGGTACAGAGGGTCAGACAGAGGGGTGGTCAGGGTCACAAGCCAGGATCAGAGCAGGAGAAGTCAGCAGCAGTTCAGATCAGGGTCAGCGAAGGAACAGAAACAGGATGCAGGACAGATACAGGGCCCAGGACAAACACAACACCAAGGCAGAGTCTGCAAGTCTGGCCATCCCTTAAATACCCCAGTATCATCAGTTCCAGGTGTTAGCTGGCTGAAAGGTTGAGTCTCTGATTGCTGGGAGCACCCGCTGGCCAGCCCTGGTACTGCAGATCAAAAGGCAGGTGAGTCCCACCATTGCTGGCCAGTCCATTCCTAACAGTACCCCCCCCTCAAGGAGCGGCCTCAGGACGCTCCAAACAGTCCTAGCTGGGCAAAATGTTCCACCGCCCGGGTCTGGCAACTGGCGGGATAGCAAAGACTGGCACACCGGGCAGGACTCCGGGCAGCGGCACACCGGGCTGGACTCCGGGCAGCGGCACATCGAGCAGAGGCACTCCGGGCAGAAGCACACCGGGCAGAGGCACATCGGGCAGGACTCCGGGCAGAGGCACATCGGGCAGGACTCCGGGCAGAGGCACATCGGGCAGAGGCACATCGGGCAGAGGCACATCGGGCAGAGGCACATCGGGCAGAGGCACATCGGGCAGAGGCACATCGGGCAGAGGCACATCGGGCAGGACTCCGGGCAGAGGCACATCGGGCAGGATTCCGGGCAGAGGCACATCGGGCAGGACTCCGGGCAGAGGCACATCGGATTACCAGGCGAAGCAGCAGGCAGCGGGCCACCAGGCGGAGCAGCAGGCACCGGGCCACCAGGCGGAGCAGCAGGCACCGGGCCCCCGGGCGGGGCAGCAGGCACCGGGCCCCCGGGCGGGGCAGCAGGCACCGGGCCCCCGGGCGGAGCAGCAGGCACCGGGCCCCCGGGCGGAACAGCAGGCACCGGGCCCCCGGGCGGAGCAGCAGGCACCGGGCCCCCGGGCGGAGCAGCAGGCACCGGGCCCCCGGGCGGAGCAGCAGGCACCGGGCCCCCGGGCGGAGCAGCAGGCACCGGGCCCCCGGGCGGAGCAGCAGGCACCGGGCCCCCGGGCGGAGCAGCAGGCACCGGGCCCCCGGGCGGAGCAGCAGGCACCGGGCCCCCGGGCGGAGCAGCAGCCACCGGGCCCCCGGGCGGGGCGCCAGGCATCGTGCCCCCAGGCGGGGCGACAGGCATCGTGCCCCCAGGCGGGGCGACGGGCATCGTGCCCCCAGGCGGGGCGACGGGCATCGTGCCCCCAGGCGGGGCGACGGGCATCGTGCCCCCAGGCGGAGCGGCGGGCGCCGGACCCCCAGATGGAGCGACAGGTCTCGGGCCCATAGGCGGAGCGGCGGGCGCCGGACCCCCAGATGGAGCGACAGGTCTCGGGCCCTCAGGCGGAGCGGCGGGCGCCGGACCCCCAGGAGGAGCGACAGGTCTCGGGCCCTCAGGCGGAGCGGCGGGCGCCGGACCCCCAGGTGGAGCGACAGGTCTCGGGCCCTCAGGCGGAGCGGCGGGCGCCGGACCCCCAGGTGGAGCGACAGTTCTCGGGCCCTCAGGCGGAGCGGCGGGCGCCGGACCCCCAGATGGAGCGACAGGTCTCGGGCCCTCAGGCGGAGCGGCGGGCGCCGGACCCCCAGGTGGAGCGACAGGTCTCGGACCCTCAGGCGGAGCGACAGGTCTCAGGCCCCCAGGCGGGGCGGCGGGCGCCGGATCCCCAGGCGGAGCGGCGGGCGCTGGACCCCCAAGCGGAGCAACAGGTCTCGGGCCCCCAGGCGGAGCGGCGGGCACCGAGTCACCAGGCACGACAGTGGGCTCCGAGTCAACTGGTATGACCGCAGGCACTGGGTCAGACATTGTATGGTCTGGCTGGACAGCGGGCATCGGGTCACCAGGCATCAGGTCATTTGGCTCGACAGCGGGCACCGCGTCATCTGGCAAGGCAGTGGGCTCCGAGTCAACTGGTATGACCGCGGGCACTGGGTCAGACATTGGATCGTCTGACCGGACAGCGGGCATCGGGTCACCAGGCATCAGGTCATTTGGCTCGACCGCGGGCACCGTGTCATCTGGCAAGGCAGTGGGCTCCGAGTCAACTGGTATGACCGCAGGCACTGGGTCAGACATTGTATGGTCTGGCTGGACAGTGGGCATCGGGTCACCAGGCATCAGGTCATTTGGCTCGACAGCGGGCACCGCGTCATCTGGCAAGGCAGTGGGCTCCAAGTCAACTGGTATGACCGCGGGCACTGGGTCAGACATTGGATCGTCTGACTGGACAGCGGGCACTGGGTCACCAGGCATCAGGTCATTTGGCTCGACAGCGGGCACCGCGTCATCTGGCAAGGCAGTGGGCTCCAAGTCAACTGGTATGACCGCGGGCACTGGGTCAGACATTGGATCGTCTGACTGGACAGTGGGCACTGGGTCACCAGGCATCAGGTCATTTGGCTCGACAGCGGGCACCGCGTCATCTGGCAAGGCAGTGGGCACCGGGTCACCAGGCATTGGATCGTCTGGCTCGACAGCGGGCATCGGGTCACCAGGTATGACAGCGGGCACTGGGTCACCAGGCATCAGGTCATTTGGCTTGCCAGCGGGCACCGCGTCACCTGGCAAGGCAGTGGGCACCGGGTCACCAGGTATGACAGCGGGCTCTGAGTCAATTGGCACGACAGCGGGCACTGGATCAGGTACCGGATCATCTGGATCAACAGCGGGCATCGAGTCAACTGGCCTAATAGGATCGTCGGGCTGGATCAGTTCATCATGCTGAGTAGCGGCATCAGGCTGAATGTAGGCATCAGGCTGAGGAGAGGCATCAGGCTGAAGAGAGGCATCAGGCTGAAGAGAGGCATCCGGCTGAAGAGAGGCATCCGGCTGAAGAGAGGCATCCGGCTGAAGAGAGGCATCCGGCTGAAGAGAGGCATCCGGCTGAAGAGAGGCATCAGGCTGAAGAGAGGCATCAGGCCGAGTAGAGGCTTCAGGCCGAGTAGAGGCTTCAGGCCGAGTAGAGGCTTCAGGCTGAGTAGAGGCTTCAGGCCGAGTCACGGAAGGCAGGCTCACCGGTTTGGATACTGGCAGGATGGTATTGGTTGGAAAGAATTTTCGCTTTTTTCTGGTTTTAACTACTGGAGCACTGCAAGTAAACGCAGGTCTGCAAACGAATGGAGCAGCTGGAGACAGAGAAGAACTGGAGGATGGAACAGGAGAGGGAGCAGTTGCTACAGAGGGCTCTTTTACAGGGTTAAAGGCAGGATAGGTGCAGCGAGTGGGAACAGGGTACTGACATGCGGTAGATAGCAGGGCAGGAGGAGCTGGTGGGAATACAGGAGTAGAGTTAGAAGCAGGACTGGGTCTTTGTAAGCTGACTGAGGCTGGGTGCAACAAGTCTGTCCATGTCTGCAGTAGGGGTTGAACAAAGCTGAGCTTACACAAAGTCTGTCTGGTCAATGACTGCACTGCGTTGATACAATCTCTTAGTGTCTGTGGTGAACATGTGGAGTAACGCTCCAAAAGGTAACCCACATCATCCTCTAATAACCACACCAGGGACTCTACCTGGTCTGCACTAAATGGTGGCAAAAATTCATCCCTGCATTCGGGGGAACCAGATGAAACCAACTCTGCACAAACCTCAATCAATGGCTGCACCTCAGAGAACACTGTGCCCTGATCTACTAGAACATGAGCGAGCCGTATACATTCTAGCAATTCATCCCGGGTATACTCCTTCAGAGTTTGATAAGCATACTCCCTGTCATCAAACACTAGCAGATATAAATACTCAACCTCATCAAGATCCATCCTTCCCATCAACAAGCCAAGATGGCTTCCCTGTGCAGCCACTTCTGGTCAGGATTGGCCTTGGTGTAATGTCAGGGCTCCCAGGTATGACCAGAGGTGTGTGACTGAAGCAGGGAAACGCAGACCTCAGATATGTTATAAACAATATAATTTATTAACACTAACAGTACAAACATAAACGCAGTGCAATACTAAAACATAATACGGTGCAAACAAACCAAACCAAACCACCCACAGATAACAGTATATACAAGCAAGCGTCGTCAGGCAGGCCGGGTCAATATCAATTGGGCAGGTAGGTACAGGGGGAGCAAGCAGAGAATGGTCGGGGTCACAGGCCAGGTTCAGCAGGTAGCAAGCAGCGAGGTACAGAGGGTCAGACAGAGGGGTGGTCAGGGTCACAAGCCAGGATCAGAGCAGGAGAAGTCAGTAGCAGTTCAGATCAGGGTCAGCGAAGGAACAGAAACAGGATGCAGGACAGATACAGGGCCCAGGACAAACACAACACCAAGGCAGAGTCTGCAAGTCTGGCCATCCCTTAAATACCCCAGTATCATCAGTTCCAGGTGTTAGCTGGCTGAAAGGTTGAGTCTCTGATTGCTGGGAGCACCCGCTGGCCAGCCCTGGTACTGCAGATCAAAAGGCAGGTGAGTCCCACCATTGCTGGCCAGTCCATTCCTAACAACTACTCATGATTTTGTACAAAGGGCCTTAACTGCTTTTTTAGACATTAATTTAAATACAGCTTCTGCCATGACTGTTTGGGATGCCATTAAGGCCTATCTTATAGGCCTTCTTTTTAAAGAAATTATCATGGTTAAAACTAAGTAGACCGGAGGTAAATAAAGTAAATTACTTGGTGGTTGCAGCTGAGGGTGCATATGTGCAGGATCCAACCTCGGAAAATCTTTCCTCTTGGACACAGGCACAGTGCCAGCTTAAATTTCTCATGAAGAACAAATTGCAGGACAAGCAATTTTTTCCCATACATTTTTTCTCATTGAAAACACATGGTAATATATATAGTTCCATTAAATTATCAATCAGAACATAGATAAGAAAAGGACTTGGAACAGAGCGGATCACATCATAGATCCACATCAAGAGAAACGGACAGGAAACTAATATTCCAGAACATAGAATGTGCATTGTTGGGCCTGTGCTCTGTGTTGGAAAACCTCCCTGTCTCTAAATAAAACTTGAAAACAATATCACAATTGGGAAGTTACAAACATGCTGTGTAATTAGATCCGCAGTGCATAGTCTATAAAGTTAAACATCTAGCAATAGAAAGTAGGGGAGGGAGGAAAAAAGGGTGTGTGTGTAAAAGTATAGGATAAGATGATTACGCTCTTCCTCACCAGATTGGAAGGGACTGTATAATCTCATGAAGCTGCAGGGAAACTATTAAGCCACCCAGCTAATATGTCCACAGTCGGCATTCTAACGTTATTCACTGGTAAAAATTCAGGTTTCTCAACCGTAGCTCATATAGCTCTCAATGGATTTAAAGTGAATCCAATTGAACCAAGTGGATGTAAATTTGTGCATATGCTCCTGAGAAATGTGGATAATCTTTATTTCTTCAATTTTGTTTAATCTCACAAACTATTCCTGGATTGTTGGTGCTCTCGAGTAGAGCCAGTGAACTCGAATACACATGCTGGCTGCATTCACCATGTGCATAGCTCAAGATCAGAGGTAGTCTCTCGTAGATAGCTCTGTATGGTGAAGAAGGGCTGAGGTAAAATCTAGAGGAAGCAAAGTAACCTGTGTGATAATCCCATGAGCGTTAGTTCAAAAAGTAAAAAATTCACAGCTCCACCAGATGTGCAACATTGTACTTTCCTCTCTACCACATCTCCAGCACAGGTTAGAAGCTGTTGGATAGCATTTGTGGAGAAGAGCAGGGGACCTATAGCACCTTGTCCAAACTTTATAGCGGTTCTCCTGCACAGCTACATTCATTGAGCCTTTGTGTACAAATTTATTGATAGTCTACCAATCTTCATCTTGGCAGGAAGTCTGTAATTCCCTTTCCCATGCTATACACAGGAGGCTCTATGCATTTCGACCTGATTGGTTGTCCTCAGGCTTCCTGAGGATGACCAGTCAGGTTGAAATGTGTCGAGGCTTAGTGACGTACTTCTGTTTACATGGTTTCCAGATGGTGGAATGCATCCAAGTTTCTGGTCTCGAAAGTGGATAGCAGCCATCTTACCGTTTGTACACAAGCTGAATATAGTGTGTCCTGGTGCTTGAGGCAACTTTTTATGTGAGTGTAAATCTTTTAAAATTACTTAGTAAAAATACCACCATGGGATCCTCTTTTTTGCTACTTTCCTTCTGAGAAAATTCACCTTTCCATGTTGCATGGTTCTGAAAAATTGATTCTAGCAGATTGTATAGAAGTTTGCCCCACAAGCATTCTTGACTATACTAGCAATAGTTGGTCACCAACATAGGGTGAGTTTGAGTCCATGTGGGGCACAATAGCAGTATCAATTGGAGCACCATATCAAAATTAAAGCACTAACACTTTTGCATCAATTGGAACATTTTACGTATTATCTTCGGGACTGCTTTGATAAAGTGAAAGTATATTTGTAATATGCTCAGTTAAGATTGTTTAAATGGTTAATGCACTGTGGTTGATTTACACATGTTTATAAAACTGTGGCAGTAACTGACGCATATGTTTATAGGCTAATAATTTTGTGACAATTCACAATTGTAGATTTGTATTTTAGATTTGTATTGATCAGAGTTATCTTGGGCACAGAGTCTCCTTTATTTATATTTTTAGATAGTACTTATATAGGTCTGGTAGGTCTATTCCACCTTTAAGTTTAAGGAGGGTAAGGCAAGAGTACGTTAATCGTGGCCTAGATGAGAGAAGAAATATAGGTATAGTTTGCAGAAGGTAGAGCAATCTGGAAAGCATGTTCATTTTGATGAGTGCCGCATGTCCAAACCAT
Organism: Staurois parvus; assembly: GCF_062004578.1. Taxonomy (NCBI): domain Eukaryota; kingdom Metazoa; phylum Chordata; class Amphibia; order Anura; family Ranidae; genus Staurois; species Staurois parvus. Next base: position 3,908,894 of record NW_028318264.1, on the reverse strand, counting down.
GACAGGTTGAGGTGTGCCTAGTCCTTGAGATTTTACTGAATTTTGCTTATGAGTGGGCAAAAATTATTTTAATATAACTCAGCTAGGGATACTGGGATTTGGATGCCTAAATAGGTTATAGTCGATGACTGCCAATCAAATGGGAAGTTAGTTTTACAATGAGTCACCGTTGCCACAAAAAGAGAGACATTAAGACCATGAGATTTAGAATAATTAATTTTTAAGTTTTAGAAAATCCCAAACTGTTCCAGGTTGCAAAGCAGATTGGGTAGTGATATTTGTGGCTTTTAGAAGAATAGCTTGAGGTCATCAGTAAAGGCTGCTACCTTATATTCTTTGTTAGTCAGCATTAATATTTGAATATCCGGGTTAAATTTAATTTTGTTCAAGAAGGGTTCTAAAGTTTAGTACAAAAAATTGAGGGGAACGAAGGCAACCTTATCGAGTACCATCAGTGATAGAGAAGGCATTTGTCAGATGGCCATTCACCCTTACTCAGGCTGAGGGCTAAGAATACAGTGTAAGGATATTTGCTGACATCTGAGTGAGTAACCAGATAGCCCTAAGTACTTCCTGCATGTAACCCCAGGCCAAAAAAAAACAAAAATGTACATTTTACTGGTGGTTAACCAATGATAAAGTTTGAGAGCCTTGATAGTATTATCACGGGCCTCTCTTCCCAGGATGAAGCTTACTTGATCTAAATCTCCCAAAGAAGGCAGTAGCGGGAACAATCTGTTTGCCAACATTTTGGCATAAAGCTTTACGTCGACATTAAGGAGGGAGCTTTGTCAATGGTTTTCAACCAGTTGAAAATCCTTGCCTTCCTAAGGGGTAACAGAAATGTGAGCTTTCAGAGATTTTTCCAAAGGCAAAACGGAATTAGGAACAGTGTTTAGAGTGCTTAATAATCGAGGGGTCAAGACTTCCTAAAACATTTATATTACTGAAGAGTTAGGCCATCTGGCCCCAGGCTCTTGCCCATCTTCATTTTCTTCAAAGCCACATCTAACTCTTCTAATGAGAGGGGTCCTACTAGATCCTGAGCAGTTTAGGAAGTAATGGATTTCAGGCTATACCTGTATTTGACTGAGAAATGTTGAGTGTGAATTACCCGTGACTGAGAAAACCGTTCCCCACCTCGCAGGTTAAATAGTTCCTTGTAATACTGCTTAAACTCCCTCACAATTTCATTTTTCCATGACAAAATCTTTCCTTCACGATTGTGGAGATGATGAATTTAGAGTGAGGATATTGTTATCTGCACTGCCCGTGCCAATAACCTTCCAGTTTTATTCTCATACTCGTAGAACACTCTTTGACCCAAAACATAGAGACTGCTGGTGTGCTTGCCTAGTTCATCCAGCAGAAGAGACCGCGTCTGGAGGAGTTCTGCCAGGGTATCCTGAGCATGGGACCATTTGTGTGAAATTTCCAAAGTTTTGATATGCTCCGTTAAGGTTTTAAATTGTCACAGTTTTTTTAGCTTGGACCGATAAGGCCAGAAATTCACCCCAAATTACATACTTATTGATTTCTCAAAAGTTATCCTATTTATATTTGGAGTATCCTTTTCAGCAAAAAGAGTCTGAAGACTGGAATTAAGGTGGCCAATGGTCACGCTATTCTTCAAAGGTAATGCGTCCAGTCTCCAAATTTTTGTTCTCAGAATCGATTCCGAGAAGGTCAGTGACATAGTGATAGGATACTGGTCACAAAGGAACATAGGCTCAATTGTCGCCTGTTTCAGCACAGAAATTATCAATGCTCGAGTATTTTTCACGAGGAATCAAAAAGAATGTATAGTCCTTTTCATTTGGGTACAGCATACACCAGGCATCATGGAGTGATTGACTATGCAGTTGGGTTTTAATCTGGGCTTATAGGGAAGATGTGCTGTGCCAGAAGAGAAATCCAGCAATGGGTTAAGAGGGACATTAAAATCACCTCCCAGCAGTAGGATCTCAGTTTGAACAGTGTGCAGGAGATCACCAATCTGCCGTAAAAATGTGACTTGGTGCTCAATAGGACTATATATTTTGTTGGCCAGAGTTATTGGTTTGCCAGCTTAAGTGTCATTAAGGAATAAGTAATGGCCCTCTGGGTCTATCAGGGAGTCAGAAAGTTGAAATGGGGCATGTTTCAAAATCAAAATCGACATCCCTTTTGTTTTGGATTGGGAGCTTGTGGCATGGTATACCAGTGGGAAGTTTCTATTAGTCAGCTTAGGAACTGAGCCTGTCCTAAAATGGGTTTCTTCAAGGAAGATAAATTGAGTCTTATACTTGGTGAGTGCACCAAGTGCACTTGGTGAGAGGTGGGATTGAGATTTTGAAACAGCCATGGCAGGATTCCACTAACTGCACCAGAAAGAGAGATGAAGCACAGTTTAGAACACTCCCGGAATCCAACCCCAAAGGTTCGAGCATTGCTATGGGAGTGCAGAGAACAGGAAGTTAAAAAAAAGTTGGGGGGGGGGGGTGTCTACAGCAGAAAAAAAGGAGGACTATTTCAATACTAGGAACAGACAGGAAGAATATCAGAGGTGAAAATAGCCTTGCTATTCTACCTGACACCACTAGGTAGTAAAGGATAGGTCCAGAAGATCAAGCAAAGCTCAAACAGATTTGCTGCATGGGAGCGAGAAAAAGACTTGATTGAATAAGAGGCTGGATGTTTAGGGGAAAGGAATAGAAACTGAGAGGGAGTCTAAATTGCTCATTACTTGATTACTATCCACTGTGTCAGAGCCTTGGTCTGAACCTAGGCCTTCTAGGTGAGTGGCAATGATTCTTCTTGCTGAGCCACCTGGAATGCTGGACAGCTCCGTTGACAATCATTTGGATGATTCCACCTTGACCTTGTTTGTCATAAACTTGAACCCCTTTGCTCGTCCCATGAACTTCCTGATATAAGCCATGTCTCTGCACTTCGTTTGCCAGATTATTATGATCTACAGCCAGTATCTTGGTTTTTGCCTTCTCTGCTCTCATCCATATTTTGCTACCACTCGTTATTGACCCTTGGCTTGTTCTCGACTACACTTCTGCCTGATCCCAACCTGTGACTGCTCATTACCGACCTTGGCTTGTTTAATGACCACGCTTCCGTTTGATTCTTACCTGCTTAATATGCTACTGGACCTCTGCTCGCTCACCTCCTGGTGGGGTGATCCTGAGGACAGCGACCTGGTGCTAACATGCAGCAAAATCCATCTCCACCATCGAGAGCTCTGGTGAACACCAGTTAGTACTTAGACTCCTCACCTCAGGTGAGCCCACTCCTCCTCCATGGTGACCTGCCTGTGTACCTATCCTGCTGGTTTCATTGTGAGCCTTTCCACTGCTATAGCAACTGGTCTTCGAGCCTGACCCCTGATCATGACACACTAGGAAGATAGAGGAGAGGGATTTCAAATAACATAGTATGATGACCTAAGGAGGTGTACATGATTTCACCCAACAATAAAGTGGAACCCTTACTCCAGACTTGGTCAAATAAAAAAAGTAGCTCTAGAACTAAAATAATCCACAACTGTATCTTGTAGTGTAATAGGCTACAGCCCTTAACCCAGATACTCTTGCACATCTATATTACAAATGTGGAGGGGGCATAAGAATGTTTGGATCACTGGGTAGATATTTAGGCCGTTGGATTGGGCCAGCATGAACAGGCACAAACATTAGTAATACAGTTTGTAGGCCCGATCTTCCAACAGGGTTTTTCCACATCCCCTTTGCCACATTGCAGACTTCCAGTAGAACCCGAACTGTGGGTATAAAGCTTCATCACCCCCCACAGGTCAAATACTCAGGAGGGTTGAGGTGAGTTTCACACCCTACACCAAAAATCCTGAATTGAATATTCAATCCTTTAGAAGGTGTCACTATTAAGTAAGTATATGTGCCACTAATGTTGCTATGTTTAAAAAATCCTCAAAAATTAAGCAATGTGCTAATCTCATATGACATATGAATCTCATATGACATATGACATGAATCAAGAATCAGTGCTGAAAAGGCTTCTCTCATCAAAAAGATAAACTAAATGATCAAAGGTGTTGAAGCCAGGATGAGACTTCAGAATCACATAAGCTTTTGTAAAAGTAATAAACCTCCAAGTAGAGGCTTTGTTTGTTGTTTGCTGTAATTTGACTATTGGGGGGGTCCCAATGAAAATCCCCATCAGCAACAGAAATTGCTCTAAATGTGATAAAATAAAACAGAAAATAGAAACATTATAAACATCAACAATGTCTTAAGGGTTCCCACTGCTCCTCATGGGAGTCCCTCCCCTCTAGCCATTATGTAAGAGGCAGGGGGAAATATAGGTCTGAGATAGCTAAATATGGTCTTTTGGAGCTTATAGCTCTTTTCTAGCTTTATATCTGCTGCTGGGTGGGGTCGTGTAAAATGATTAAAGTGTAGAAACATAGTAAATGAGACCCTCAGTAGACATTAGCATCAGAAAGGTTCACGTCAATATCAAAGATGTTTCAGGAGCTCTTCTTGCATCTTCTTCAAAAGGGTTGATGGCAGGAAGTCCTTAAAGGTGGCTCTGCCAGCAGCAGAAAAGCAGTGTTTCTAGTGCTAAGTGTTCATGGTTACTATTGTGGGTGTAAAGGCACCAAGGCCAAAGAAAAGGAGCCTGTTTGCTATGTTCAAAAGAGAGTAACAAAGCTTGAAGTAAAGCTAGTGTGTAGTAAGGTTGACCTTTTACAATTACCTGTCTGTAAGACTTCAAAATGAGTCAATTCTGGTGTTAATCTCTCCAATGGGTCGGGAACGGGCCTGGACTGCTTCTCTCCGACTCCCTGTGTGAAGACCTAGGGGCTTGGGATACTGGATCAAGCCTTCTACAGTGAGAGCGTTGCCTTGGAACCTTAGGTGAGGAGCTGTAGGAAACTGCTTTCCATAGTTCCGCTGGAAAATAGGACTACCATTCCGGAAGTTCCATTGGTGGTATAGCAAGTTGTTTACAGGAGGCTTGTAAGGCCTGGTTCACATATATGCATTTTGCATTTTATCCTTTCTACAGTGCTTTTTGCAGTTTGTTTTGCGTTTTCTACATGCGTATTTGACACATTTTTGATACGTTTTTACTGTGTTTTGCATTTTGTTCATTTCTCCCTCTCTATTCTAGCAAAAATCTGCTTTTTGTTTCGAAAAAGTCCCTGACCCTTTCCAAAAACGCAGCAGCTCAAAAAAGCATAGATGTGAACATGTTCCATAGCAAACCATTTTAAAAGGACTGTAGTGCATGTCTGCAAAAAGCACTAAAAATGCATTGGTGTGAATGGAGCCTAAGTCTTCTGGGGTGTGGAGGAAAGCTGTGTGCCCCCTAGTGGTTGAAGAAAGACAAAAACAGGAATTTCCAATGATATGGAATGCCTCAAACTCTGAGAATATTCAGCAGAGGACATAGAGCTCTATGATTCTGTAAGGTTAGCTGCAAGATCTTGTACAAGCTTGATCTCATTGATTCATTGCATGCAATATGACCCCTTTTCCTTGCTTTGTGCAAGAAGAAAGGTCTCCAAAGGGAAGTTCTCCCCTCTTTAAGGGGAAAGTTCACTAAGCAGCATATGATGGCTCTCGGGGGATCAAAGGGGCAAGGACACGGTGCTCTATGGGCTCTTTCCATTTCTATGGGGGTGACCAGAGGGCATTCCATCAGGACATTAAAGATAGTGCAAAGAGCAGGTTTGATGGCTTCGGCTTCCACAGATTCCAGGATCCCTCACACCCTAATGTTGTTGCACCTGCCTTTATCTAAGTCTTCAATATGTCTATGTATATCCAGCAGATGTGAGAGCTGTGCATTGTGCGAGTGCTGAATCTGGTGAATGGCTTCCGTATGGAGGTGGGCTGTTTGCTCCGTTGCACTGAGCCATATGGCGATAGCTTGGATATGAGCCTTCAGTTCTGTAAATGCTGTTGTAACTGTGTTCTTTGTGTGATGCTACTCTCTGGAGGTAGGCTAGAGTCACACAATGGCTGAAGAGGGCATTCAATGTTTCTCCAGTCTCAACCCAAATATTGGAGCTGCTACTAGGCAATAGGGTTGGGCTGTATGTTCTAGTCGAACGTTAGTTCAACTCACACATCGGCCGTTCGTGTGTTTGGCGAGCACACAAACAGCGAGGGCATTCAGCAGACTGTTTGCCCACCGTGCCCCACAATACACTGTGCCCTGACAGTGCATTGTGATTGGCCAAACCAATGCACCTGACCACAAGTCAGCTGCAATGCTTTGGCTAATCACAGCACATGATGATGTCACAAGGGCCGGAGGTTACCCTGCCCCTTTGTGATGTCATCACAGTATTTAAGAACTGTCATCCTGGTGCAGCTGTCAGATGATGGGAGGCAGCGTCAAGAGAAGAAGGTTTTCTTTTTCCTTTTTTTGGTTGTGACGGCGGGCATCGTAATTGATGTTGAGTCTACTTGGGGGGGAGGGGGCATTTTTTAAATTTTTGTTTGTAATAAAGGATTTGTCAGACTGTTTCCTGTCATTTTTACACTGCACTTTTTTTTGTGCGAATGGGTAGCAGTACTATGTACCCCATACTCATTCACATGGGGGGGCGGGATCTGGGAGCCCCTTTGCTAAAGGGAGATTCCAGATTCCGATAAGCCCCCCACCCACCGTCCATGGTTGTGGGGAAGAGGCCCTTGTCCCCATCAATATGGGGAAAAGGTGCTTTAGGGGGAGCCACCCTGCCCCAAAGCACCCCCCATGTTGAGGGCATGTGGCCTGGTATGGGCTGCATGCTGGGATAAGACTCTGGTATGTATTTTGGGGGGGGCCACACAATTACTTTAAAAATTTTGGCGTTGGGGGTTCCACTAAAAATCCATACCAGACCTGAAGGGCTTGGTATGGATGTGGGGGGGAGACCCTACACATTAAAAGAAAAAAAAAAATAATTGCTGAACAATTTCGGCAATTCTTTTTACATTCAGCTGTTTGGTAGCTGTGCGGTATCTTACCGCATACTCAGTGGCAAGATACCGCTTTGTGAATTGTCCCTTCTGTTTGAAGTTTGCGGTCAAACTTTCATTATGTTCGAATGTTCGACCGCAAACCACTGCCCTTCACTACTAGGCAAGTGGGCAGCTGCGGCATACAATTCCACGCAACTATCAGAGGTTTGAGATTGGAAAAGCCCCAGGATGTTCCTGCTGAGCTGGGTACTTGACTCTCTGGGCTTACAGGAGGCTGAGGCACTCTGTCCTATATTCCCCATATCAGATCAGGTTGTGGGACTATCCGATAAAGCTAATGATGTGCCCTGATGTACAGGAGCGCTTCAGCTAAGTGGCCATTTTGGTCTACGGTCAAGCCACATCCCTCGAAAAGAAATTTTTTTTTAACAAATGCCTGGCTTGGGCAGAGGGGGAAAAAGCAGGTAAACTTTTGGCTGCTATCGTACATTCACAAGATAATATCCCCTATATAACGGTTATAAAATCAGTAGCTGGGACACTGTGCACTAAGACAGAAGACATCGTAGTGGTCTTTAAGTCCTTTTATTGGTAACTTTATAGTTCTATGGCCATTTATACTAATGCAGATGTTTCTCAATTTCTAGACAATATTCATTTTTCCACCTTGTCCCAAGTAGACAGATGCCTGCTGGATGCCCCTATAACTCTAGAGGAAATGGAAAATGATGTGGCATCCCTTCCAAAAGGAAAAGCCCCCTGTTTAGATGGCCTCCCTAATGAGGTCTATAATTAATAAGGCAAGATACGTTTACCCCTCTTGTTACAGACTTTTAACACTGCTCTTACAGATGGATGTCTCCTTCTGTCTATGACAGAGGCTATCATTGTGGTCCTACCTAAGAAAGGGAAGGACTTGTTGTGTTCAGACACCTATAAGCCAATTTAATTTCTTACTACGGATATTAAAATACTAGTTAAAATTCTGGCCAATAGGTTAAATAAGGTTATTACATCGATTGTCCATCCAGACCAAATTGGGTTTATGCCCAATTCCGCAACTGCTGTTAATATTTGTGAATATTCAACATTAATATTTTTGAATATTCAAACTCCTGTTGATAAATCGATAAATAGCGCTTTGTGTCTATAGATGCAACAAAGGCGTTCAACCTCACAGACTGGTGCTATATGTCGGAGGTGCTTAAGCGGTTTGGTTTTGGGGATACTTTTTGCAACTGGGTCAGGCTACTATATACACTGTCAACGGCCTTGATAAGGGTCAATGGGAGTTTGATTCTTTTTCTCTGTCTCACGGCACTAGACAAGGATGTCCATTGTCACCCATTTTGTTTTCAGTAGCCATAGAGCCTCTACCTTTACGTAGAGGTAAATATGAGGAAAAAAATTAGCTCTGTATGCAGACAATATGCTGCTGCATTTGGCTGATACCCAGTTATCATTGGTTACTGCATTGCCCATTATAGAAAAGTGTGGTACTTTTTCTGGCCTTACAATTAACAAACCTCTATTACTCCCACTGGATCCTTTCCCTACCGCAGGGTCACAACCTAAGGTAGATGTAAAGATTAAATATTTAGTGGTAATTATCTCTATCCATCCTAAGGAATATATTTCTCTAAATTTGTCACCACTACTTCAGAAATTTAGATCTCAGATTAAAGTTTGGTGTAAACTGCCAATCTCTGTGGCAGGCCATGCTAATTTCTTGAAAATGACACAGATGCCACAGTTAATGTATTATTTACATAATTCGCCCTGCTGGATCCCACAGAAACATTTCAAGAGATTTGGCATGATTTTTACTGGTTTGAAATGGTTTAACAAGCCTGCTAAAATTAAACATGAATATTTACAATATCCAAATGATCAAGGGGAGCGTTCGGTACCAATCCTTAGCTATAGTTTATTGTGGCCCAACTTCAACTTCTTGCAGGATGGGAAAATGGTGGCTTGCATATATCTCCTTTTAACATACTTAGTACTTTATTTTACAATGGTAAGCCTGTTTTGACAAATTCCACGTTGTTTGATTTATAAGGCCTGACAATCCACTAAAAAATTACTGGGTATCACAGGGTACACTAGATTTACACCATTATGGTCAATCAGAGCATTTCCTGAAAATTTTCCAGGTGGGAACGTGTAGGGATCAAAAACTTTGTTGCAACTGTACTCTGACGGAGTGTTGAAAACCAATCAATAGCTCTGTACAATCTGCAATGTAGGTCAAATATGTTTCTTTCAATACCTGCAATTGAGACATGCTTTGAAGACTCAAGTTTTGGTCCTGAATGCAAATTTTTTCAGTTCCCATTCTGGGTAGTGTAGTTCAAGCTAATAATACAAAGGGCCTTATTTCTAAAATGTAAATGCGATTGCCATCTGACCTGCTTCTTAAATTTCCTATTCTTTGTAGGCAAAAATGGGAGATGAATATTATTGTGGCTTTAGGGGATAAAAGGGATCAAATAATGAAGAATGTTCTTTTTTTCAGAGATTGCCTAAAAGTGAGCAGAGTAGGTGATAGTCTGATAAATTGGGGTAGAGAGTTCCAGAGGATGGGGGAAGCTCTGGAGACAAGGGAGCCAGAGAGTAGGAGGTCTTGCGAGGAGCGGAGAGTACGGTTTGGATGATATTTAGAGACAAGATCGGTGATGTAATTTGGGGCAGAGTTATAAATGGCTTTATATGTTGTTAGTGTTTTGAATTTTATCTGTTGGGCAACGGGAAGCCAGTGGAGGGATTGGCAGAGAGGAGTGGCAGATACAGAACGGTTAGTAAGGTGGATGAGTCTGGCAGCAGCATTCATGAAAGACTGAAGAGGGGATAGCCTGCGATGAGGTAGGCCAATGAGGAGGGAGTTACAATAGTCAAGGCGAGATATAACTCGTGGGAGTGGATAAGTTGCTTAGTGGTTTCCAAGGTTAGGAACGGGCGTATCTTGGAGAAGTTGCGGAGGTGAAGTCTACAAGATTTGGACAGTGATTGGATTTGGGGCTGAAAGGACAGATGGGAGCCTAGGATTATACCTAGTACCCTGGCATGAGGGGAGGGACTGATAATAATGTTATTGATCTTGATGGAGAAGTCAGGGGAGGGGGCACGGGCTAGGGGGAATACTAAGAGCTCAGCTTTGGAAAGATTGAGTTTGAGGAAGTGGAGTGACATCCATGCCGATATGTCACTTAGTAGGTTAGTGATGCGAGAGGAGACTGAAGGGGTGAGGTGAGGGGTAGAAAGATAGATTTGTGCAATAGGGGAGTCTAAATAAGATTTATGAGTGGGAGCAAGAGTAGGTAAAGGGGTATCCCCTACATATTCATCCAGGGCCGCTAAAGTAAATGTGGATTTAGAAGAATAGAGATTAGTGTAATAGTAAACTAGTTCCTCCATAACAGCTGCAGGAGTGTTTACCAAAGTACCTGTCGAGGAGATCAATGAACCAATGGGTTGTACTGCAGTTTGAGTTTGAAACAGCTTAGCCAACAGACATCCAGTCTGCTCCCCTTCCTCATAAAATGATTGTTTGGCAAAGAAACATTGCTTCTCAGTTAGTCTGCGAGTTAGTCATGCGCACGAGAACCTCCTGCGCCGACAACTACGCCTGCTTATTAGAGTCAGTGGGGTTGTCTATATAAGCACACTCCATTAGCTGTGCCTGATGAGTAACCTGAGCCTTAAATTTCCTTGTTTTAGTTTTAATGGCAGATGTTTCAGCTAGGAGTACTCCTCTAAGAAAAGCCTTAAATGAATCCCAAACAAGTAAAGGGTCGGAGGAAAGGTTATTAGAATGGAAAAAATAATCTGTTGTATTACCATTTCATGAGAAGAAATCAACTTCAGCCAGAAAGCATTTGACTTCCATGATGCTCGAGGGAGGGATAACCCAGAACCAATACAAAGCTGGATCACCAAGAGGGAATAGTCAGACACACTTCTTGGGCTGTAGGCAATTGTCTTGACAAAGGAACCTGCTAAGGAGTTACCTACATTTAATTCTATTTAGGACAAAGAACCATGAGTTTTGGAGAAACAGGAGAACTGTCGGGTGGATGGGTACCGTATCCGCCAGTAATTCACCCAGCCCACCTCAGTCAAAAAATGACTAAGGGCAGTTCCCCGAGTCCGGGAGACCACAGTAGCAGGGGGATGCTTATCCAAATTAGGATCCAGGTACCCATTACAAATAATGGCACATTATGCTTGTCCAGAAAAAAAGCGCCTCAAAATAGTAGTGGAAAAGGGTGGTGGCACATAAATCACCGCTAATACACAGGTAACAGAATATATCATGCAAAACAAGAATATAAATCTACCCTCTGAGTCATTTTTGCACGCCAACTCCTGGTAAGGTATGGCCCTGTGTATCAGCACACACACCCCGTGGGAATAGGCGGTGTGGATGGAGTGATACACACAGCCAGCCAAAGGAAACCGCGCCAAAGCCAAAGTGTCCACAGGGACATGGGTTTTCTGTAGGCAACAGATAACAGGATGATGCTTGTGTAGTATGGTCGATATCATAATCTTCTTCAAGGGATCATTGACGCCTCTAATGTTCCAAGTAATCATCGAGATGCTCTCCATAACACAGTAAATGGTTCAGAGAGAGGATGATGCTTGATAAGGGGAAAGTCCACAGCAAGTTCCCCCTGGCTCCCCTACAGTAGGCAAGGGGCATACTCTACTTTGTGGAACACTGCATGACTCTGAAAATAAAAATGACCTCTAGGGCAGTGAGCACTGGAAAAAGGGCTGGAAAGCTTAAACAAAACTGAGACACAGTGCAAACAAATCCAAAAAACAATCATTGAACCCATAGCTCGCATATCTCCTCAGGTCAGGCAACCAGCCCCCAAGAGCTAGTAAATGACCTTGGATAATGGTAACTGCCACTCAGCGAGTAACATGAGCACACACTGTAACAGTAAACAGAATCAGAGCTCAAAAGTGCAGCAGTCCAGAAATATCATTTCCCGGTGAGATAGGAACAAAAGATATCAGGGATCCCCACATAATAGTAGGAGATAATAGCAGGAGTTAATCTTCAGGAGTACGTGGGTGACGACACAGTTGAGCTTCATGCTTGTCTACCCAATCTGAGGCTGTGGCAGCAGAGTAAAAAAGCGTGATTGATTATTGGCAATGATTTTCAGGTGGGCAGGATACAACATAGCATATGTCAGTTGAAGGTTCCGGAGGCGGCCTTTAATCTCAAGAAATTTGACCCGCTTGCGTTGCACCTCTGCAGAGAAGTCAGGATAAAAGAATGAGCCCCATTAAATTGAATATCAGCACGCTCCCTTGAAAGACACAGGATGATTTCACAGTCCTTGTAATTGATTAGACGTGCCAGGACAGGCCTGGGCGGCTGTCCAGCTGGCAATGGTCAAGTAGGGGTACGGTGTGTTCTTTCTACTGCAAAAAGAGGAGAAAATGCTTCTTTGCCAAAAAGCTCAAGTAACCAAGATTCAATAAATAGTGTGGGATTACCGCCCTCAGTACGTTCTGGCAGGCCCACAATACGCACATTGTTGCGTCGCAGACGGTTTTCAAGATCGTCCATTTGGACATTGTTAGCCTTAGCCAAATATCAGAAACGGGGGAACTTGATCCTCCAAATCACTTATGCGACTTTCCACAGCCGTGGTTATTTCTCTAATATTCTGAATATCATGGCGGAAAAAGTTCACCTCTTCTCTCAGACCACCCACTTGCTCCTTTACAGAATGCACCGATGCAGTACAGTGCCTTAGAGCCTTAAGGATATCCACTAACATGGGTTGCTCCTGCTCAATAGTATCAATGTTCTTCTCAGCACCCCGCTCAACCCTCATGTCCACCTCCTCTCCCGGGAGCTGCTGCTGCTAGTAGGCTGCACAGGGGGAGAAGTTATGAGGGTCCCCTGAATGTCTAGGTCCAGTGACCCTGTAATCCTCTGGGCATTGTAAAGCATGTCCCTGGAGCCCTTCTTCCCCACAGGGTGGCCCGGCTTACCAGACTTTCCTGCGGCCTCTTTCAACTTATCACCTCCTCCTCTGGGCACACGTTGAGGCTGTGGAGTGCCGGCGCCATGATGGATGCCCGGGCTGGCCGGTTCTTCTCTGTTTTTCCGGGTCATCATGGCAGGAAAAGGCTCACCCTTGGGATGTAGAAGTGCTCTGGACCAGGACCGATGCACAGGAGCAGTGAAAAGTGTAGAAATCTCCCAGGTATATGATCGGTGACAGGTCGGTTAGCGGAAGCTCAGTGAAGCACAGCCGCTCACATGCCTTGCGTGGCCACGCCCCCCCCAGATAATGATCTTTAATGTTGATTATTTTCTTTTAAAAACAAAAAAATAACAGTAAAACAATGTTTTTAAAATGTTATTTTTGAGTTTTTCGTTGCCTTCAAAATCCCATTAGGAGGGAACTGATAGCATATCTTACTTTTCCTTAGGCTGCTCATAAACACTGTGCTTCACAGTAATTGTAGCTTTATTTTCAACTATTTTCCTATTGTATTATATTTTACAGTGTTTTTCTTTTCAGGGAAAATCCAAGTGTCTATTGCTAATAACAGCATAGTTAAAAGGTTATACTTGTAGCACTCACAAGTTTCAAGATAAGATTTTTTTGTGTTTTTTCTTATAATTCAAGTATAACACAAGCTAAGAGGAGCAATTCCTAATAAAACCCTCCAAAGCCTCACTTGAACATACATTTCTATTTTTTCAATAGGAAGTCAATTATTCTAATTAAGCAGGACTTATTTATGGGGACCCCAGATAAAGAGCTTTCTTTTTTTTCCTAAAGGGGGTTGGTGTTTGTCAGTAGCTGTGTCGGAGTAGCAGAGTATTTAGTGGGAGAAAGGAATAGTGCAAGCTATTCATAGAACTGCATGAACAATGCACCCTGAAAGGAATACATTCTTCCTTTATGCTGCCTTTTCTCAAACCTATTAAAAAAATGTATCCATCAGGTTTAACAAAAGGCAATGCTATTGTACATAGATATCTGCTAGAAATACACTTTTAGGAGAATAGAGCAGCTGGCTGATACGTCTTCAATAGCCTAGGAATGAGCATGAGATAGTCAATTTTTGCTATAGTATAGCAATTTGGTGCAATTTGCAAATGTTCTTTTTAAGATGCTTCACCTTATTTGGCACATGTCAATGGCTCTCGCTACACAACCAAGTATGCTATGCAGCAGATTTTCTAGAATATAGAAAACTATGGTGGGGGTGCTATAAGGGAAATGGATTGGGCCACAGGTATTTTTAGTGAAGTAAGGGGAGTCATAAAAAGTCAACAGTCTTGGGAATGGTAGATGTGGGTTGTCATCAGGCTTTGGGATGGTAATTGTCAGGCACTGCCCCGCGGAATCTCTAGTGATCCACAGAACGGGATTCCCCAGGACGCGGAGTCTAAGTCCCAGTCTGCCTTTTCACCAGAGCCCCTGATGGTGGGGATGGACTTGGTGCGAGACTGAAACCAGGTCGCGACCCCTGAGTGCACCCAACTGTGGTAGAGGGGTCCCGCCGAGGGTATGTGCCGGGGGGGGGGGGGGGTGAGCCTGCTGTGAAGAGGCTGACAAGTCCAGGTCCCGAGCGGGATGGATGGATGACAGTCAGGAATGAGCGTAGTCAGACTAGCCAGGTCGGTAACAGTGGAGGCAGGTAGGTACCAAACAGTAGACAGAGAGCAGCCGGGTCACGAGCCAAGGTTCAGCAACGGGAGGTCCAATAGTAATAACAACAGGCAGGAGAGTAGTCAGGGACAAGCCGGGGGTCAGAGCAGGAGAAGGTCAACACAAATCAGGACAAGCAGGATCGGCAACAGGAACAGACTTCAGAACAGGAACTAGACCTTGCGGCAACCTAGTCACCATCTGGCCAGTTTAAATAGTGCGTCCTGCACCGTCATTGGTGCAACTGCCGACGCCCAGGTCCTAGTACATGCACATTAGTGCACCTAGGCAATCTGTGTATGTGCAGACCTGTGCGCCGCAGTCCCTGACAGTAATAATCCCTTCACCATTAAGTGATAGACAGAATTAATCTGTTATATAATTATTTGCAGGTATTTTACACAATTAAACAGCTAGTATATTATAGATGAGTACAGCTGTGGAATTAAAGTGGTAGCAACCCTCAGAAAATTAAAGCACATCCCACTATAGGGAAGCTACACTTGTACGTAAGTGAAATGCATTGACGTCACTAGAAAAATCACGTGACGTCAATCAATCACGCACCCAATGCCTGGTCAGCACTGTAGCCGTGCTTGGGGAAGGATGTGAGGCAGAAATATAGTGATAACAGAACTATGAGAGCCGAGATACAGCACAATTGTTGGCAAAGGACTGAGAGCTACAAGTGCCCAATGGAAGCGTTACAAGTGACCAAGCTCTTGTGCGAGCACCGCACTATTGATGGTTGGGAGATTGAACGCCCTGCAAGAAGTGCGGTAAAATACAAATACTGCCTGGTGCTGAGGAAAGCTATAAGAAATAGCCTGCTCTTAATGTGGACTAATGCTTGGTAGGGTTGATCTGAGGCTTACAATGATGGCGGAACATCTGCACCACTTAAATGTTGATATGATTGCTCAGCTAGCCACAATATGCTCTATTGCTTGTACTTCCCAAAGAGCTTTTCATCTGTGCCATCAACTTGTTGCACTTACTTGAACTGTTACTTCTGCTGCCATTCTGTGCTAATATTGCCATTCATTGGAGGAATAGCCAGAATTTATTGTATATATAAAATGATTTGAACATAATGTTGGTTGTGGAGAAAAACGATTATGTGATATGATGATATGCTACCTAATTGTAGTAAAACAACATTGTGACCACAAGTGAATGATCAATCTTACATCTCACATCTTCCCTTGCTGCTGTGTTATTCTTGTCTTTCCTAGTGGAATAAGCATCTCTTTAATCAAGAAGGGCTTGTGGTAGACTGTACACCACTTGATACCATTCTGGATGGGATACTTACTCTTATATACTCTACTATAGAATCCTAGTTCATAAGCGGAAAAGTAGTCAGAAATTTGATCAGGGAGTAGTAAGGATCAGATTACCATCACAGCCCTTTTTCTGCATACATACATTTAATTAATTCATTAATTTATTTTATTTTCATTTTTTTTTACATACGGTCATCAGAGTACTGCAGTATCACAGTGTCATCATAGTGACATTGTACTTCTCTGGGAAGGTGATTTTTTTTTTTTTACAAGGTGATTGTTTTTACAGTGATCATTATTATACAAGCAATCGTTTTAACTGTCATGAATGGCTTTCATTCAGGACTCATTGTTTACTATTGTGATTGCTGTGATTGGCTAGAGCCATCACATTATATATACACACTGCATGTTGAAATTAGTTTTTTTATATATTACAAAATATATGAAAAATATTTTTTAAATATATATTTTTTAATTATATTCTTCAGATTTTTTTTTAACATATAAAAAAGTAATTTTAACATTTTTTTTCATATATTTGTAAATGCACTCCAAAAATGTAGATTTGTATTTTTAAAGACATACAGTATATTTGAAATGTATTTTATAAAATATTTTTCATATATTTTGTAATAAAAATGTATTTCAACATGCAGTGTGTGTGTGTGTATATATATATATATATATATAATTTTTTATTTATTTTTTTAAATATATTGAATATTTGGGAAGGATATTTTTTAAATATATTTCAAATATATTTTTCTTCCATGTGGGTAGGGGGAGGACGTTGAGTGATGTTTTCTCAGAACTGGAGAGCACTCATCTGTATATACATTGGCCAGGCGAGAAGTGGTCACAGTGGTTGTAAAGCTGAGACTTTAAATATAAAGAAAGCATCTCTTACTTGCCCTTGTCTCAATTAAGAACACGAAGTGTTATTTGTGTCTGGTGCTTTGTTTCTCTGCTAACAGCATGAATCACTCCTGACACCAAGAGAATAAAAGAAACGGGAGGAATCCCCAGCACACAGCCTGTGATTGACGGCCTCAGCTCTGTTTCTGTGTGCTGTATGAAGGGGGTATTTCCTTTCCTTCCAATCAACTTTCAGAGTTCTCACTGAGCTCTGCAGTGTGTAATTTCAGCCATCTGCCCCCTGTTTTCTAAAAGCAAAGACAAGCTTTATAAATTTTGGACTTTGAATGGCTGTAGATATATAGGAAGAACTAAGGAAGAATTTACATCATCTCTTTGAATCACCTGAGGCCAGTCACTTCACTGGATATATGTAAGGGTTTACAAATACTTTAATGGAAGGTAAAACTAAAAGTCTGTAACAGCTGTATGCAGTTTGGAATAAATGGCTCTAACAATAGGCTACAGTATATTTGCATTATAAACATTTGCCTTATATACTATTGGATCTGCATGTGAATCTGGCTGGCAGATAGTAAAGGAATGAGTTGCATGGCTTTGTCCACTGTCCTGAAATGCGGAATAATCTTTTTTTGGTATATTTGATGGATTCAGACATGTGAATACCTTCTGTTCTAAGAATAATTTACTGTGCTATATACAGAACAAGGAGCAAATATTGCCATGCAATCTGCAGGCATAATGAAGCCTTTTTCAAATAACATTAAAAGAGTGAGTGTTTTTGTATAAATAAAATATGACTACATTTGACTAAAGTTCCTAGTCCTGTAATTTAAGTTTAATGCTTCATAAATCATTCATATGAACCTAAAAAATTCAGGCTCACAGAGCTGAATTATCCATCATTCCTATTATGATTGCAAAGCATTGACCATTATATTTACCAAGTAGCCCTGTGTATTTTCATGTCCAGAATAAAGCCCCTATCATTAATTTGAAGGATTATACTGCACTAAGGATTATAAAAATGGCCAAGAAAATAATTAAAACAAACCAGTACACAGTTCATTGAGCTGCATATTTCTGACCTTGTTTTGTGCATGTGAAGCTATTTAAACATATGAATGTAAATATGGTATTTAGTGAAGCTTCATATTGATCAGCTGCACTTTGGTCACAGATCTGGTGCAGCACAGTGTACCCATGGTTTTTGTGTGGGTTAGCTGTGATTTCCCATAGACCTCTGTTATGTTCCACAGTTTTGGTGTGCTTTCTGAAAGCACATAACTCTTGCATGCAAGACTTTTGGTACACGTTTAGAACATGCACCTATTCTGACTCCAACCGTTGTATTAGTGACCTACCCTTGTTGAGACCCCTATGCATGGCCTGTATAAGCAGATAAAATCACCATGGCAATCTTTATCAGATAGCTGAACTCAGCAAACACCTGTTTTCTCATCAACAGATCTCTAAAATTGTAATGCAGAATGTACAGCAGACAACACAATGTAACAGATGACTGAAAAGACGGTATTTGCATGTCAAATCATGGTAATGTGTTCCCTGGATGCCAGCAGATTACATGTGGCCTAAAGACTAGCAACCATATCCATCCCAATAAAGACAGAGTGAAAAGGAAGAGGAAATGCATCACAAGTGGGAGGAACACAGGGCGGAAGACAGAAAAACCAAAATATTCACAAGATGGCAGTATAATAAGCACATCCCCACCGCCCTATAGCAGAAATACTGCTACAGAGCGGAACGGGTGCTCAAAATCACGTATATATATATAGCTGTGTTCAAAATAATAGCAGTGTGTTGAAAAAAGTTAATAAAGCTCAAAATCCTTCTAATAGCTTTTATTTCCATACACACAAATGCATTGGGAACACTACACATTCTATTCCACATCAAAAATATATCACATTTGTGTTGTTCCTTTAAATAAATTGAAGAAAAGTGAATATTAGACTGTTCAAAAAAAAGCAGTGTTTGTATTCTTCTTTACAAACTCAAGCATTCACTATATAAACTGAAAAATGTTTGAAGATTTTGCTTTCCTTTGAATCACTTAATGAATATTTGGTTGTAGTCGCACTGTTTCTGAGAACTGCTGTACATCTGTGTTGCATGGAGTCAACCAACTTCTGGCCCCTGTGATCAGGTATTCCAGCCCAGGATGATTGGACTACATTCCACAGTTCTTCTCTCTTTCTTGGTTTTGCCTCAGAAACTGCATTTTTGATGTCACCCCACAAGTTTTCTATTGGATTACGATCCGGGGATTGGGCTGGCCACTCCATAACGTCAATCTTGTTGGTCTGGAACCAAGATGTTGCATGTTTAATGGTATGTTTGGGGTCGTTGTCTTGTTGGAACACCCATTTCAAGGGCATTTCCTCTTCAGCATAAGGCAGCATGACCTGTTCAAGTATTCTGATGTATTCAAACTGATCCATGATCCCTGGTATGCGATAAATAGGCCCAACACCGTAGTATGAGAAACATCCCCATATCATGATGCTTGCGCAACCATGCTTCACTGTCTTCACAGTGTACTGTGGCTTGAATTCAGTGTTTGGGGGTCGTCTGACAAACTGTCTCCGGCCACTAGACCCAAAAAGAACAATCTTACTTTCATCAGTCCACAAAATGTTGCGCCATTTCTCTTTAGGCCAGTCAATGTGCTCTTTGGCAAATTGTAACCTCTTCAGCATATGTCTTTTTTTCAACAGTGGGACTTTGCGGGGGCTTCTTGCAGATAGCTTGGCTTCACATAGGCGTCTTCTAATTGTAACAGTCCTCACAGGTAACTTTACACCTTCTTTAATCTTCCTGGAGCTGCTTGTTGGCTGAGTCCTTGCCATTTTGGCTATTCTTCTATCCATTCGAATGGTAGTTTTTTGCTTTCTTCCACGTCTTTCAGGTTTTGGTTGCCATTTTAAAGCATTTGCGATCATTTTAGCTGAGCAGTCTATCATTTTCTGCACTTCTTTATATGTTTTCCCCTCTCCAATCAACTTTTTAATCAAGGTACGCTGTTCTTCTGAACAATGTCTGGAACAACCCATTTTCCTCAGAATTTCAGAGAGAAATGCACTGTAACCAGCATGTACAACATTTGCTGCCTTCCTTCCTTAAATAAGGGCAATAATTGCCACCTGTTTTTCAAAGAATGAATGACCTCACTAATAGAAGTCCACACTGCTATTATTTTGAACATGCCCCTTTCAATGAGTGATTCAATTACACAGAATCAGCAGCATGCATGTCATGACTGTTGGGTCTGTTGGATTTCTATTACTCTACTACACCTGCTAGTAAATTATTTGCCATGTAGAAATATCATTTCTACCAAAAACAGTGATTGATCAGGTTAGTGATATCTGACTACTATTATTTTGAACACAACTGTACGTGATTTTGCATTTCCGGGTAGGGTGGGTGCGTGCGTGCCATACCCACACCACCTTTCTTGGCTGCGGCTGTCAATCACCGGGTCCCAGCCGGTAATTACTTACCATCGCCCGGTGATTTCTGACAATCACCGATGGGGAGGAGGACTGTTTTGTTTATGAACAGTCCTCCTACCTATCAGCTTGGGCACACTGCTCTGGATGGCTGTGCACAGCACAGCCTTCCAGAGCAGTGTGTTTACAGTGAAACACACAGACACCACCCCCTAGTAAAACACTCCCTGCAAACAGTTAACACTTTGATCGCCCCTCATGTTAACCCCATTCCTACCCAGTGCCATTAGTAAAGTGCTCGTGCTTTTTTTTTTAGCACTGATCGCTGTATTGGTGTCACTAGTGATGTCAGTGACACGAAGTCAGTTCCCCCCAGTGTCAGAATGTCTGCATCAGTCCCGCTATAAGTCGCTGATTGCCACCATTCATTTTCATTTACATGTATTGGGATTTTTTTTAGCAAAGACATATCGCAGAATACATTTTGGCATAAATTTATGATGAAATTGGCTTTTGAAAATTTTTTTACTGGACAGGTTTAATAGCAAAATGTCAAAAATATTGTTTTTTTTTTAAAAAAAAAAATTAAAAAATGCATAGGCGATTAAATACCACTGAAAGAAAGCTAACATTTGTGGGAAAAAAAGGACTTAAATTTCATTTAGGTGCAGCATTGCATGACCAGGCAATTGTTAGTTAAAGTAACAGTGCCGTTAATGCAAAAAAATGGCCTGGTCAGGAAGGGGGGTAAATCCTCAGGAGGGCAAGTGGTTAACTAACTATTGAAGCTAATAAACAATGGTTTAGGAAGATTAACTATATCAATTCTCAATTCAACAGTAAAATGAACATTAACCATGACTATGAATTGTGTTATATTTTCACACAACAAGTGTAACAGCACAGCACCAAAACCGCTGGACACAATAGAAGTCTATGGGAAAATGCAGCTAACCTGCATAAAAACTATAGGTACACTGCTCTGCAGCCAAAGAGCAGTGGATCAGTGTGACGCCACCCTTCGGTGCAATTTTTTGGATCCTAGCATGAGAGGAGTTAGAAATACATTTCTTAAAAAAAGTAATTCCTACTTAGCAGTTAAATAGACAAATAAAGAAATCTTTATATTTTCTCAAACATATGTGTAATTTTTCTCAGTCAAAATTATATGGACAACAAGGCAGTAATATATAGTCAAGGAGCCAATATATAAAAAATTAAATAGTATGGTGTGTTTTAATAAATAATGTCAATTTAATCTGAAAGGATTAAAGTACAATTAATGTAAATTATACACTAAAGATTTAAAAGAAGTATGGGCTTGTAAAAAAAGAAGAAAAAAATATGCTACTCATCTAGATGGATGTAGCATCGATCCGATGCAGCATCTGTCCCCCGCCGGCTCTGCACTGGAAACAGAGATCAAGCACCACTAAATGCTGAGTTCTCCCCTTCGCTCTGAGCAGAGAGACCTGTGACTGTCAGTCAATGCCTCTATGCTCTGCCCCCCCATGCTCAATTGAGCAGTGGGCTGGGGAGGGTAGGGAGCTGTTGACTCAGACTCTCAGTGGTGCAGCTGAGAGGCTGAGCCAGCTGCTGGTCCAGGCTTCTGGGTTGATCCCGACCAGGGGCGGACTGACCATTTGGAAACTCGGCCACTTCCCGAGGGCCCGGGTCAGTAGGGGGCCCCATGAGATGCCCCTGGTACCTTTTTCATAGGCTTTTTGAGTTTGGGCAAGGACACAGGGGCCCCATGATCCCCTATTGCCCGCGGGCCCCATGAGTTGTCAGTCCGCCCCTGATCCCGACCATAGGGTTGGGATCTTTTCAGAGCCTGAACTGGCTCTGTGTTATCAGTCAGCAATGGGTTTTAGCCCTCTGTCTTCAGAAAAGAAGTCACAGGAGTGCACTACAAACTGCACTCCTGTTATTCCCAGTAGAAGTATAGCCAAAATAGCTTTGGCTATTCTTCGCCTTCAATGTACAGTTTACTAGCAGACTCCTTCCATAAGAAAGGTTACCATTAAAAAATGATCAATACCAGCACAAACACATGCTTGAAAACCCAAAGAAAAACATCTACAATACAAAGAGAAAAAAATACAATGTACCTTTAGTAACCACATACAATCCAGTACTAGAAGGGCAGTACCAGAAAGGCACCATCATAACAGAGGATGAAACTCGGAAAGAAATATTCCAACAACCACCAATGTTGGCTTCTAGGCTGCCACTTAATCTCAGACAAGCTAATCAGCAACTTCATTTATTTTGATTAGAAAGTTACAAGTAAAGGAACCACACCTTTACAACGATAAAACACTGCAGCCAAATCAGTCTGTTAAGGCGGAACTCTGGGCAAAAACTTCTATATGTGTCCTTGTTGCTAATTTTCTACCTTTACTGAATGTGTCATCCTGTTTGTAAGTCCAGTGGCTGCTTTGCCTCTTATTACCCCAGCCACTGGTCTTGGCTCATTTCTGCTGTAGTTCTTTCTCCAGGAAGCAGTGATGTAATTCAGCCCCACTTGCAGTGATGGGTGGACCGAGACTCTGACACATTCAACATGTACAGGCCTAGTGTCAGGGCTCTGTCCACAGCAGAGGCACTCGGAGACCTGGCATTCCTGCCAGTACCTTGCATGGCCATAGAAATGCACACTGGCGAAAATCTATGCGCACTGGTGCACGGATACGAGCTGGAACACGCATGCGCACTGGAGCATAGTTATGTATGCATTAGCCCAGTTTCATGCCAGATGGCCTTTATAAGGAAGCCCATCACTCCCTCAAATTGCTGGTTGATCTCTGGCTCCCCAGTACCTTTGTCCATGTTCCCTTGCTACTGTGATCTGCGGTTACCAATTTGGCTTGTTCCTGGACCTGTCTTCTCTGCCTGACTCCTGATCTGACCACGGCTTGGCTAACAGATATTCTCACCTGCTCTCCTGATCTGACCTCGGCTTGGCTAACGGATATTCTTACCTGCTCTCCTGATCTGACCCTGGCTTGGCTAATGGATATTCTCACCTGCTCTCCTGATCTGACCCCGGCTTGGCTAATGGATATTCTCACTTGCTCTCCTGATCTGACCCAGGCTTGGCTAATGGATATTCTCACTTGCTCTCCTGATCTGACCCAGGCTTGGCTAATGGATATTCTCACTTGCTCTCCTTGCTCTCCCCGACTATCCTATTGACTACGTCTGCTCCAATCTCCACCCGGCATCTGACCTTGGCTTGAACTGTCCTCTGCTCTCTGAAGGCCTGCGTACCTCTCACAGGCGCCACCTGTCTGCAGACACCATTCCAGTGCATCAGCTGTGCTCCTGGGTGTACCTCTGACAAGCACTCCTACAGGCGACCCATGCTACTTTTGGGCCTGACTCCTTCTGTTCCATATCCAGGGGAGTCTGGAACTTAACAAGGGAAACCCTCTCTCCATTGGACTCTAACACCAGGTACGTGATACCTAGTGTACCAGCCCACATTCACTACAGTTCCCTGTGGTTGATGGGAACTTGTTTACTTTTACTGCAGATAGAGAGGAGAGGATATGATGTAATCCCTGCTGGTACATCTCCTTCTTGGCAGAGCAGATGCTGTTATATTTTGAATTACAGTGATAAGGTCATGAAAATTTAGTTAGATGTTTCTCCTAAATTGTAAGGTTTTCAAAATGTTATTAACGGTTTAGTGTTGTGTGTAGGGGAGTGTACTAATGGATAATTTATTTGCTTATCCCGGAGTTCTTCTATAAAAAGTGTCACACACTTTCAGTATTACAGGATCTTACAGCTGTACCTCCAGTAACGTTGTGTAGCTCATCCAATGCAAAAGATGCAACCAAGGATCTTACATTAGCAAAACAAGGAAGAAGTTACAAAAAAGAATGAATGTACACAGACACAAATAAAGAACATAAGGATGATGATTTTTGTGGAACATTTTTTCACAACTAGACCAAATTATGGAAGACATGATTGTTTTATAAGGAACTCCACAAATACTCAGGAAAAGAAAACCTTTGAACCAAGAATGATCATTTTATTTGACACAAAGGAAAATGGACTAAATATGGACTTTAGTTTTCTAAATCACTATCAAACAGTTTAATGACCACTCTCACCTCTTTTACTCTTTCCTCCCTCTCAGTCCATAGCCCTCTTCTTTCCTTATGTCACCAACTATCCAAGTGTAGCACCTCCCTGACAATTGGAGGCATGGTGGTCCCCCAGAGATGGGGTGGGCTAGCAGTTCCCCTCAGGGGTAGATTATTTAGACATAGTGGGACATATATAATTATGAGTGCCAACAATCATTAATAGCATCAGTTTCCTTTTTCTCCAGGAGAGTCAACTAGCCTCCATTGGATTCCATGCTGTTCCTACTCTTCTGCAGTAGAGTCATCCAATCTCCATGGGACTCCATTCTGCCTCCATTGAATATCAACAGTACCAGGCCTTGTCACTTCCCAGGCACCCTCAAGCTATACAGGCCTAAATTAACAGCTTCATCACATGCACCTTCCCAAGGCTGGAGGTGGGGAGAAAGAGTGCTTGCATCAGCCAGCCCCAAATATTTAAAACCTTTCCCATAAATGCCCCACTGGCAAAGGAAACTCCTAGTGGTGGGAAAAGATATGATGTTTTGTAATCCATACCTACTCCAAGATTTCACCTTAATATCAGAGTGCCACCTTTTGACTGGAGGGTTATAACCCCTGTCAGATTTTTTTTGCCATATATGTCCCATTGAAGAGATTTCCCTTTACTTCCTGTCCTATAGCCAAACAGGAAGTGAGTGGAAATTCCTGCAAATTAAGGGAGTTTATTGGGGATCCCTAGAACCAGAACTTGTATCCCCATTGGAAGATTTCCCTTCTATTACTTTTCTGGGGTCAACCCAAAATTTGGGATTTTCTTTTACTTAAACAGTAAACAGTACAAATAGAGATGGTGAATCTCCTTAATAGGGGCACTGAGAGAATAAAAACCTGACAGGTGTTCTAATCCCTCACCACTCTATCCAAAACTTAAAAAAACAACTTTTGCCTTTAGTTATACTTTCAGGGAAGCTGTGCAAACCACAGACTACAAATTATCATCAGCCGACTACAGCCATGTAAAACTACTATAAATTTAGACATTCCTGCTTAAGGCTGGTAGGCTGCATGAGTGTAATTATCATTGCTGTGTATGTTTATTTGTGTTTTTCCCTCAGAATTTGTCTTATGTAACATCGCGCTAAAACTTTGCATATTAGAATTGCTTGGACCTTGAAGCTCAGACACTCTGAAAGCTTGCCTTGAAAATTTGGATGTTAGTGCAAATAAAAAATATCATGGATAGTACTTCATTTTTAGTGAGTTATCAGAATTCTGATTTAGAACAATTTGCTGGCTTTTTATTTAAAAGGGCTTCCACCAGATTTTTCCAAAAGGGTCTGTCAAAGATGGAATAAATTATTTAATAAGTACAGGAACAAAAATGGTGACTTTCGCAGTCCCTCCAAATATGTCTAAATATACAGCATTTCATCTCATTAAACAACTGGAGGGAAATCTAGAGAACACATGAGAATGCCAAGTATCATCACATTAGCACCTTGGAATTGGTTTATGTATCTAAATAATTAATCAAACTGTTTCCAATTTTCTAGGTAGATAAAGGTGTCAATACCAAACTCCCAATGTGTAATATACTTAGGCACCAAGGGGAAACATGTTAAAACTATGAATATATAGCGGAAATAATTCCCAGGGTGTGGGGGTCTGTATTGCAAATATGTTCAGAAGGTTTACGCTTCTATAGAAGTATCAAAATGTCACAAAAGAAAAAGATAATGTTTGATTTGAATATACTGAAAGATTTCTTAGGTGCTATAGTGTGCGAGTCTTTAAGCTATTCAAAAGTTACAAAGTCTGAGGGGCACAGGATCTTCCTTTTTTAAACACAAATGTTCTTTTCAATTTCAAGTTCATACTGGACTTCCATCTAAAGATCTAACGGCCTCTAGTTAAATTCCTTTACATCTTTTGTTTTCTTACAGCAAGAGTGCCTGGAGCTTCTGACACTCTCCAGCTTGGTGAACTGGCTTTTCACAATTGATCCGAAAATGGGGGGTAAACTGACAGACCAATAGCTGATTAAGTTCTGTTAGTTTCACATACAAATCTGTGACAAGTCTAGATCCAAGCTAAAATGAATACATTTGTGTTAGTACATGATTTATAAAGATTGCATAGGAACATGAGATTGAAAGTTGTCTGATTCAGCGGTGTATGCAAAATGGTCTAATGATCATGTACTGAGACTTAGGAAAAAATTAAGATTCAGTACATGTTGGATTAAAGATAGGTGTTGGTGGGGCAATACTGGATCCCACAGCAATGCCCAGCTACTCTGCATAGTATGTACCTTTGAATATAAAATAGTTATTTACATATATACAAGATAAACATTTTATAAGAGAATATATTTTTTTCAATATCACAGCTTTTGCAACAATAGTTTGCATATACAGTAGTTGCATATGAGCATCATAATTGCATAGGTAATAAACGTAGTCTCACTACACTTTTCAACTTATTAAGTACATTTCTAAATCTTAAAGAGACAAATGATCTGGTTTTTAAAACAATGATTTTTTTTTGTTGGTTGGAATAGAAATGGGCATACAGTAACAACATCAATGCTGACAGAGACATGCACCTATGTTGCACATATTCAGTCAAAGGTCTCTGTGATATAGCACACACAGAAGGAAAGTACTACATACCGTGGATATAAAAAGTCTACACACCCCTGTTAAAATGTCAGGTTTCTGTGATGTAAAAAAAATGAGACAAAGAAATAATTTCATAACATTTTTCACCTTTAACCTCTTGCCAACCAAGCTATAGCCAAATGATGGCTACAGCGCGGTTGTCCAGTTCTGGGAGGGTGTCATATGATGTCCTCCCAGAACGAGCCCTCCCGAGCTCTCTGTGGTCGCTGTGTCCTGCGGACACAGCTGATCACGTGGTGAGGTAAAAGGCCAATTACAGACCGGAGACAATGAAGGTCATGTCTCCCTAGAGCTCCGTCCATCCCTGGCCTTAGCAACTCACCCACAGCGCAATTACAGCTCCCAGGCATCCCTGGGTGAGTCACATCAGCCCCGCACCCGGCCCGGCACATAAGGGGAGGAATAATGGGGAAGATCGGGTGCTGAAAGCCCTCTTCCCTGCTGCCACATGACCTGCGGCCTTGGCCGCTGCAGCGGTTCCTCAGTAGACCGCAATCCCACGGCCTAAAGTATGGCCGCAAGTCCGAGACGAGCTCCAGACCCCCAGCAGCGGCGGGAGGTACTGCTCCATCCCACACTGTGCAGCCAGCATCCCCAACCTCTCTGAACCCCCAGATGGAAGATCCTGAGCCACTGACACTGGTAGGGGGGGCATTAGAACACCCTTCTCTAAGTCACCCTCCCTCTGCTCCTTCCATGCCGCATGTATCACCTTCTCTCACGGTATCTGTATTGGAGGAAAAATTACAAGTATTTCTACGCAACATTACCGCCCCTATATCCGCTGAAGTGAGCAAATTGGCTTTGGATCTTAGAGGGGAAATAGCCCAGATCGGAGAACGTGCAGATCAATTGGAGAATAAATTTGACAAATTGGTGCAATACGTCCATATCTTAGAAGAAGATAACGCGTATCTGAAGCACACCATGTCACAAATCCAGCTCCAACAAGGAGATTTAGAAAACAGGGAACACCGGCAGAACATCCGTATTCGCGGTATGTCTGAATCTATTGCCGACTTCCAGCTCCACTGACATCTCTTGTCCTTTTTCACCGCAACCACCCCCATGGTTCCAGAAGCAGATTGGCACCTGGACAGGGCACACTGATCACTAGGCCCCAGACCTGCTGATGGCACCGCTTTCATTTTTTTGATAGTAAAGAAGCCTTGTTATCTTTGGTACACAACAAACCCTCCTTGGAATTTAAAGGGGACAGGCTCCAGCTCTTTTGTGATCTTTCTCCGATTACCCTGGCCAAACGGCGGGCGCTGAAGCCAATCACCACACATCTTCAACAGCAGCGCATCCACTATCACTTGGGTTTTCCCTTTAAACTGGTTGTCTCCAAAGATTAATCAGAGTGACTTGCGAGCCACAGGTGTGATAATTACTAGAGGATCGCAAACATGAAACACATAACTACAACTGTGTTGGAAATATCTACAAATATATGTTGCGCTCCTAAATACTTCTCAATAAATATTAAATTATTACCATTAAATAAATTCAAATTATGATACAAATAACTAATAAAAGTGTATAAATACCAAAAAAAATTTAAATAGATAATTTCAACTAATCAATCTCCTCCAAATAAATATCAAAATAATTTCGCAAATTGATCAGGGAGCATTGTCTATTTGATGCCAGGCGGATTAGGCACCCTCTCCACAAACAATTCACCTTCTACTCCACTCCTTATCATAGTTGTTCCCGCCTAGATAATTTTTTTTTATCTCAGCTCCTCTGCTCCCTCTCCTGGTTTCCTCTGACATCAACCCTATCACATGGTCTGATCATGCCTCTTTGACCTTAAACATGTTATTCCCTAATGTTATGCCAAAGGCATGCCATTGGTGCCTCAATGAGACCTTTTTAACCACGGAACATCTCCGTGCTAAGCTCTCGCAGGGACTTGACATGTACTTCCACCAGAATGTAGGCTCCATACCATCTACCTCGACCGTGTGGGAAGCCCACAAGGTGGTATTTTGGGGTCTTTGTATCTCCATGGGTTCTCATTTGAAGAAATCCTCAGAGAGTGCCAAGATTTCCCTAGTTTGCCAGTTAACCCTGGCTGAACGTAGACTTTTTGCAAAACCGTCCATTTCTTGGCTGCATAAAGTGACCTCTCTTCGTGACCAAATCAAGGCTCTTGATGCCTGCAAGTTCACAAAATCTCTTCTCTGGGTCAAACAGAAATTCTACGAATTCTCTAATAAACCTCACCGTATGCTCGTCAATCGACTCAAAGCACAATCTCGCTCTACAATGCCAGACCATCTTATCCAGCCGAATGGGGACCCTACCTATGATCCCCATCTAATGGTTTCCCTTTTTGGCTCATATTATGAGTCCCTTTACAACTGTTTGACCCCAGATCTCCATCCTCCCCTCAGAGTGACCTCTTTTGATAGGTTCTTTAACTCTCTACTGTTACCGAAGCTATCGCCTTCTGACATCTCGGCCCTTAATGCTGACATTTCATCTGAAGAACTATTTGATACAGTTAAACATCTCCCTTCACGCAAAACCCCAGGCCCAGACGGACTGCCCTACTCTTATTACAAAACCTTCATTGGTATCCTGGCTCCCCATCTTCTCTCTCTTTATCAAGATTTTTTCAAGGGTATCACTCCCCAGGCTGACTTCTCCCGTGCATATATTTCTGTAATTCCCAAACCTGACAAGGATCATTCTTAGATAATTATCATCATATTGCTCTATTAAACTCTGATTACAAGATTTTTACTAAGATCCTAGCCAATAGGCTGTCCAGGCTCATCTCCAAGCTCATACACAGAGACCAAGTAGGCTTTGTTCCTGCCAGACATGCAGCGGATAATACCAGGAGATCCATTGACCTGGTTGACTTGGTTAACTGGTCTTCTACCCCCACCATTTTATTGAGCTTAGATGCCCGAAAAGCTTTTGACTGCCTCAGCTCACCTTATATGTTTGGCTTCCGTGGACCGTTTGTGGCAGCTTTGAAAGTTCTTTTACCCTTCCTCACAGGTCAGATTGGCCTCTTTTCTCCCACCCCTTTTCCAGATTTCGAATGGTACGCGACAGGGATGCCCACTCTCCCCTCGATTGTTTATCCTCTGCTTGGAACCGTTGGCTATTGCAATGCGGTCTCACCCCGACATACAAGGGATATTATCCCATGGCCGTGAGTACAAACTATCCCTATTTGCAGATGATATCCTACATACAATCTTGAATCCCCAAATCTCCCTTCCAGTATTGTATAAAATGTAATGTCAGTTCGGGACCCTCTCAGGTTACAAGGTTAATACCTCCAAAACTGAAACACTCCCATGTCACATCCCACCAGCTGTCCTCTCGTCCCTCCAAGAATCCTTCCCTTATCGATGGTGCACTCATTCTCTAAAATATTTTGGTACTAGCCTCACCTCCTCCTACAGTTCTATATATGATGCCAATTTTCCACCCTTATTTATAGCTATCTCTCGCTCCTTGAAATTCTGGGATACCCTACCCATATCCTTCCTGGATCACATTGTCCTAAAAATGACTGTGCTGCCCAAACTCCTGCATTTATTTGCGACTCTCCCTGTTCCTGTTCCTATGTCCAAACCACATTCCCTCTAGAAATCTCTTCTACACTTCATTTGACATAATGATCGACACAGAATCGCACGTAGTGTACTACTTTCTCTGCGTTCTAGAGGAGGCCTAGGTGCACCGGATATCGTGTCCTATTACCATGCTAATCACCTCTGCTTTCTTACATCGTGGTCCACCTACTACCCTCCCAACCTGTGGACTGAGATCGAGTCCTTACAATTGACCCCGGCTCTCTCCTCTGGTCGATCTCGGTGGTAAATCTTGCCTCTATCCGTCGTCTCTTCCTTGGACCCATGCAATTCTCTATGAATATCTGTCAGAAATGTAAGACTAGGTTTGCATTGACCTCAGATTGCTCCCCACTGACTAATATCCTCTTTAACCCCAACCTTCCTGATAGTCTGGCCATGGCTTGGGTGCTCCCTTGGGTCACAGCCAGTCTCTTCCAACTACGCCACTTGGTACATCCTATGACTCAGAAGCTGCAATCATTCTCATACCCCCAGAAAGAAGATCTGCCTTCCCAACATTTATATACTGTATCTACCTCCAGATATGCCACTTTTTCTCTACCATGTCCCCCACATTGACCCTTGGGAAACCCACTCCCTTTGAGCGTCTATGCATCCTGGGTCCACATCAAAGGGGCATCATTTCTAATACATACAAACTTCTTATGGATGCTTCCCCCCTCTCTACTCACACTCATCATTACATGCGCAAGTGGTCCCAGTTTTTACAATATGACATTGACCTGATGCAGTGGAAGAAAATTTGAGAAAACACATCTAAACCTTTTGTCTGTGTGGTTTATAAGGAAAATGCATACAAAAGTATGATGCTGTGGTACAAAACTCCCGATGTAATCCATGCCTTCAACCCGAATGAGTCTTCCGCCAGCTGGCGTTGCGGGAAAGACTTTGGCTCCCTCTTCCATAATTTTTGGACCTATGGATCCATTGTTCCTTTTTGGGAAGAGGTTTTGCCCTTTTTACAATTGCTATTACATACCTTTCTTCCCTTTGAGCCCCTATACTTTTTATTGAGCCTGCCATTCCCAGGTCTTCTCAAAATGGCCAGGAAACTCACCACGCATATTCTGACTGCGGCTAGAAGAAGCATTCCTATGTGTTGGCTATCCTCTACACCTCCTTTGATGCCAACTCTGTTTAAAATTATTGCTGATGTGAGACAGATGGAATACTTGACCGCTCTATATGCCTGTTCAATTGCTGTGTTCGAGGCAGTGTGGCACTGTCAGGAATGGACTCGCCAATAGTGGTGGGACTCACCTGCCTTGTGGGTTGCAGTACCAGGACTGGCCAGCGGGTGCTCTCAGCAACCAGAGGCTCACTCCTGCAGTCAGCCAAAACACCTGAGACTGATTGCAGAAGGTGCATATAAGGAATGGCCAGACTTGCAATCAGGGCCTTGGTGTATGTTTCCCAAGAGCCCCTGTACCTGCATCTTGTCTGCTTTCTGTCTGATCCTGCTTGATCCCTGACTCTGATTGAACTCCACCTGTCCTGACCTCTGCTATTCCTGACCACTCTCCAGTCTGCTCCTTTGTACCTTGTCTGCCTGATTGTTCCTGACCCGGCCCGTCTGACTACGCTCTGCCTCCTCTTTTGTACCTTACCTGCCCGTTTGCTACCGACCCGGCCTGCCCGACTACGCTTAGTATTGTTCTTTTGTTATCTGTTGGGGGTTTGGTTTGGTTTGTTTGCACTGTGTTTATGTTTAGTCTTGCACTGCGTTTATGTATTGTTTAGTCTTAAATAAATTATATTGTTTATACTATATCTGAAGCCTGCATTTCCCTTTGTCAGTCCACACACCTCTGGTCATACCCGGAGCCCTGACAGGCACCCATGGGATAATTTCACCTCTTCCCACATTTTTTTAAATGTACGGTTCTAATGGCCTCCCCACTGTTGCTATGTGATATTATTATGTTTGTAACCATGCAGATTTTCGATGTTCTCCCGCTTTCCCTTATGTTCCTCTTTCAATTTAATGTTTGTACATATATATATGAAAACAAATAAAAACTGTTAATACGAAAAAAAAGGAAGGCCAATCACAGCAGTCTTTTACCACGTGATCAGCTGTGTCCAATGATACAACAGATCACCGAATAAATACAATTGATGATTATCGGATGCACTTTCCTCATGTTGTCACAGCATGAGGAAAGTACTGCCAATGACCGGCAACTGTCAAAGAGCAGATCGGCACTGATGATCAGTGCCACCCACCAGTGCCCAGCAGTGCTGCCCAGCAGGTGCACCCATCAGTGCCATCAGTCAATGCCATCAGTGTCGACAGTCAGCGCCGCCCATCATTGTTGCCTATCAGTGTTGCCCATCAGTGCCCATCATTGCTGCATATCAGTGCAGCAGCATCAGTGCCTCCTCATCAATGCCCACCAGTTCCACCTCATCAGTGCTACCTATCAGTGCTGTGTATCAGTGCAACCTCATCAATGCACATGCTCTTTTTTTGTTGATAATGCAAAAAATAAAAAACGCCAGTGGCGATTAAATACCACCAAAAGAAAGCTCTATTTGTGTGAAAAAAAATGATAACAATTTCATTTGGGTGCAATGTTGCATGGCCACGAAATTGTCATTCAAAATGTGAGTGCTGGAAGCTGAAAATTGTCTTGGGCACGAAGGGGGTAAAAGTTCCCAGTAGGCAAGTGGTTAATGTAACCTATAAACTGTACAACTCAGTTGAACAACAA
The DNA here is from genome assembly GCF_062004578.1 of Staurois parvus. Taxonomy (NCBI): domain Eukaryota; kingdom Metazoa; phylum Chordata; class Amphibia; order Anura; family Ranidae; genus Staurois; species Staurois parvus. The sequence goes on along the minus strand of NW_028318264.1, from coordinate 3,875,482 downwards.
ACTGAAATATTTTGGGAGGAAGTAAAAATAAAAAAATATGGTTGCATACGTGTGCACACCCTTAAACTAATACTTTGTTGAAGCCCCTTTTGATTTTATTACAGCACTCAGTCTTTTTGGGTATGAGTCTATCAGCATGGCATATCTTGATTTGGCAATATTTGCCCACTCTTCCTTGCAAAAACACTCCAAATATGCTAGATTGTGAGGGCATCTGCCATGCACAGCCCTCTTCAGATCACCCCACAGATTTTCCAATCGGATTCAGGTCTGAGCTCTGGCTGGGCCATTCCAAAACTTTAATCTTCTTCTGGTGAAGCCATTCCTTTGTTGATTTGGATATATGCTTTGGGTCATTGTCATGCTGAAAGATGAAGTTCCTCTTCATGTTCATTTTTGTAGCAGAAGCCTAAAGGTTTTGTGCCATTATTGACTGCTGTTTGGAACTGTTCATAATTCCCTCGACCTCGACTAAGGCCCCAGTTCCAGCTGAAGAAAAACAGTCCCAAAGCATGATGCTGCCACCACCATGCTTCACTGTGGGTATGGTGTTCTTTTGGTGATGTGCAGTATTTTTGCTCCAAACATATCTTTTGGAATTATGGCCAAAAAGTTCAACCTTGATTTCATCAGACCATAACACATTTTCCCACATGCTTTTGAGAGACTTCAGATGTGTTTTTGCTAAATTTAGCTGGGCTTGGATGTTTTTCTTTGTAAGAAAAGGCTTCCATCTTGCCACTCTACCCCATAGCCAAGACATATGAAGAATACGGGAGATTATTGTCACATGTACCACACAGCCAGTACTTATCAGATATTCTTGCAGCTCCTTTAATGTTGCTGTAAGCCTCTTGGCAGCCTCCCAGACTAGTTTTCTTCTCGTCTTTTAATCAATTTTGGAGGGTCGTCCAGTTTTTGGTAATTTCACTGTTGCACCATATTTTCTCCACTTGATGACTGTCTTCACTGTGTTCCATGGTATATCTAATGCCTTGGAAATTCTTTTGTACCCTTCTCTGACTGATACCTTTTAACATTGAGATCTCTCTGGTGCTTTGGAAGCTCACTACGAACCAAATCTCAAAATATAGGAATTTTTGCAATTTAGTAGTACCAGTAGATATAACATCCACATAGGCACTGCAGCCTGAGTACATTGGACCTAAACACATAAGAGACACTGTTCAAAATCAAGTAGGAGCTGCATTTATTCGCAGCAAGTAGAACATGTCTGCCTACAAGAACATACCCAAACCCATAGTTCCATTCAAGATTTGCTGCTCTTATCATACATGGACAATCCAGGTGCTAGCTTGTCTCCACTCTCCAGCAAAGATATACGAAAAATATCAGCCACACTCCAAACCTAGCTCCTCTTTGCTGTATTTATTGTCAGCAAAGTGACTGCATACTCTGTTCACCCGAAAACCATACTTCCGTAATACGTTTCACCACTCCTGGCTTGTCCACAGGAATAGGGCACTTCTTCTATCCTTGTGAGGGGGGAGAACCAGTTGTTCTTTAGAGTTGGCTCATTCAGACAAAACGGTAACTTTTTGTGTGGAAAAAAGCATATGTAATTGAAAGTTTTATTTTTTTTTTAAACCAATACTTTATCCTGAGGTTTGTGTGTCTCTGTGAGAATGTCACATTGTGGCACAGAAATATGGAGTATTGTATGGTTACAAGGACTGTTGCTTAGGTGTGCAGTGTATAGAGCTATAAGGTTCAGATTCTGTTTCATCATTCCTCTTTAAGCCACTCCCACTGTTAGGCAAAACCTGACCATGTCCACTGTTTGCCACAGGTTCCATCCCAGGGTTTTCCAGGTCTTTCATAAGTATAGTCATGCTTACATTTTATTAATAATGTCATCCAGGGTAGCACCAAAAAGCCACACATACTGCATGCATAAATTGCCAAGGCTTTCTTAGACATCTGGTCAGCGGACCAACAGTTAAGCCAGACCACATTAGAGCTTTCAAAGCAGAGTGGCTACATCCAAAGCTGCATCACACACGTACTTGAGGCCTTCTACCAGCTAGTCCACAAGTTACACATTAACTGGAGGTATGTGTCCATTACCGAGATTGTGGTGCAAGAGCTTAACCCACTCAGCGAGTGTCTGAGACACAGAGGCCATGGCTAAAACTGGGCTGAGGGCCAAGCCAGCAAATGAAAGAGTGGGCGATCAATGCCACCTTCCTGTCTGTGGGATTCTTGAAAGAAGGCGACATATCCACCGGTATCTTGGTCACCTTGTTCAACCTAGAGACAGGAGAATCCATGAAAGGAGAGAGGTCCACCATTTCAGAAGGGCCTCCTCAAAGAGAAAACACATCGAAAAAAGTTTCAGGACTGCAAATGACCACTGTTGGTGCTCCCAATTCTTGTAGATAAATCTAGATAAATCTATTGAAATAGGCAGTGTAAGGAAAAACCTTAGTGACATTAACTGGCTTGTGAGAGTTATAGGGGGCAGCAAATCTCCTTGGCAGCCCCAGGAGTATCCTCGATTTTTAAGGTTTCCTGCACCAAGGTATTGCGTGCAAACGCAGTGCCTTTTCATGCGCCAGCAGTGGTGGTGTAGGAATAGTCTTCACTGTCAGAGGGATTGGGGACTGTGTCCTCTAAGCACACAGGGAAATGGGAACCCCAGCAAGACTCACCACCAATGTGACTTAGGACACCTGAGTAGCAGTGCTGTGAGACATCACCCAGCTAACAGGGCAGAATCGTGCCAAAAAAATAAAAAATTTGGTTAAGAATACACTAGGTGCCACACACACACTGGTTCTGCACAAGGGGACCACAAAAAAGTACTGCCACTTGGCTACAAGAAAATGGCCCCCATTTGATCACCACCAAAACATAAACTGTGTACCACATGATTTGGGAAGCTGACCTTCTCCATGAAAGTCACCAAACCAGACTACTCCAAAATGGCCAGTAAACAGGAAAAATGGTTGCCACCCCCCACGTACCTCACCAAAATTAGCCACAACAGATCTAACAAGGAAAAAAAAAAGTGGGAGAAGAAAATCATGGAACCACAGGTCCCAACAGGGAGGTAGATCCTCACTAGACAGAAAAAAAGCTGACCTATCACAGAAAGGGGGTTTACTATCAACTAGGACTGCCCATAGGCAGTACTGTGCTTGTTTTTTTCTGCCTAGTGTCCTACTCCTGAAGGTGGCGCTATAATCCTACAGTCAGGAATATGAAGAGCTGTATCCATCAGTGAACTCAGAAAATAATTTTACTCTGATTAATTAAACAAAATCCTGTTTTGTCATGGGGTTTTGACTTTTTCACAGTAAAGCAGGGCAGATAAATTATTATGGGCATTGTTAACGTTTACATTGTTCTATTTGCTGAAAGTGGTAATTTTGAAACACATTACACAGGCATGTTTCACTGTTATGAGCAGGAAAACGGAAAATTGAATGACAGATATGTACCGTAATTTTCCTTTCCCGATGGGCTCCATGTCAGCACAGCTGGTAAGGGCCCCATCCCCCCATGTTTCCAGGACCTAACTTATAAATATGAGCTCACCTGCAAATATGAGCTCACCAGTGTCCTGTAACTAGCCCTACCAAGCTGGGTGGGAATTGTGCTCACATGGAGCCCGTCAGGAAAGGAAAGTTACGGTAAGTATCTGTCATTCACTTTTCCATTTCCCTGACAGCTCCATGTCAGCACAGCTGGGAACTAAATAGCCACACAGGGGAGGGATAATGCTACACACTCCTCAATTCTGGCTAAAAAGCAGAAGCCAGGATGCCTCTGCCAAACTCAACTGTCATTAAAACTGCTTCTATACAGCAATGAGCCATGAACGTATACATTGACCCCCACGTAGCTACCTTGCAAATAGTGTCTGGGCACGTTCAGCCTGCTGCTGCTGCTCACAAAATCGAGACCCTTTGGGTGGACAGTGAAGTGATGCCCCCTGGCACAACTAAGCCTTTCAACTTGTAGGCCAAGGAGATGAGTTTCACCAACCAGGAGGTAATAATCTTGTTGGAAGCCATAAAATCAGTACACACTCTACCTGTAATGACCAACAAGTGCTCCGACTTCCTGATGCCAAATGTCGCCTTGATGTAAAATTTAAAGCTTGACCCACATCTGATGGGCTAACTTCTTGGGTACTCCCCAAGAGGGATGTAAGAAGGGCAACTTTCCATGTGATATGGACTATGAAGGCCACTTTGGCACAATCTTGTGCATCAGCATGTGTACCACCCTATCCGGGATGAACATAAGAAAGGGTTCTTTAAACCTCAGGGCCACTAATACGGACACTCTTCTGGCTGATGTAATTGCCACCAGGAAAGCAGTTTTCAGCGAGAGGTACCACAAGTGGCCATTTTGACTGAAGGCATCTGATGCAAACAAGTCCAACACCAATGGGAGATATCACTTCATAAACAATCCCTTAGGTAGGTTTCAACCAAGTTTCGGCTTGAAGGACAGTATAAATGAGTGTTGCAAGCCCATTGTATGCTGATGAAGGCAGAGATAGCTGAAATGTGATCCCATAGCATACTTAAGCATAAACCTAAATCAAGCCCTGCCTACAGAGACTTCTGAATGTGACAGACTTGTGAAGAACCCAGTGTAAAACCTTGATCAGCAGCAGCAGCATATTCCACTATAGATACTGTTAGTGCTGTTCTTTGCTTTCATAAGAGTATTCACCACATTTACAGAGCCCCCGAGATCCATTAGCCTTTGCCTCTCAAGACCCAAGTTCACACTACATGCATTCCAGTTGCTTTTTCTCTGCATCCAAAATGCACAGAAAGTAGGTTATATGGTTGACAATGTCATAGTTCACATCAGTGCTTGCAGTTCGAGTGCGGTCCGGTTGCACAGAAAAAAAAAAAAGGAGAGCATGCTGCATTTTTTCTGCACAGAATTGCATTGGAACACAGTAAAACGCATCAAAAACACACCGAAACGCACCAAAAAAAGCAATTGAATGCACATGTCCTTATGTAAATTGAAGAAAAAGAGGGTAAAAATGAACTGGAAAGCATAAAAATGCACCGGAAAGTGTAAAAAATTCTTCAAAAACATACATGCGGAAATGCATCCAGAACGCATGTGGACTGCGATTCTATAGTGTGAACTGGCCCTCAAAGTGTATTAGCCTCATGTGACAACCTGTTAGGTGTCATCTTTATCCTGGGTTGGCATAATGGCAAAATAGTAAAGCAAATGTGAGAAGCCACCAACAGGTAATGTCATGTGTGAACACACAAAGTATTACTTTGTACACCTGTTATGCAGTGTTCTATCTGTGGAGGAGCTCAGGGTATGCAGAGCAGTAGCCAGCCATTAGGAGACAAAGCATTTTTACATTTAGCTTACCCAACCTCCGCCATCTGATTGTAAACACTGGCACTGCACACAAGAGAAGACTCTGCTTACACCACTGCCCACTTCACATGGACCCAGCGGACCCCAGACAAGGCTGTCAGCTGTGATAAAAGATGCCCCGAGGACCAGCAGTGGGGCTCCCTGGATTATGGGTCATTTAGCCGGTACACCAAGGACCTCATCCAGCTGAAACCCATACAGATGGACAGACCGCCCTTTAGACCAGCCAGGTAGAGGAGCACATCTAGGTCCTGCACATGGGAGGAAAAAAGAGGACCACTGAGGCTGCAGTGGGCTAAAATTTATGAGTTAGGTCCTGGAAGTATGGGGGGGGGGGGCTTACCAGCTGTGCTGACATGGAGCTGCCAGGAAACCCATTTTTAGAAATGCTTTTCCAGCCATTAGTGAAAAGAGGGTGCAAGGGAAATGTAGCACAGAACTACAAAACAGGTGAAAAAGGTGAATTTTGTTTAAAATGGCAATTGTTTTTTTAAAATACAGGGCTTACCAAACAAAATGTTATGCAGTACAAGTTTACATCTATGTAAAAACTCTAGGTTACCCCTCCCCCCAGTGTTTTGAAAAGAAGAAAACTATTTATCCTACAGCAACAAACTGAATTGTCTTTTTTTGCAGAAAATAAGCATAGATGTCTAAAATGTGTTGCAAGCCTTCCAGATGACCAAACATCTCAGCTGCACATTTCTCACAAATTATTATTATTTAAGGCACATGATAAATATAAAACATAAAAAAGAGACCCCTTTAACAAATATAACCAGGGACTAAAGCATTGATTAATTTATTCCACAGCTCATTTAGATAAACATGCATAAATTGTCCTTTAAATTCAAATAACATTTCCCAAAATAGTATTAAAATAAATGTGCAAATAACTGTCAAACCAGCTTCTGACAAGAAGTCTGCGGTGTGGCGGACATCGTGATTGACGTTGGATCTAATTCGGGGGACATACTTTTATTAAAGGACTTGTCAAAGAATGACTCCTGTCTTTTTTCACACTACAGCTTTTTTTTGTGAATGGGTAGCTGCACCATGTACCCCATACTCATTCACGTGGGGGGGGGCCGGAATCTGGGGGCCCCCTTGCTAAAGTGGGCTTCCAGACTCTAATAATCCCCCTGCTCGCAGACCCCCACAACCACAGCCCAGAGTTGTGGGAAAGAGGCCCTTGTCCACATCAACATGGGGACAAGGTGCCTGGGGGGGGAGCTCCTTACCCCAAAGCACCCCCCCCCATGTTGAGGGCATGTGGCCTGGTATGGTTCGGGGGGGGCGTTCGAATGCTTTTCACTACTAAAACACCGCATGACTTGATAAAATAACTCATGCGGTATTTTAGTAGCCTTTTTTAGTGAATTTACTATTTTTCAGTGCATTTTGGGCATCTGGGAGGGTCTCCTGAGGTTATCTTTTAAAAACGCTTCTAAACGCAAATCTGCATTAACGCGGTTAAACAAGGTATGCAAACGCAGCTAAACTGACATTTTTTAACCTACGTTTTCCAGCAGTCAGTTTCCATTGTTCAGAAGAGTTTCCCAAACGCCCATGTACATGAACCATTAGTTTTAAAAAAACGAGTGTTACTGTAGATAGAAAGTATACTTTTTATTCCAAAATTTTTCACATTTATAAGGGCACTAAAATTATGATTCTAGTACAAAGCAAAGTTATTTACAAATGAAATAAAGGCTTCCTTTTCAATTGTTTACATTTTTAAATGTGACACTAAAAGATAAAAATAATGAAAAAACTAAAGATATATACAGTGTGTGTGTATTTTTTTACCTCTGAGTTTGCTTTAACTGACATAACTTGCTAATCAAAGGTCACCGCTTTGATCTTCATATGAATGAAGCTGAATAAATATTTATAAGGGAGATGTTTTATCTAAAGAATTTGGATTTCTTTTTATCTAGTTCCTACTGTGATTGGGCAATAAAAAAGCAGCAAACTGACTGTGACAAACCCAACCGGGGCCTGGGCTTTTGGAGAGGACTAGGGACTAGCCTTCTACCCACTGATTATGGCCCATGGGGAGACTAGGGATTTCGTCTGCTACTTCTTATCAAAGCATGAAAAAGAGCTCAAGTTCAGCTTGTGATCACATGGAGAGAGTGGATCAGTCTGTGATGACGGATAATAACCTGATGAATGCTGAGAGCGAGGCTTGGATTAAGTCTCTCTTTATTGTCTTGAGTAAAGACAATAAAGCTTCCCTTCTGGAGTGGATGGAAAGGTGTCATTTTAACCTTGTACAGGTTAATGGTCAAAGGAAATATGGGGCCCTCCTGCAGACTAGGTTGGAAAAGCTCCTCCACTTGAGATGAAGATTTCCATACTGTTGAAATAGTGCATGAATTTTGTCTTGTGGTGACTTTTCTCGTGGACAGATTATACAAATGAAAGGCAAACACCTGAACGAAAGCATGTGTAATGTACATTGTATATACAGGGATGTGAGCTTGTTGCCGAGCTGCCTGAGGTGGGTTCTCTGGCTTGTCTGTTAATTAGATCACTGTTAGCTGTTGCCTCTACTCTACCATTTACACTGTTTAGGATAATGTTAGGATAATGTTATCAAGCTCTTGCCTAATCGGTGTGCGATGTTTAATGTGTAATATTTGTTTTTATTGTTCATGTGATCAGTCATTCGCTTGTGCTGTAACGAATCATAGCACAGCTGGGTCAACGTGCTTCCTAGTGCTGATCATTTATCATATGCTTGATCCATTGCACAGCAGAGGCCCTGCTATAGTATATCTGCGTGGGGCGGTTCGGAAATGGATATATAATTATATATGAGTAATAATGACCAAATCAATATGTTTAGACCTACCTGGTGTGTCTCTGCAGACTTACTGAGCACCTTTTACTGTGTATAACCCTACCTTTGTAATTCAAACTAAAATTGCATCCAACAAAACAATTCAACAAGGTACCCATAGATAAGGTGGAGAGTTAAACATAAACTCACTCAGTATAATAAATTCTTGTGAATTAAAGAACTGTATTCAAATCACAGATAACAATTTTTCACATTGTCAAATACTGGACAAAGACCATATTCAGCATTTTTTGGGAAGCTGTTTTGGTTTCTCACAACCTATATTAATGTCAATTTTCTTTGTTTGTCAACTTTCTCCTTATCAGCTGGAAAAAGAAAAAGAATATCTATGGCCCACACTTTTATATTTCAAGATGTGGAGGCTGAACCCAGCATCACTGCCAAGTGTGACAAAACTGACTTGAGTACGTCAGACATACTAACATCATATTTTACTGGTTAAGTAATATCACCTTCCCTACCTAGCAATCCACAATCATGCTACCTGAGAGGAGCCTGCAGATGTGGACCAGAAGGAAGGTGGCTGGTAAGAAGAGGTCCAGAAGATGGAACTCCTGTCCAGGGGCGGACTGACAACTCATGGGATCCCTGGGCAATAGGGGATCATGGGGCCCCTGTGTTCTTGCCCAAACTCAAAAGGTACCAGGGGCATCTCATGGGGCCCCCTACTGACCCCAGGCCCTCGGGCAGTGCCCGAGTTTCCAAATGGTCAGTCTGCCCCTGCTCCTGTCATTCGGTTGTCTTCTGTAGCAGATGCCTGGTGCATCAAATTGCAGGAATTGCATGTGTTGAAGAAAAGCACTGTGAAGTGCAAAGAGCAAAAAGTGGTGGCTCAATGAACAATATTTCAGAGTCCGCATGAGGAGAGTAAGGACTGTAGCTGACTTTGTCTAGTATAATGCACCCTCTGCCCAAAATCAAAAGTTTCTACCATATTGGGTGTATGTAAAGGAGAAGTGAAAAGCCCATGAGCCATGAGAAGCACAGAGATCCAGTGATGATATCAATGGAAGTAAATGTAGCGCTTACCCTGAAAGAAGCTGTTGTATTAATGTCCAGGTGTTCCCTAATATGCCTTGCAGCCAGGCACAAGGTAGTTTCACAGCAAAGTGCACAAACACTTTCGCTCATTGTCTCTGATATTCAGTCTAGGGGTTCTTTTTGTTGTTTTATTATAGGGGTGGGGAATTTAGAAGGATGCTCCAGGAATAGAACTAATAACAGTTGAGGGCAAAACTTCCTTAAGCAGCAGCCTTGAGCAAAGTCCCAATGTTAGGAAGGGGTTATACAAACAGTGCCCTTGTTTCAGACACGAGCTGATGGGGAAGCAAAGCACAATGAATCCCCAAGATCCCACAATGTCTGTAGTCACAAGGCACAAGCACAGAATGGTAGCCAACTTCTAATCTTCCAAGTGATGCTCTCCAGTGATACCAGACAGATTTTTGGCAGATAGCTCCCCTGTAAGGGAATTCCCGTGAGACAGCTGGTGAATAGACATGCGCACGTGCACAGAAATGCATGATCACACAGAGACACGTGCACACGCACGGTGAAGATTGGCGCCAGACGGACTATTTAAGAGGTGCCTCTGCCTGTGCTGAGTGCTTACTGGTCTTCAGCTGTTCCCTGTTTCCTGCTCATTCCTGTATGATTTCCTTGTTGCTGACCGGGCTTGTTCTTGACCTGACTCTGATTACTCTCCTGCTTCATACTGGTTCCTCGCTTCGGCTCTGCTCCTGGCTTTGGCTTGTTTATGATTTGGTACCTCGCTGTCCGCCCATTGATGACCCCGGCTATTCCTATGACATTGCTCCTGTCTCCCAGCCCAGCTTCCTGCCTTGCTCTGGTGCACACCTGGCGACCCACCATACCAGCTCTGCATATTACTACTGTGCCTGAATCTGAGGTTCACCAGTCTTCCAAAGTCTGCAGCTGCAAGAGCTGCAAACAACATCTGCTGGCACTCTTGTCCCCCTGGTCCCTAGACACCCTCTGTTCCACTTCCAGTGAGGTCAGGGCTAGTGACACAAATGAGGTCGACCTCGTTATTTCAGTCTCCAATCAGGTACGTGACATCCCCTTAGCTTACTGAAGAACCAGGGTCACTCTCTCTCTTACTTCAGGCACTCAGGTCACCCACCTGAGGCCACATGGCAGCAGGTGCCTGAGCAGGCAGTGTGCCATCCCCCCCAGGCTGGTACAATCCTCTGCATGAAAGACCCTTACCCTTTCCCAGCGTTCCTCAGGACTGCACTCTCTGGGATTGGCTAAAGTGGCATTACTATTCATACTGTGTTCTGCATGAGTGCCACCTATACATCCAGAACCTTCCTAGGTTACTTGGATACAGAGGAAACTGGGGCAGAACTAGCAGCACTTGAACATGCTAAGTAAGTATTACTAACAATTGCAGCTTTCTGTTCTAAATAGATTTTCCTAGCTGTTCTCCTGTTAAGGAGAGGAACCAACTATCAGGGGCGGACTGAGCATTTGAGCACTCAGGCACTGCCCGAGGGCCCGGGGTCAGTAGGGGGCCCCATGAAATGCCCGTTACCTTTTTTATAGGCTTTTTTGGGTTTGCTTTGAGCGTGTGCAAGGAAACAGGGGCCCCATGATCCCCCTATTGCCCGGGGGCCCCATGAGTTGTCAGTCCACCCCTGCCAACTATCATCTACTTATCCTAGCACCTATCTAAGAGGGTGGTACATAAAATAAAGTATGAAATAATACAGAAAGGTTTCATTTAAAAAGGGCATGCATGACCTGGGATGATGGTGGATGATTAGTAGCAGAGCTCCACTCATCCCCGGTCTTCCTGGCTCTCCCACTCTGCGCCATCAGCTGGTCTGCACACCGCGTGAGCCTTATAAGCTCTGCACCTGGCCCGGCAACACAGGGGGAAAAGAATGGGAAAGATTGGGCACTGGAAGTCCCCCTCCCTGCCGCCAACAGATCCACGGCCCTCACCGCTCCAGCGCTTCCTCACTAGGCCGCAATCCCCGGCCTCAAGTACTGCCATGAGCCCACGGAAGAGCTCTGGACCCCCAGCGGTGACAGGTGGTACTGCAGATTATCCCCCCATGGAGCAGCTTGTAACCTCACCACATGATAACCTTCAGCTGGAGGATTCCTGGCACCTGACAATGGCAGGGGGGGCAGCAGACCACCCTTTTACAGGGCACTCTTTCACATCATCCTCTGCCCCTGCATTTCAGCCTGCCTCATCTTCTCTCACAGTCTCTTCATTAGACGACAAACTGCAAGTATTTCTACGTAACATCACTGCTACCATATCTGCTGAAGTTGGGAAGTTGGCCTTGGATCTTAGGGAGGAAATAGCCCAGATTGGGGACCACACAGATCAATTGGAGAATAAGTTTGATGAATTGGTGCAATACGTTCATGTTTTGGAGGAAGACAACGCGTATCTGAAGCATTCCATGTCCCAAATACAGCTCCAACAAGAAGATTTGGAAAACAGGGAACATTTGTATTCGCAGTATGTCTGAATCAATTGTTGATTCTCAACTCCGACATCTATTGTCCTTTTTCACCGTAATTGCCCCCATGGTTCCGGAAATGGATTGGCGGTTGGATAGGGCTCATCGCTTTCTAGGCCCGAAACCTATTGAAGGCACCAGACCCTGCAACGTCATTGTCCGCTTCCATTTTTTTGAAAGCAAAGAAGCCCTGTTATCCTCAGTCCACAATAAATCCTCCTTGGAATTTAAAGGGGACAGACTCCAGCTCTTCCGTGATCTTTCTCTGATTACCCTGTCCAAACAGCAGGCATTGAAACCGATCACCACACATCTTCAGCAGCACCACGTCCCTTATCACTGGGGAATCCCCTTCAAGCTGGTCGTTTCTAAAGACAATGCCCAAGTTATTTTGCGTAGACTTCATGAGGCAGACTCCTTCCTCAAGCAGATGGGACTCCCCCCCTTTATTGGAAGACACATCTTCATTGCCGCCTACCCCGTCCCGTCCCTCCGCCACCACTAACAAGATCTGGACACCAGTTCATGGGGGACGGAAGCGACTCTCTCACACCCCTCAATGACCACGTCCTCCTCGATCAAGTGATGTGCCTACCTGACGACCTTCTGGGGTGACTTCTTGAGGATACTCCGGAACTGACCCCCTCCCCCGTTATTGCATTGTTTTCGTTTATCTGGCTGAGTCCTAGTTGGGTGCACTTATTTTCTTTTTTCTTGCCGGGATTGATGATTGCCAAGATGTGTCAGTTGTTGTGTTGACCCAAACCCATCTAGCCATTGGCCTAGATGACTTGGGTCTAGTCATTCTCCCAAGTTTATATCACTACAGATATCTATGTTTCTTGCTGTAATTTCTTTGGTTTATATTTTATGTGTTATGTCCGTGTACTGGACCTTTATTTTTTCTGTTTTTCATTTTGTTTCATCGATGGCACTCCATTTACTTTTTCTGCTGGTACAAATGCTATATACGTTATTGTTTTATGATGGCCTTATGGTTATTATCATATAATGTCAAAGGCCTTAATTCCACCCAAAAACGGTGGATGGCTTTGAAGGAATTTCGCTCCTCAGGAGCAGACATAATTTTTGTTCAGGAGACCCATTTTAAATCGAATGGGTCCTTCCATTTTGCCTCAAGGTTTTTTTCCCAATCCTACTCGGCTTCCGACCCTACTGGGAAGGCTGGAGTGGTGATTCTGATCCGGACGCATTGCTCCCTTTGGGTCGTTTCTTCCAAGGTCAGTTTATTATTTTGGAATGTATGCTTGGTGACATTCCCCTTGTCTTGTTGAATTTGTATGTCCTGAATACGGGTCAACTGCAGTTTCTCTCCCAAACACTTTTCAAATTGATCTCCTCTTCTACACCACATGTGATCATTTGGAGGTGATTTTAATCTAATCATCTCCCCCCATAAAGACAGGAAGGTCCACTTCGAGTCCACTACCTCAAAGCGGCAATGCTTCTCTTCAAAATCTTTCCGCAAACTGATAAGGGGGCATCGTCTCTTTGACGCCTGACAGATTAGACATCCTCTTCACAAACAGTTTACTTTCTACTCCACCCCTCATCGTAGCTTTTGGATCATTTCTTCATTTCTGCCCCATTGCTCCCTCTCTTGGTTTCATCTGAAAATCAATTTTATCACGTGGTCCGACCACGCTTCCCTGACCCTGAATCTCCTTTTTCTTAACGTTATGCCGAAAGCAACAGGCTGTCCAGATTCATCTCCAAGCTCATACACAGGGACCAAGTAGGATTTGTGCCTGCCAGACATGCTGCGGATAACACCAGGAGGTCTATTGACCTGGTTAACCTGGTTAACCGATCTTCAATCCCTGTTATATTACTGAGTTTAGATGGTCAAAAAGCTTTTGACCACCTTAGCTGTCCCTACATGTTTATGGTCTTGGAGAGGTTTGGCTTCAGGGGCCCGTTCATGGCAGCCTTGAAGGTTCTTGCCTCTTTCCTCTCATATACTTTTCAGATGTCGAACGGTACAAGACAGGCTGTCCACTTTCCCCCTTATTGTTTATTTTCTGCTTGGAACCGCTGGCTATTGCCATCCAGTCAAATCCCGATATACGAGGGATACAATCCCATGAACGTGAGTACAAACTATCCCTGTTTGCAGACGACATCCTCCTAACACTCTCGAACTCTCTTACCTCCCTACCGGTTCTACATAAGATTTTATGACAATTTGGGGCCCTGTCAGGCTAAAAAGTCAATACGTCCAAAACTGAAGTACTCCCGCTACACATCCCACCCAATGTCTTGTCTTCCCACCAAGAGGCCTTCCCTTACCGATGATGCACCCATTCTTTGAAATATCTGGGTACTAACCTTACTTCCTCCTACCACTCTATATATGAGGCTAATTTTCCCCCCTTATTTGTAGCTATTTCCTGTTCCTCGAAATTCTGGGATTCCTTACCCATTTCCTTCCTTGGACGCATCAATGTAATAAAAATGACTGTGCTGTCCAAACTCCTGTACTTATCGCGACTCTTCCTGTTCCCATCCCTATGCCCAAGTTACACTCCCTCCAGAAATCCCTCTTACATTTCATTTGGCACAACAAACATCATAAAATTGCACGTACTGTACTACTCTCCTTGCACTCTAGGGGGGCCTAGGGACACCGGATAAAGTGACCTATTTTTACGTTACCCACCTTCAAGTTCTAATGTCATGGTCCACCCACTACCCACCCCAACATATGGGCCGAGATTGAATGTTTGCAATTAACTCTGACCCATCCATGCTGTCTCCTCTGGTTGACATAAGCGGTGGATGTCGCTTCTTTTCGCAAATCTTTCTTGGTCCCATGCAATTCTCCCTGATTATCTGGCAGAAATGTAAATCTAAATTTGCACTGGCCTCCGATTGCTTTATGATCCTCTGTATGTGTAGTCTATACGGTAAATACATACAAAATTATGATGTTGTGGTACAAAAGTCCTTAAGTACTCCATGCTTGTAACCCGAATGCTTCTTCTGCCTGCTGGCGCTGTGGGAAAGACTTTGGCTCTCTCTATCATATTTTTTGGGAATGTTGGTCCATCGCTCCTTTTTGGGAAGAGGTTTTGTCTTTACTACAATTAGTATTGCATACTTCCCTCCCTTTCAAGCCATTTTTTATTGAGCCTGCCTTTTCCAGGCCTCTCCAAACCGTCAAGGAAACTCTCCGCACATGTTCTGACTGCGGCCAGAAGAAGCATTCCTATGTGTTGGCTATCCTCCATACCTCCTTTGATACCATCTTTATTTAAAATTATTGCTGATGTAAGACAAATGGAATATTTCACAGCTTTACATGCTTGCTCGATTACTGTATTTGAGGCAGTATGGAACCCATGGGATGCCTTTATTTTTGCTCAATCTGCCCAAACTGTATGGATTTAACTGCTCCTCCACAGTTATTTTATGACATTG
The DNA here is from genome assembly GCF_062004578.1 of Staurois parvus. Classification (NCBI taxonomy): domain Eukaryota; kingdom Metazoa; phylum Chordata; class Amphibia; order Anura; family Ranidae; genus Staurois; species Staurois parvus. Next base: position 3,860,275 of record NW_028318264.1, on the reverse strand, counting down.
TATGTTCTATATCCTTACAAATTTCTACCATCGATGAGCTTCTTTTTCAAATCTAATGTAACTCAATAAAACTGTTAATTACAAAAGCAAAAAAAAAAAAAAAGGTCATTAGCATGTTGATGAAGGAGATGGGAGGAATCAGGAATGACAAAATATAAAAAGATTATAATTCAGCTTTAACTGTTTCATATCTGCACTCTAAAGGATTATGAAAATAAATTTACTAGAGAGGGGGCAGCCATCAACTTGTCTCACATAGGGGCAGGTACATAAGCTATATTAAATGCTATATTTTCGGTATATTGCAAGGGTTCATGTGGATGAGTGTTGTTTTCTTGAGTTTGACATGTATTTAAAATGCATGTCAGACTCAGATCAGGACTTTACTATTTACCTCGATGGTTAATTGTGGTTGACAGTTCTGAGGGTGCATTTAACTTGCTTCACCCTACATTGTGTTTTTTTGCGATGCAGCAGGTATTACTAAAATGTGTTTGCACTTCAGAGAAAATAGTTCAAACACAACTTTTTGCTGCATTTTTGTTCAAATGCCTATGTTTTTTCAACTTTGCATTTAAATGCAAAAGGCAGTGTTTGATAGACGCACGCATCCACACAATTGCTGACCAGCTGTCACATACCCAGTTCCTATTATAAGGAGAGAAACTAACTGTGGAATGATCGACAAGCAAACAGTCAGAAAATGTATTAAAAAGATTCACCAATGATTGGTTTATCCCAGCCCCTAACTTAAAAAAGGTCAGCTAAAACTAGCCATAGTAGCTGTGGGGTTGATTTACCAAGACTGGAGAGTGCAAAATCTGGTGCAGCTCTGCATAGAAACCAATCAGCTTCCAGGTTTTTTTTTGTCAAAGATCAACTGAACAAGCTGAAGTTAGAAGCTAACTGGCTACCATGCACAGCTGCACCAGATTTTGAAATCTCCAGTTTTAATAAATCAACACTAGTGTCAGTATGTACAGGTGAAACTAAAAAAATTAGAATATCGTGCAAAAGTTCATTTATTTCAGTAATGCAACTTAAAAGGTGAAACTAATATATGAGATAGACTCATTACATGCAAAGTAAGATAGTTCAAGCCATGATTTGTCATGATTGTGATCAGGGGCGGACTGACAACTCATGGGGCCCCCGGGCAATAGGGGATGATGGGGCCCCTGTGTCCTTGCCTAAACTCAAAAAAGCCTATGAAAAAGGTACCAGGGGCATCTCATGGGGCCCCCTACTGAACCCGGGCCCTCGGGCAGTGCCCAAGTTTCCAAATGGTCAGTCTGCCCCTGATTGTGATGATTATGGCTTACAGCTCATGAAAACCCCAAATCCACAATCTCAGAAAATTAGAATATTGTGAAAAGATGCAATATTCTCGGCTCAAAGTGTCCCTCTCTAATCAGCTAATTAAGCCATAACACCTGCAAAGGGTTCCTGAGCCTTTAAATGGTCTCTCAGCCTGGTTTAGTAGGAATCACAATCATGGGAAAGACTGCTGACCTGACAGTTGTGCAGAAAACCATCATTGACAACCTCCATAAGGAGGGAAAGCCTCAAAAGGTAATTGCAAAAGAAGTTGGATGTTCACAAAGTGCTGTATCAAATCACATTAATAGAAAGTTATGTGGAAGGGAAAAGTGTGGAAGAAAAAGGTGCACAAGCAGCAGGGATGACCGCAGCCTGGAGAGGATTGTCAGGGAAAGGCCATTCAAAAGTGTTGGGGACTTTCACAAGGATTGGACTGAGGCTGGAGTCAGTGCATCAAGAGCCACCACACATAGACGGATCCTGGACATGGGCTTCAAATGTCGTATTTCCCTTGTTAAGCCGCTCCTGAACAATAAACAACGTCAGAAGTGTCTTACCTGGGCTAAAGAAAAACAGACCTGGTCTGTTGCTCAGTGGTCCAAAGTCCTCTTTTCTGATGAGAGCAACCTTTGCATCTCATTTGGAAACCAAGGACCCAGAGTATGGAGGAAGAATGGAGAGGCACACACTGCAAGATGCTTGAAGTCCAGTGTGAAGTTTCCACAGTCTGTGTTGATTTGGCGAGTCATGTCATCTGCTGGTGTTAGTCCACTGTGCTTCATTAAGTCCAGGGTCAACGCAGCCATCTACCAGGAGATTTTGGAGCACTTCATGCTTCCTTCCGCAGACGAGCTTTATGGGGATGCTGACTTCGTTTTCCAGCAGGACTTGGCATCTGCCCACACTGCCAAAAGCACCAAAACCTGGTTCAATGACAGTGGGATTACTGTGCTCGATTGGCCAGCAAACTCGCCTGACCTGAACCCTATAGAGAATCTAAGGGGCATTGCCAAAAGTAAAATGAGAGACATGAGACCGAACAATGCAGAAGAGCTGAAGGCCGCTATTGAAGCATCCTGGTCTTCCATAACACCTCAGCAGTGCCACAGGCTGATAGCTTCCATGCCACGCCGCATTGAGGCAGTAATTGCTGCAAAAGGGGCCCAAACCAAGTACTGAGTACATATGCATGCTTATACTTTTCAGAGGTCCGATATTGTTCTATGTACAATCCTTGTTTTATTGATTGCATGTAATATTCTAATTTTCTGAGATTGTGGATTTGGGGTTTTCATGAGCTGTAAGCCATAATCATTACAATTATGACAAATCACGTCTTGAATTATCTTGCTTTGCATGTAATGAGTCTATCTCATATATTATTTTCACCTTTTAAGTTATGAAATAAATGAACTTTTGCACGATATTCTAATTTTTCGAGTTTCACCTGTATAAGCTTCTGTAGGTAGAGAATGGTGAAATATCATTTATATAGAGAGGGATTTAGATCAGAAAGAAAATGATAATTTACTGTGAATTTCAGTGTTGAAATACATTCTTTTTCCTTGTGTGCTCCTCTTGTGTTCATAGGTGTTTTAACAAAAAGACTATCTGTGTTGCCAACAATTTTAAATGCCAGCTCTTGGACAGTCACCCCCTTTGTTGCCTTATTTTTAGGGCCTTTGAACTTAATTTTAGGCTGTGCTTGGTTTGAAGACAGCAGAACCCTTTTTGCTGTTGTCTCATAATAAGGTGGAAGACTTTCTTAAAAACTTGGTTTCTTGTTTTGGAAGTGCTATTTTAGGGTTTTTCGATTTTGTGGTAGCTTGCATTTTATTTGGTTTTGATAGGGACATTTTTTCCATTTTGTTTGACTATCTGTTCTCATAACTGCCTTTTGTTTGCAGCACGCCACTGAATAGAACAAAAAGATTTAGCCTTCAGTGGCTTTCTAGTCTGCGTTTAGGTCTGTTGAAGCTGCCACTTCCACTGGTCAAAGTAGACCTAGTACAGCAAGTTCCAGTAAATGTACTAGCTGCAATGACTTAAATAAGCACATTGGGGTTTTAGCTGCTTTCTGTATGCACAGTTTATTATGAAAGAAGTAGTAATGAAGCTGTATGACAGGGCCCATCCACCAACTGTACTTTTTTTATTTTACATGGGCACTGGTCTCCTATAACAGTGTTCAGCATTCCATAGATTTTGCTTGCCCAGTAGCCCTTCAAAGGGTCACCAGTGTCCATGAAAATTCCCCTCCTATTGACTTCAATGCAATTTGCATCAACATTTGCCTTAGGCAAAGTTTTTTATTGTTTTGTTAAACTCTAAGCTAATCAAATTTTGCTCATTACTAGCTAAGAGTTATAGAAAAGAAAATCCTAACAGTGAGCAAATGTTTTAAATGAAAATAATTGAATCACTTGCAATAATTAGATAAAAGGGCTTAAAATATTTCTGAGTATTGAATATACAAATTTTGGTAAAACTAACCTGTTTATAGGTGTGTGTTAAATATTGAAGATCATACTGCTAAAAAGTACACTGAGCTTAAAACTTAACCTTTCATATGTAAAAATAGCTTTTGGGAAGAAATGATTTTCATGATTTGTCAGAGTGGGCTGATGTATGAGTTATAAATCTTTGTAGACAGTTTAATCAGTATGGATGTTAAAAAGCAATCAAATCATTTAAAAGAATTCTAATTATAATATGGCATATATCATTCATTCACGTTATCTAGACATATTATAAATAAGAAAAATGTAAATTGGACAACATAGTTAAGAATATGATTTTCACATTGCCCGTAGCATTTTTTTATGAATTTCTCTAGAATAGGAAGGACAAATGTATCAACCCTTAAACCACACAAACACCTCTACATTTCAAGATTATAAATATACCACTTTTATTGTTAAGATCAAACTATACATGTAAAACAACATTCCATTTTATGACTTAAGAAATATCATAACAGAAGATAAACAATTGTAGACATATTAAATTGTGTGAATATTCACTTTGGTATCCAATCATGTGAAAACAAATTCCTGTTTACTTATTTCATCTGCATATGTTCAGATGACTGAAGTGAATAATCACACAATTTATTGTGTGAAGTGTCTCAACTATTTTAGGAAATCAGTCCACCCAAGCTATATTTGGCATTTTTAGAACTTCCACTGAAAGAATGGAACTAATCTAATAAAAGCTTAGGCTACTGTAATGACACACGTATTACTTTCACCTTCTCTTAGGGTAAACAGCCTCAAATGGGGTTTCTTTTCTAAAGGTAACGTGAATCCACACAGCAGTTTCAAACTGGGCATGACCAGCTTTGCTGTACTTTCAGTATCAGAAAGGCATAGAGGCTAGTTTACTAAAGAAGTTAAAAATCTACACTCAAAATCTGTATGAATTTTCACTTCAGTTATCCATTCATGTGAAAATGTAATTCCTGTTCACTTTGACTATCCTGTCATGTGCAGATGCATTTCACATGATTAGATAATTAAAGTGAATATTCACACATATTTGTGTGAAGATTCTCAGGTTCTTTAATAAATCAGTACAAAAAATTGCCACTGCCCCAATCTATAACTGGTCTTCACAGCAAGGAGCACATTGAAGTGCGACACATGTCAAATAATAAAAAATAAAAATTCCCAGCTCTAACTTGCCAGCCAGCCTGCAAACAAACTGAATTAAACTGTCTAACAACATGCGTTATAAACAGGGGTTTAGTTAGCACACATTTGCAAATACATGCGTAAGCTGCAGAGCCTCGTCATGGCACCCCAGTATTCTGTAGTTCCTAACTCTCCAATTTTAAGAGCCCCCATAGTAGAGGCACATGTATTTAATGGATAGACCAAGCGCGGATGGATCTGAGGGAGCCCACCCCTCCTTAAAGGTACAGGAGCGCACTGGACACCCAACATGTAGCACAATGGCAGCTAAGGTGTCCAGAGATATTTTTTTCTACAACCTTTGGTTCATAGGACTTTTTTACATATCAAGGACACCAAACAATTAATGACCTTAATGGGTTGGAGTTACAGCCAGGTGCATTTTCGGTTACGGCAGATGTTACTTCTCTGTACACTAATAGTTCACATCAGGATGGCATAGAGGCAGTTAAATCTTTTTTGAATTGTACTGATGAGATTCCTGAGAAACAAAAATGATTTATTTTAGACCTGATTAATTTTGCTATGCCTCCAATTATTTTTGGTTTGACAAAAAGTATTTTCTTCAGATCAAAGGGGTGGCTATGGGTGCAAAATTTTCGCCCAGCCTTGCCAACTTTTTTATGGTGATTTCTGATAGACAGTGGTCCAGTCTAAGCTTCTATAACAGGTACAGTATCTCACAGAAGTGAGTTCACTCCTCACATTTTTGTAAATATTTTATTATATCTTTTCATGTGACAAAACTGAAGAAATTACACTTTGCTACAATGTAAAGTAGTGAGTGTACAGCTTGTATAACAGTGTAAATTTGCTGTTCCCTCAATATAACTGAACACACAGCCATTAAGGTCTAAACCGCTGGCAACAAAAGTGAGTACACCCCTAAGTGAAAGTGTCCAAATTGGGTCAAGAGTGTCAATATTTTGTGTGGCCACCATTATTTTCCACCACTGCCTTAACCCTCTTAGGCATGGAGTTCACCAGAGCTTCACAGGTTGCCACTGGAGTCCTCTTCCACTCCTCCATGATGACATCATGGAGCTGGTGAATGTTAAAAACATTGTGCTCCTCCACCTTCCATTTGAGGATGCCCCACAGATGCTCAATAGGGTTTAGGTCTGGAGTCATGCTTGCCAAGTCCATCAATTTTAACCTCAACTTCTTTAGCAAGGCAGTGGTCGTCTTGGAGGTGTGTTTGGGGTCGTTATCATCTTGGAATACTGCCTTGTTGCCCAGTCACCGAAGGAAGGGGATCATGCTCTGCTTCAGTATGTCACAGTACATGTTGGCATTCATGGTTCCCTCAATAAATTGTAGCTCCCCAGTGCGGGCAGCACTCATGCAGCCCCAGACCATGATACTTCCACCACCATGCTTGACTGTAGACAAGACACACTTGTCTTTTGTACTCCTCACCTGGTTGCCGCCACACACACTTGACACCATCTGAACCAAGTAAGTTTATCTTGGTCTCATCAGACTACAGGACATGGTTCCAGTAATCCATGTACTTAGTCTGCTTGTCTTCAGCAAACTGTTTGTGGGCTTTCTTTGTGCATTATCTTTAGAAGAGGCTTTCTTCTGGGAAGACAGCCATGCAGACCAATTTGATGCAGTGTGCGGTGTATGGTCTGAGCTGACAGGCTGACTCCCCACCCCTTCAACCTCTGCAGCAATGCTGACAGCATTCATACGTCTATTTCCCAAAGACAACCTCTGGATATGATGCTGAGCATGTGCACTCAACTTCTTTGGTCAACCAAGGCGAGGCCTGTTCTGAATGGAACCTGTCCTGTTAAACCACTGTATGGTCTTGGCCACTGTGCTGCAAGTCAATTTAATGGTCTTGGCAATCTCCTTATAGCCTAGGCCATCTTTATGTAGAGCAACAATTCTTTTTTTCAGATCCTCAGAGAGTTCTTTGCCATGAGGTGCCATGTTGAACTTCCAGTGACCAGTATGAGAGAGTGAGAGCGATTAACACCAAATTTAACACACCTGCTCCCCATTCACACCTGACAGCTTGTAACACTAACGGGTCACATGACACCGGGGAGGGAAAATGGCTAATTGGGCCCAATTTGGACATTTTCACTTAGGGGGTGTACTCACTTTTGTTGCCAGCGGTTTAGACATTAATGGCTGTGTGTTGAGTTATTTTGAGGGGACAGCAAATTTTTACTGTTATGCAAGCTGTACACTCACCACTTTACATTGTATCAAAGTGTCTGTCAGGAATGGACTGGCCAGCAATGGTGGGACTCACCTGCCTTTTTATCTGCAGTACCAGGGCTGGCCAGCGGATGCTCCCAGCAATCAGAGACTCAACTTTGCAGCCAGCTAACACCTGGAACTGATTATGCTGGGGTATTTAAGGGATGGCCAGACCCACAGACTCTGCCTTGGTGTTGTGTTTGTCCTGGGCCCTGTATCCTGTTTCTGTCCTGCATCCTGTTTCTGAACCGCTGCTGACTTCTCCTGCTCTGATCCCGGCTCGCTCCTGACCATCCCTCTGCCTGACCCTCTGTACCACGCTGCTTGCTACCTGTTCTGATCCCTGGCTTGTGACCCTGACCATCCCTCTGCCTGACCCTCTGTACTACGCTGCTTGCTACCTGCTGAACCTGGCCTGTGACCCCGACCAATCTCCGCTTGCTCCCCCTGTACCTACCTGCCCTATTGATATTGACCCGGCCTGCCTGACGACGCTTGCTTGTATGTACTGTTATCTGTGGGTGGTTGGTTTGGTTTGGTTTGGTTGCACTGTATTATGTTTTAGTATTGCACTGCGTTTATGTTTGTATTGTTAGTGTTAATAAATTATATTGTTTATAACATATCTGAGGTCTGCGTTTCCCTGCGTCAGCCACACACCTCTGGTCACACCTGGGAGCCCTGACATTACACCAAGGCCAATCCTGACCAGAAGTGGCTGCACAGGGAAGCCATCTTGGCTTATTGCTGGGAAGGATGGATCTGGATGAGGTTGTGTATTTATATCTGCTAGTGTTTGATGACAGGGAGTATGCTTATCAAACTCTGAAGGAGTATCCCAGGGATCAACTTCTAGAATGTATACGGTTCGCTCATGTTCTAGTAGATCAGGGCACAGAGTTCTCTGAGGTGCAGCCTTTGATTGAGGTTTGTGCTGAGTTGGTTTCATCTGGTTCCCCCGAATGCAGGGATGAATTTTTGCCGCCATTTAGTGCAGACCAGGTAGAGTCCCTGGTGTGGTTATTAGAGGATGATGTGGGTTACTTTCTGGAGCGTTATTCCACATGTTCACCACAGACACTAAGAGATTGTATAAACGCAGTGCAGTCATTGACCAGACAGGCTTTGTGTAAGCTCAGCTTTGTTCAACCCATACTGCAGACATGGACAGACTTGTTGCACCCAGCCTCAGTCAGCTTACAAAAACCCAGTCCTGCTTCTAACTCTACTCCTGTATTCCCACCAGCTCCTCCAGTTACAGCCCAGTATACTTGGCTATCTACCGCATGTCAGTACCCTGTTCCCACTCGCTGCACCTATCCTGCCTTTAACCATGTAAAAAAGCCCTCTGTAGCAACTGCTCCCTCTCCTGTTCCATCCTCCAGTTTTTCTCTGTCTCCAGCTGCTCCATTCGTTTGCAGACCTGCGTTTACTTGCAGTGCTCCAGTAGTTAAAACCAGAAAAAAGCGAAAATTCTTTCCAACCAATACCATCCTGCCAGTATCCAAACCGGTGAACCTGCCTTCCGTGACTCAGCCTGAAGCTTCTACTCAGCCTGAAGCCTCTACTCAGCCTGATGCCTGTACTCAGCCTGAAGCCTCTACTCAGCCTGATGCCTGCATTCAGCCTGATTCCGCTACTCAGCATGATGAACTGATCCAGTCCGACGATCCTATTAGGCCAGTTGACTCGATGCCCGCTGTTGATCCAGATGATCCAGTACCTGATCCAGTGCCCGCTGTCGTGCCAATTGACTCAGAGCCCGCTGTCATACCTGGTGACCCGGTGCCCACTGCCTTGCCAGATGACGCGGTGCCCGCTGGCAAGCCAAATGACCTGATGCCTGGTGACCCAGTGCCCGCTGTCATACCTGGTGACCCGATGCCCGCTGTCGAGCCAGACAATCCGATACCTGATGACCCGGTGCCCACTGTCGTGCCTGTTGACTCGGAGCCCACTGTCTTGCCAGACGACTCGGTGCCCGCTGTTCCGCCAGTCGACTCGGTGCCCGCAGTCTTGCCAGACGACTCGGTGCCCGCAGTCTTGCCAGACGACTCAGTGCCCGCAGTCTTGCCAGACGACTCAGTGCCCGCAGTCTTGCCAGACGACTCGGTGCCCGCAGTCTTGCCAGTTGACTCTATGCCCGCTGTTCCGCCAGTTGACTCGATGCCCGCTGTTCCGCCAGTTGACTCGGTGCCCGCAGTCTTGCCAGACGACTCGGTGCCCGCAGTCTTGCCAGACGACTCGGTGCCCGCAGTCTTGCCAGACGACTCGGTGCCCGCAGTCTTGCCAGACGACTCGGTGCCCGCAGTCTTGCCAGATGACTCGGTGCCCGCAGTTCCGCCAGTTGACTCGATGCCCGCTGTTCCGCCAGTCGACTCGGTGCCCGCAGTCTTGCCAGACGACTCGGTGCCCGCAGTCTTGCCAGACGACTCGGTGCCCGCAGTCTTGCCAGACGACTCGGTGCCCACTGTCGTGCCTGGTGACTCGGTGCCCGCCGCTTCACCTGGGGGCCCGAGACCTGTTGCTCCGCCTGAGGGCCCGAGACCTGTCGCTCCATCTGGGGGTCCAGCGCCCGCCGCTCCGCCTGAGGGCCCGAGACCTGTCGCTCCATCTGGGGGTCCGGCGCCCGCCGCTCCGCCTGAGGGCCCGAGACCTGTAGCCCCGCCTGGGGGTCCGGCGCCCGCCGCTCCGCCTGGGGGCCCGAGGCCTGTCGCCCCGCCTGGGGGTCCGAGGCCTGTCGCCCCGCCTGGGGGCCCGAGGCCTGTCGCCCCGCCTGGGGGTCCGAGGCCTGTCGCCCCGCCTGGGGGCCCGAGGCCTGTCGCCCCGCCTGGGGGCCCGAGGCCTGTCGCCCCGCCTGGGGGCCCGAGGCCTGTCGCCCCGCCTGGGGGCCCGAGGCCTGTCGCTCCTTCTGGGGGTCCGGCGCCCGCCGCTCCGCCTGAGGGCCCGAGACCTGTCGCTCCGTCTGGGGGTCCGGCACCCGCCGCTCCGCCTGAGGGCCCGAGACCTGTAGTTCCGCCTGGGGGTCCGGCACCCGCCGCTCCGCCTGAGGGCCCGAGACCTGTAGTTCCGCCTGGGGGTCCGGCGCCCGCCGCCCCGCCTGGGGGCCCGAGGCCTGTCGCCCCGCCTGGGGGCCCGAGGCCTGTCGCTCCGCCTGGGGGCCCGAGGCCTGTCGCCCCGCCTGGGGGCCCGAGGCCTGTCGCCCCGCCTGGGGGCCCGAGGCCTGTCGCCCCGCCTGGGGGCCCGATGCCTGTCGCCCCGCCTGGGGGCCCGAGGCCTGTCGCCCCGCCTGGGGGCCCGAGGCCTGTCGCCCCGCCTGGGGGCCCGAGGCCTGTCGCCCCGCCTGGGGGCCCGATGCCTGTCGCTCCGCCTGAGGGCCCGAGACCTGTCGCTCCATCTGGGGGTCCGGCGCCCGCCTCTCCGCCTGAGGGCCCGAGACCTGTCGCTCCATCTGGGGGTCCGGCACCCGCCGCTCCGCCTGAGGGCCCGAGACCTGTAGTTCCGCCTGGGGGTCCGGCGCCCGCCGCCCCGCCTGGGGGCCTGAGGCCTGTCGCCCCGCCCGGGGGCCCGAGGCCTGTCGCCCCGCCCGGGGGCCCGGTGCCTGCTGCTCCGCCTGGTGGCCCGCTGCCTGCTGCTTCTCCTGGTAGCCCGATGTGCCTCTGCCCGGAGTCCAGCCCGATGTGCCTCTGCCCGATGTGCCTCTGCCCGATGTGCCTCTGCCCGGTGTGCCTCTGCCCGGTGTGCCTCTGCCCGGAGTCCAGCCCGGTGTGCCTCTGCCCGGAGTCCAGCCCGGTGTGCCTCTGCCCGGAGTCCAGCCCGATGTGCCTCTGCCCGGAGTCCAGCCCGATGTGCCTCTGCCCGGAGTCCAGCCCGATGTGCCTCTGCCCGGAGTCCAGCCCGATGTGCCTCTGCCCGAAGTCCAGCCCGATGTGCCTCTGCCCGGAGTCCAGCCCGATGTGCCTTTGCCCGGAGTCCAGCCCGATGTGCCTCTGCCCGGAGTCCAGCCCGATGTGCCTCTGCCCGGAGTCCAGCCCGATGTGCCTCTGCCCGGTGTGCCTCTGCCCGGTGTCCAGCCCGATGTGCCTCTGCCCGGTGTACCGCTGCCCGGAGTCCTGCCCGGTGTGCCAGTCTTTGATATCCCGCCAGTTACCAGACCCAGGCGGTGGAACATTTTTCCCAGCTGGGACTGTTTGGAGCGTCCTGAGGCCGCTCCTTGAGGGGGGGGGGGTACTGTCAGGAATGGACTGGCCAGCAATGGTGGGACTCACCTGCCTTTTTATCTGCAGTACCAGGGCTGGCCAGCGGATGCTCCCAGCAATCAGAGACTCAACTTTGCAGCCAGCTAACACCTGGAACTGATTATGCTGGGGTATTTAAGGGATGGCCAGACCCACAGACTCTGCCTTGGTGTTGTGTTTGTCCTGGGCCCTGTATCCTGTTTCTGTCCTGCATCCTGTTTCTGAACCGCTGCTGACTTCTCCTGCTCTGATCCCGGCTCGCTCCTGACCATCCCTCTGCCTGACCCTCTGTACCACGCTGCTTGCTACCTGTTCTGATCCCTGGCTTGTGACCCTGACCATCCCTCTGCCTGACCCTCTGTACTACGCTGCTTGCTACCTGCTGAACCTGGCCTGTGACCCCGACCAATCTCCGCTTGCTCCCCCTGTACCTACCTGCCCTATTGATATTGACCCGGCCTGCCTGACGACGCTTGCTTGTATGTACTGTTATCTGTGGGTGGTTGGTTTGGTTTGGTTTGGTTGCACTGTATTATGTTTTAGTATTGCACTGCGTTTATGTTTGTATTGTTAGTGTTAATAAATTATATTGTTTATAACATATCTGAGGTCTGCGTTTCCCTGCGTCAGCCACACACCTCTGGTCACACCTGGGAGCCCTGACAGTGTCATTTCTTCAGTGTTGTCACATGAAAAGATATAATAAAATATTTACAAAAATGTGAGGGGTGTACTCACTTCTGTTAGATACTGTGTATTGACGACATATTTTTAATTTGGAATGCCGATGAAGAATCATTATTAAATTTCATAGCATTCCTAAATGATAACCAAACGAACATCCATTTAACTCATACCGCCAGCACTAAAGAAGTCAATTTTTTGGATCTAACTCTTACCATTGTAGAATATACTATTGTAACATAGTCATATTTTAAGAGTACTGATAGAAATAGTTACATCCCTCTCACAAGCTGTCATAACCCCACTTATTTAAAAACATCCCAAAAGGTTTATTAGGATGAGAAGGAACTGTACTAATATATCATTTATTTGCTCAAAGTCAAATTCTTAAGGATAGATTTCTGCAGAAAGGTTATCAGGAAGCTGAGTTAGTCATAGTCATAGGTCAAGTGAGTTCTTTAGATTGATAAGGAGAATGATAGCACTAGTAAAATTTCTTGTCCCTTTATTACTAACTTCTCCACCCAACACTGGCAGATCAAACAAATTATTCGGAGACATTGGGATATACTAAATGGAGATACTTCCAGATGCCCCACAGGTGGTGTTTCGTAGGGTTCTGAATTTTAGGGATAAAATAGCTCAGAATATAGTTAATCCCCCGTTTTGTCTCCCATTGTAACGTACTTGGTGGTAGAACCTGAAGGGCAGAGGAGGGCCTCCGTTGCAGCTCTGGCTCAAGGGCCCTGGTAGAGTAACATGGAGTGCCGGAGAACAGAGGTGCACAAGTGCCTGGTAGGACTTCTGTGGATGGATGTTGATGTGCGTCAGGAATGCAGAAGCAGCTGGTTGATGGCACACTGGCAGAGGTACAAGAACGGCTTGGCAGATGACACTCAGACAGAAGTGCAGGAGCAGGATACTGGCAAGGATAAGCCGGTTCAGGTGCAGGATCAGAGTAAAGCAAGGTCAAGAGGTCTGGGTCAGCAACTAGCAAGCAGAGTAAGCAGAGGTGGCAAGCAGACATATAGTCAAAGGGCAGGCCAGGGGTCAGTACAAGCAGTGTTCTAGCAGGGTCAATAACAGATCAGAATAGCAATGGAATCACAGGTAACAGGATGCATGGGTGCTCAGAAGTATAAGACCAAATGGCACAAATGCAAGGCACTAGCTCAGCTTAAATAGCCTGCCTGCTGCCAACGTGAAGTCACGCATGCGAACTTGCGTGCATCTGTGTATGTGATCGCGCATTCGCCAATCGGCCATGAGCAGGGCTAACAGGGGTTCTGCACCCACGCATAGATATGAGCATTTCCTGACACCCATAGTACAGGTAGGGAGTACAATATAGATTCATTTGTATCCTGTAATTCCACGCATGTTGTTTAACTTCTTCAATGTACTTGTGGTATTCAATACGTGGGTAGAACCACGAGATGTCTGAGAGATCGTCTCAGAGAACACGTATATAACATCAAATGGGAATTTAAACATTTAGCCTTTCAGCGCATTTTAGAAGATTTCACAACAGGGACCCAAAAGAGATTTGGTTTGTGGAAATAGACAAAGTAGAACCTCACTGGAGAGGATGTAATAATACGAGAGAAGTTTCGCGGCTTCAGATGCATTAGATATATGAATTGAGGTCATATATCCCTTTTGGTTTGAACTCAGATTGGAATATCAACCGCTTTATAGATACTAAATAAATGCGGAATATATAGACTATGTCTTCCTTTTTTTATGTTTGGCGATGTGTTTTATTCAGGCAAACATTTTTATTTTTCAATATTATTGTCAAATTTGTTTTTATTATATTTTTGGTTTTCATATATTTTTTAATAATTTCCTTTGACAGACCGGATGTACTTTTACCTGCTTTTTCTTGTTCTGATTCTTATTTATGTAGACATATATCCACTGATTTATGGTAGGATGGTGTTATAGTTTTTTATTTGGCGCCCTCCTTTAAGATGGAGGTTACTTACATCCAGCTTTACTGTTATCCAATAATGACCTTTTTAAAGATGGTGGTTTTAACACTTCCGGTCTTTCTAAGATGGACATCATTGTACTTCAGGCCCGTGCTTGATTGGAAAGAAGGGGGCGGAGATGGATACTACATAAATATGTGAGATGTCAGCACTGTATTACCTCTTGATAATGTCCGATTGGACAAAACACGTCGGGGAGGAGTTTTCAGTGCTGATGTCACACCGCTACGTGATCCTGGATCCGCAGTGGCTGCTTATGTAAGCTGGCATTTCTCTGGTTGCTTTTTATTTGATTTTACATATTTATTCACTAAGTTTACAATAAATACTATACTATTGGAAGTATACTCTTTGCTCCTGGTGAGCTTTATTTTTACCAGTGCCCAGGCAGAAAGAATGGCATATACTCATCGATATCTATGACAAGATACATGTGTTTCTGCTTTATTATATGGGTGTTTATGCTGCTGTAGTGGCAGCCATTGGAAATTCATTGGAAGACGGTGGTAGCACATTCAAAGTGAAATTGTCTTTTCTACAATCAAGAGCACTTGTATATGGTGGTGGATTGACATTTATTTATCACTTTTTCTCATTTGTTTATATGGACTTTAGTTTTTTGAACACTGTATATCATCAATTATAATTATATTATTTCATCATTTGTTTAGCGTTGCACTTTCACTTAGTATTAAAACATAACTCATAAAAATAGACCCATGCTTGCCCATCTCCAAATACAAATCAATTACCAGCAAAGAAATGGACTTTGTTCACTGATCCCATCACAGTGGACCTAATTTACTTATTAGTGCACAAGAGAAGTGAGAAACTGATAGACGATAGCTGACATGCTTGTGTTACAGGTTAGTATGAGCAAGCATTTCTTCATGCAACAAGCAAACATCAGTTAATGTAGGAAGGATGACACCCTAAAAGGGAACCAAAGTGTGGCCAGCAGAAGTGCTCATTTGTTAAAGAAGTACTTTTGGTTGTATTCTTCAAATAGGTTGATCTTTGTTGTTCATAGAAATCAGTTTAACCACTTCCAGAACTACCGCTACAGGGTGGCAGGCCTGCGCAAAATCATGTATACATACAGTATGTGATTTTGTATTTCTGGGTAGGGGACGCGGGTGCCCTACCCGTGCTGCCATTCCCGGATTCAGCTGTCGATCACCAGGTCCCGGCCGGTGATCACTGAAGGGGGAGAGATCTGTATGTAAAAAATACAGATCTCTTCCCTGTCAGCTCCAGCACGCTGCTTTGTCTTGCTCTGCATAATCCTCTGGAGGGCAAGTGGTTAAACACCATTAGTATGTTTTGTGGGTCTTTGGTGGCCACTTCATCAGGCAAAGGTGTACAGTACACTTAAATAGCTGTTGTCATTTTGCCATTTTGAAATAGTATGTAGTATTCAAGTGGTTAAAGAGTTGGTACAGAAATTAAATAATTACTTTGAAAGTAAAGGGAGAAGAAGGTGAATCATTTGACACTGTGGGGTTTATTTACTAAAGCTGAATATTTAAAAAAAAACTCAGCGCAATATGGTGGTAATAATGATTATACAGTGATTTGCTGCCGCATAGAATGTATTCCCACATACAGTAAATAAATGAAACCGTGTATATGCAGCACGCAAATAATGCTCTAATATATTAGTGTTATAAGTAGATGTATACCATAAACATATATCATTGTGCGTAGTGAACAGATATACTCTAATAAATATCAAATATACATACAAAAACATGCAAATCCTTGTGTCCTAAGTGACAAACGCATGTGCCCAAACATGCGTTGAAATTATCCAAAATTAAACATATGTCCATCAAAAAAATAAAACATATATATATAAAAATGAGCAAATCCTTGTGTCATATGTGACAAATGTATGTGCCCAAACGTGCGTTGAAATTATCCGAAATTAAACCTATGTCCTTTAAAAAAATTAAAACATATTAAGTTCCAACTTCATCAAAAATCACTCATACATCCACGTGGTGAACTTGATGTATGCTATGTTTGAAATTCACCATACGCTATTAAACAAACAGTTTTTATAGTGAATTGTGCCTGTAATACTGCTGTGCTTCATGTGATATTCAAATCCAACAGAAGTGCAATAGTGTCCCCCTTCAGTGTCCACACACCCTCGACACACTATTGTGCTCACTTTAATGTCTGACCTGTCCCTCAGGTCAAACTGCGCTTTTCCCTTTTGACTGGGTAGGTATATAGATGTAACTGCTCTTCCACCGTCAGCTTACTATCAGATTTCTCTCTTCACTGGACAAATCAGATCTTCCAATGCAACCACCGAGTCGCAAGAAAGACTTAGAAAAGCGTTCAAAACGGTGAGGACTCAGCTCTACCCTTGCTTTCATAGAGGTGTTGAGTGTGATGGTAACAGCTCTGATTTCCTTATCAGATTCCGGATGAACGAGTTCAAAGGTAGAATTTGTTGAACTTGAGATAAGTTTATCATTCAAGAGTACTGGTGAATATAGCCAAGATGTGTCCATAAATGCAGTAGTAGGTGCTGCACGACTGCCGCGGTCAGCAGGGTTGAGGCTAGTTGGAACATAGTGCCATTGTTCAGGCGTAGAGAACTTCCTTATGCGTTCCACTCTGTTGCCGACATACACGTAGAACTGTCTTGTGCGATTGTGTATATATCCTAGCACTATTTTGCTGTCTGTATAAAAGTCAACGGAGTCTATTTCAATATCAGTTTCAAGTTCTATAAGCTCAGCAATTTCCACAGCTAACACAACACACAAAGTTCCAGCCTTGGAGTAGTATGTGCAGGTTTTGGTGTGAGCTTGGTCTTGCCCATGATAAATCCTACACCCACTTCACCGCTGTGATCCGTAGCTCGAAGATAAGCCACCGCAGCAATGGCTTCGTTGGAAGCATCAGAGAAGACATGAATCTCTGTTCTGGTGGCATTCTTTAAGGATGCTTGGGTGTAAGAGCGTGGTATCTGGTGGTGTTCTAATGCTTTTAGAGACTGTTTCCAGGATTCCCACCTTTGTTGTTTCTCCTTGGGTAAGGGGGTATCCCAATCTGAGCTTTCAGACGTTGTCTCAGCAGTATCTTACCCTGAATGGTGAGAGGTGTAATGAAACCTAAAGGATCATAAATTCTGTTCACTGTAAACAAAACTCCTCGCTTTGTGAAGGGCTTGTCACAGGCTGATGCTTGAAATGTGAATGTGTCTTTTTAACTGTCAGGGCTCCAGGTATGACCAGAGGTATGTGAACTGACTCAGGGAAACGCAGGCTTCAGATATGTTATAAACAATATAATTTATTAATACTAACAATACAAAACGCAGTGCAATACTAAAACATAAACACAGTGCAAACGAACCAAACCAAACCACCCACAGATAACAATACATACAATGCAAGCGTAGTCAGGCAGGCCGGGTCAATAACAATCGGGCAGGTAGGAACAGGGGGTCAGGCAGAGAATGGTCGGGGTCACAAGCCAGGGATCAAACAGGAGAAGTCAGCAGAGGTCAGGATCAGGCAGGGTCGGCAACGAGTCGGTCAGGCAGGAACAGGAACAGGAATGCAGGTAACAAGATACAGGGGCCCATAGAAAAACACACACCAAGGCACAGACTGCAGGTCTGGCCATCCCTTAAATACACCTCCGTAATCAGCTTCAGGTGTTTGGCTGACTGCAGGGTTGAGTCTCTGATTACTGAGAGCACCCGCTGACCAGCCCTGGTACTGCAGCCCACAAGGCAGGTGAGTCCCACCATTATTGGCAAGCCCATTCCTGACATTAACATTCCAAAGCAATACAAGACTGCGTTGTGTAACAGAAAGGTCAGATCCTAGTTGGAATTTCTTCACACTGACAGCATGGTCATCAGAA
Organism: Staurois parvus; assembly: GCF_062004578.1. Taxonomy (NCBI): domain Eukaryota; kingdom Metazoa; phylum Chordata; class Amphibia; order Anura; family Ranidae; genus Staurois; species Staurois parvus. The sequence goes on along the minus strand of NW_028318264.1, from coordinate 3,842,239 downwards.
GGAAAGGCTTTCATGACCTTGTTGCTGTTAGAGATGATTTAGTGAAGTCTGAGGTTTGCAGTGGCAAGCATGTTCTGGGTTCTAGTAAGAAGGTCAATAGCTTCTTCTTTCTTGGGCAGAGATTTGAGTCCGTCATCTACATAGAAACTCCTTTCGATGAACTGTCTTGCATCAGATCCAAATTCTTTCTCACCCTCTTGAGCGGTTTTCCTCAGTCCATAAATTGCTACTGCAGGAGAAGTTACCGAAAACATGTACCTTCATTCGGTAGTCTATGACTTCATCATTGACATCATTATTGTGGTACCTTCGGAACCTGAGGAAGTTTCTGTAGTCTTCCTGGACGATGAAACAGTGGAACATCTGCTGAATGTCAGCCATAACAGCAATTGGCTCTTGTCTGAAGTGAAGTAAAACTCCTATAAGATTGTTGTTCAGATTAGGCCCAGTGAGAAGATTGTCATTGAGGGAGACACCTTCATGAGGAGCACTTGAGTCAAAGACCACCCTAATCTGATCAGGTTTGCCAGGATGGTAGACACCAAATCATGGTAGGTATCAACATTCTTCTTCTTCCGTAAGAGGAGGTGCAGGCTCAGCATGATCTCTCTCAAACACCTTCTGCATGAAGTCCACAAAGTGCTTTTTCATCTCAGGCTTCTGGTTGAAACTGCGATTTAAAGAAACAAACCGTGATTCTGTGTGTACCCTGTTGTTTGGTAGTCTCTTTCATGGGGTACGAAATGGTAGAGGGGCTACCCAACTGTTGGAATCATCTTGGTAGAACTCTTTACTCATGGTTTCAAGAATTCTTTGTCTTCTATGGTAGCTGCCAACTCATTGTCTTTAGTGGTTACCTCGAACACTGTGTTGCTGATGTTGTCATCCCAGAGATTAAGAGCTTTCTTATTGTCTTGTATAATGTGACGTTGTGCACTTTTTTCAAACAGTCTTTCTTTAAGTCTTTCTATAAGCATTAAAAGTGTGATCTCTGTAACTTACAGTTATGATGAGATAGAGATAACTCCAATCTTAGCTGAATAACACAGGCAGTGACTCGATCCAGACGACACCTTGTAGATCTTGTGAAGTTTATTCCATAAACTGAGAGAATCTTACAACAATGAACATCGGATAGGTCAAAAGATTATAATGTGATCTGCTTCATGACATGAGGCTTGAAGCTGAGGTGAATTACTGGGAAAATGAACAAAGGGGTGGGGCTATCTGTACAGCATGAACTAAACCAAAGGAAAGGGAGGAGCAGAGACAAAATACAAAGAACACTTAAAGGCATATGACAGTCATGTGAAACATGACACATATACCTTTTCTAAGTAGAATATCAGCATAGAGCTAACTCTTGTCTAAGCCTACCTTAAAGGAAAATTCACTAAACTAATTAGCAACTAATCAATAATCAGTTCAGATAATGCTTTGATCAAAATTATGGAATGTATAACATAGCAGAGTACAATGCTACTATTGTGATCCAGAGTCAAGTGCTGGAGTGCTGAACCTGATCTGTGGGACCCTGGATTATAATTAAATTCTGGGATAGTTCTATGTGATCTGAGACAGTTGAAGGATGCGATCCGGTGCTAGAAAAAAAAGTTGTTGTTTTTTTTACCTAACTCAGTGAAATTGCTTCTGTAATGTTGTAGATAATCTGTAGCCTATCCAAGCCACTTCTTTAGCTCTAATGAGTTCACTGTTTGCTAGGTAAATTTCAACTGTTTTTAGTCTGTATGCACGGACCAAGCACAGCACCATTTCTAATGTTTTTTGTTGGTTATAATGGTTAGTATGGGTTCTTATTTTTTATGTATTGACACTGCACTATACCTCTTTGTTGTATTTTTCTTCTTGACAATATTCCTCCATGCCAATTTCAGTTAGGGCATGACCCTTATCAAAACCATTTAGACATACACACTTTTTGCAGATCACTTCCTTTTCACCTAATACCAAATCTCTCACATTGACAGCTCTGTAACTATTTAATAACACTGATATTCTGCATGGTTTAGGATAAGCAGTAGGGTATAACAGCACAACAAAATATATTCCTAAATATTTTTACGTATAAGAAAGTCTAGTATACCTTTATTGAAACAACAAAGGTATTCTAACTCCATTCACACAAAATACATTCTCAGCTTCTGACTGGTTATTTAAATTTCATGTATAATTATGACCTAATCATTTTATAATGACATTTGTTTATTGTAGGAGATATGTTAGTCCACATGAACAAGAAAGTGCCCTGATAAATAAATGTATGGCATATATTTAATCAACAATAATCTGTTTTCAGGACAGTACTGCCTGTAAAATCAGAAACAATAATGCACAGCTATAACAAAGTTATCAGTACTTGTACTGTCTAGTTGCAGCTTTACTACAGTCAATTAGATACAGTTGGTCAACCATATCCACAATGCTGTAAGACAAATTGCAGATCATTAGCAGTGCAGTTTTATTAATCGTCTGGCAAGGAATTCAATGTGCTTCTACTTTGTCTTCTGAATTTATATTATGATATTCATCTGTCCATGTAAAAATGAAACAGATTTTAATGTTTGGATGGATTGGGATAGGGCTCCAAACTTAGGGAAGTCTTCTAGCAATTGTCCTGGGGATGAAAACTGATCATGCAGTACAAATCTGCTTCTGTGTTTTGTACTATGCGATGCTAGTACAGCGATCTCCCTGCTTACCTATTGTGTTCTGACAAGGGAACTGGCCCCCGCCAGAACACTGAGCAGTGAGTACTCACAGCTATTGGCTGGGAGTGCTGATTGGATGCCAATTGGCTGCTGTTTTTACAGCATACCCGAAGCTGGACATTTTGCTGGCTTCTGTTGGACAGGCTGCTGTACACATGGGCTGAATGTTGGCCAGTTTCTGTTGGCTTCAGGCTTAAGTGGGCCAAAATTTCTATATTAGATTCCCTATACTTGGTCCACACACCATAAGATAACATCCACATTCTTACAGCTACATCCAGAAAACATCAAACTGATTACGAACATGGTGGGAATGTGTCATTCCTACCCCTAGCATTGGTGGTCAGGCACTATAGTTGGCTGTTGTGTTCTTCCATAGTAGCCCCCTTTCCCATAAGGCAAAAAGGCCTACTGGTACTTGGTTGCCGCAAGTCTTATACACAATGCTATATTGCCTGGCTACCACACCTGGGCGAGCACAAACGTATCACAAATAACAGGTACTTGCTGTTGGTAGTGACAGTCAAGGTTCAGGGCAGGCAGCGTTCTATGAGTAGTCAGGGTCAAATCTATGGTCAATAGGCAGGCTGAGTTCTGAGCGTAATTAAAAATCCAGTCCAAGATTGTCAAGAAGGGAATCTAAACTAGCTGGCAGGGCTTGGGCGAGGATGGAGGTCAATGCAAGGAAAAAGGCAGGAAAACAAGAAGTACGTGTTGAAAACACTTTAACAAGCATGACACTCAGGGCTTGGCAGGCTTAAAACAGGTTTTTTTTGCCACCCCTTGTCCAGAAATCACCCTGCAGTTGGACAGTCACACAGGGAAAGTGCAGCTCAGCAAAAACCAGGATACTGGAATGACAGAACATTTTGTATTTTTAGAAAATATTTGGGATCTATTAGCATTTCCAGGATGTGGCTTGAAGAACTGTGATTGTAATATTAAGATGTCACTGCTCCAAACTCTCAAAACTCCCTCTGTCCAGGCACAATTCAGCTGCAGGCTTGAGAGCCTACCCTCATGCTGGGTGTCTTGCAAAGAAATCACACACCTTGCAACAAGCAAGCATGCTGCCATTGCCACCTCTAGACCACCCAAATCTGGTTTTATTGGGCAATACCATTAAGTGATGTGCAGCTTCTTTGCGTGGTTGGAGAACCACAATATCACACTGTGATAAGCACTAATGGCAGCACAGGAATGTGTTTTGTTTTAGGAGTTCAATGGTAGACTTAGAAGTGACTGTCAGGATCAGATTTACATGTTTTGTTTTTCTTTACATTGGTGCAGGGAAGAGTTCTAATAGTTCTAATGGTTTTTTTTTTTCACTGATCACTGTATTGGTGTCACTGGGGATGTCAGTGACCCCAAGTCAGTTCCCCCCCAGTGTCAAAATGTCCGCCGCAGTCCCGCAGTCCTGCCATAGGTCGCTGATCGCCGCCATATGCCACTGATCGCCACCATTTGCCACTGATCGCCGCCATTATTAGTAGAGATGAGCGAATCGAACCTGGCGAAGTGGAATTAGTTTCGAATATCAGGAAAAATTCGATTCGCATCGAATCCGAATTTTAGCAAACTTCGGGTGCACGAATCGAATTTTTCTCGATCAGCCGGCAAAAGTGTCACTGCAGAGAGCTCCGCTATTTCTGACAGTTCTGACAGTTCATTTACAGCGGTTGAAACATTGTATCTATTTGTTTCCATTTAGGATACAGATGTTTTTATTCGGAAATAAATAGATACAATGTTTCAACCGCTGTACATGTGAAGGAACTGTCAGAGAACTGTCAGAAATAGCGGAGCTCTCTGCAGATACACTTTTTGCTGTACTGGAATTCTTCTTCTTTTCATTCTTCTTCTTCTTTTCATTCTTCTTCTTCTTTTCATTCTTCTTTTCGTTCTTCTTCTTCTTCTTTTCATTCTTCTTCTTCTTTTCATTCTTCTTCTTCTTCTTTTCATTCTTCTCATTCTTCTTTTCATTCTTCTTTTCATTCTTCTCATTCTTCTTTTCATTCTTATTTTCATTCTTCTTCTCATTCTTCTTTTCATTCTTCTTCTTCTTCTTTTCATTCTTCTTCTTCTTCTTTTCATTCTTCTTTTCATTCTTCTCATTCTTCTTTTCATTCTTCTTTTCATTCTTCTTCTCATTCTTCTTTTCATTCTTCTTCTTCTTCTTTTCATTCTTCTTCTTTTCATTCTTCTTCTTTTCATTCTTCTTTTCATTCTTCTTCTTCTTCTTTTCATTCTTCTTTTCATTCTTCTCATTCTTCTTTTCATTCTTCTTTTCATTCTTCTTTTCATTCTTCTTCTCATTCTTCTTGTCATTCTTCTTCTTCTTCTTTTCATTCTTCTTCTTCTTCTTTTCATTCTTCTTCTTCTTCTTCTTTTCATTCTTCTTTTCATTCTTCTTCTTCTTCTTTTCATTCTTCTTTTCATTCTTCTTCTTCTTCTTTTCATTCTTCTTTTCATTCTTCTTTTCATTCTTCTTCTCATTCTTCTTTTCATTCTTCTTCTTCTTCTTCTTTTCATTCTTCTTTTCATTCTTCTCATTCTTCTTTTCATTCTTCTTTTCATTCTTCTTTTCATTCTTCTTTTCATTCTTCTTCTCATTCTTCTTTTCATTCTTCTTCTTCTTCTTTTCATTTTTCTTCGTCTTCTTTTCATTCTTCTTCTTCTTTTCATTCTTCTTCTTCTTCTTTTCATTCTTCTTTTCATTCTTCTTCTTCTTCTTTTCATTCTTCTTTTCATTCTTCTTCTTCTTCTTTTCATTCTTCTTCTTCTTCTTTTCATTCTTCTTTTCATTCTTCTTCTTCTTCTTTTCATTCTTCTTCTTCTTCTTTTCATTCTTCTTTTCATTCTTCTCATTCTTCTTTTCATTCTTCTTTTCATTCTTCTTCTTCTTTTCATTCTTCTTTTCATTCTTCTCATTCTTCTTTTCATTCTTCTTTTCATTCTTCTTCTCATTCTTCTTTTCATTCTTCTTCTTCTTCTTTTCATTCTTCTTCTTCTTCTTTTCATTCTTCTTCTTCTTTTCATTCTTCTTCTTCTTCTTCTTTTCATTCTTCTTCTTTTCATTCTTCTTCTTCTTCTTTTCATTCTTCTTTTCATTCTTCTTTTCATTCTTCTTTTCATTCTTCTTCTCATTCTTCTTTTCATTCTTCTTCTCATTCTTCTCATTCTTCTTTTCATTCTTCTTTTCATTCTTCTTTTCATTCTTCTTCTCATTCTTCTTTTCATTCTTCTTCTTCTTCTTTTCATTCTTCTTCTTCTTTTCATTCTTCTTCTTCTTCTTTTCATTCTTCTTTTCATTCTTCTTCTTCTTCTTTTCATTCTTCTTCTTCTTCTTTTCATTCTTCTTTTCATTCTTCTTCTTCTTCTTCTTCTTCTTTGTCGTGCCCCGTGACTGCCCAAATGAGTGAAGTGTGCAGTGATTCTAAGATCGACGGCACTCATCTGCATGTCATACTGACTGACAGTATTATTTCTCTTCCCCAGCAGACTCCAAGGGCATTTAAATTAAAGGTACAGTGTTCTGCACTAATATAAAGGCTCTCTGAAGCCTAGAAACCCTTTTAATAAGTTAAATTCGCGGCGAATAAATTCGCATCGAATCAAATTTCTCCCGCAAATTCGGCGAATCAGCCGAATCGAATTTTTGAATAATTCGCTCATCTCTAATTATTAGTATACAAAAAAAAATCCCAGTATCTTTCCCGCCATTTGTAGACGCTATAACTTTCATGTAAACCAATTAATTTACACGTATTGGGATTTTTTTTAGCAAAGACATTTTGGATGAAATTTGTGACAAAATTAGATTTTTTTATTTTTTTACTGGACATGTTTTATAGCAAATGTCCAAAATATATATTTTTTTCTTAAAATTGTCAGCCCTCTTTTTTTATAGCGCAAAAAATTAAAAACGCACAGGCGATCAAATATCACTGAAAGAAAGCTCAATTTGTGGGAAAAAAATTATGTAAATTTAATTTGGGTGCAGTGTTGCATGACCGCGCAATTGTCAGTTAAAATAACGCAGCGCAATAACACAAACCTCTTCTGTAACCGCTTCCTGACCACCCTACAGCAGAAATACTGCTACAGGGTGGCATGGGTACGCAAAATCACATATATATATATATATATATATATATATATATATATATATACAGTCAGGTCCATAAATATTGGGACATCGACACAATTCTAACATTTGTGGCTCTATACACCACCACAATGAATTTGAAATGAAACGAACAAGATGTGCTTTAACTGCAGACTGTCAGCTTTAATTTGAGGGTATTTACATCCAAATCAGGTGAACGGTGTAGGAATTACAACAGTTTGCATATGTGCCTCCCACTTATTAAGGGACCAAAAGTAATGGGACAATTGGCTTGTCACTATCAGTGAAGCAAGCCATCATTAGGCTGAAAAAACAAAACAAACCCATCAGAGAGATAGCAAAAACATTAGGCGTGGCCAAAACAACTGTTTGGAACATTCTTAAAAAGAAGGAACGCACCGGTGAGCTCAGCAACACCAAAAGACCCGGAAAACCATGGAAAACAACTGTGGTGGATGAGCGAAGAATTCTTTCCCTGGTGAAGAAAACACCCTTCACAACAGTTGGCCAGATCAAGAACACTCTCCAGGAGGTAGGTGTATGTGTGTCAAAGTCAATAATCAAGAGAAGACTTCACCAGAGTGAATACAGAAGGTTCACCACAAGATGTAAACCATTGGTAAGCCTCAAAAACAGGAAGGCCAGATTAGAGTTTGCCAAACGACATCTAAAAAAGCCTTCACAGTTCTGGAACAACATCCTATGGACAGATGAGACCAACATCAACTTGTACCAGAGTGATGGGAAGAGAAGAGTATGGAGAAGGAAAGGAACTGCTCATGATCCTAAGCATACCACCTCATCAGTGAAGCATGGTGGTGGTAGTGTCATGGCGTGGGCATGTATGGCTGCCAATGGAACTGGTTCTCTTGTATTTATTGATGATGTGATTGCTGACAAAAGCAGCAGGATGAATTCTGAAGTGTTTCGGGGAATATTATCTGCTCATATTCAGCCAAATGCTTCACAACTCATTGGACGCCGCTTCACAGTGCAGATGGACAATGACCCAAAGCAGACTGCAAAAGCAACCAAAGAGTTTTTTAAGGGAAAGAAGTGGAATGTTATGCAATGGCCAAGTCAATCACCTGACCTGAATCCGATTGAGCATGCATTTCACTTGCTGAAGACAAAACTGAAGGGAAAATGCCCCAAGAACAAGCAGGAACTGAAGACAGTTGCAGTAGAGGCCTGGCAGAGCATCACCAGGGATGAAACCCAGCGTCTGGTGATGTCTATGCGTTCCAGACTTCAGGCTGTAATTGACTGCAAAGGATTTGCAACCAAGTATTAAAAAGTGAAAGTTTGATTTATGATTATTATTCTGTCCCCTTTCTTTTGGTTCCTTAATAAGTGGGAGGCACATATGCAAACTGTTGTAATTCCTACACCGTTCACCTGATTTGGATGTAAATACCCTCAAATTAAAGCTGACACTCTGCAGTTAAAGCACATCTTGTTTGTTTCATTTCAAATCCACTGTGGTGGTGTATAGAGCCAAAAATGTTAGAATTGTGTTGATGTCCCAATATTTATGGACCTGACTGTATATATATATACGTGATTTGCGCTCCCGTGGTTTTCACACCCCTCCCAGATAGCGTCAGATTGCCCGTCGGTACACCAGTCATCACATTTAACCCCTTGATTGCCAGGAACACGCTCATGTACAATAATCCTCCATTGCTAGTATAGTGTCTGAACGGGTCAATATCTTTAATCAGATCAGCACTACACCAGCGTTCACATTAGTATAGCGTCCCCAAAAATGCAGCGTTAGCGGGATCAGCCCTGGCACCTGCCAGCACCTGCGTTTAGCCCCTACGCTTACCCCCCCCTTCTCCCCCAGCAAGTGCAGTGTCAGTAGGTCACTGTCACTTGATACATTGCACACAAAACCGCAGTGTTCGCAGAATCAGGCCTGATCTCTGTTAGCACTTGCCGGTAAATTTTGATGACTCTCATATGCAGCAGAGTGCCAGTACTAGTGCCGCTCTACCTTTTGGTGAACTGGCGAGTACCAGCGGTCTAGTACATCCTGGTCTTTCACATACCTCCTTGATTTTTGGAGCTGTTTTTCACGGAATATCTGTATGTGTTGATTGTGGATCAAAGCAATTTATATGCACAACAATTTATCGCCACCAACCCAAATTCAAACCTTGCCAGACCATTCGCATGGAAACTCATTACGGTTTTCAAATTTACATTTTTTTTGTGCCTAACCCTCAACATGGGCATTACTAAAAGAAATGAATTGCGGTTGTGGTGGTCCGCAGACCCGATTCATCATATGCCGTGTTCTCTGCTGCCATGGCCAGACATAGATATGAGAGTATAATGTGTTTTATGCATTTCAGCAACAATACACTCTGTCATCCTCGGGGTAACCCTGAATTTGACCAGCTCCACAAAATACAGCCCCTCGCAAATCACCTTAACCTAAAATTTGCAGATGTCTATACTCCCCAGCAAAACATCTGCATTGATGAGTCCCTCATTAATTTTTCTGGCCGCCTTGCATTCAAACAATTTCTCCCCTGCAAGCGTACCAGATATGGGATCAAGATGTAGAAGACCTGTGAGAGGGCAACAAGCTATACTTATAAGTTTCGGATTTACGAGGGAATAGATAGTCACGTGGAGCCCCCCGGATGCCCAGACTACATGGGGAGCAGTGGCAAGATAGTTTGGGACTTGGTGTCATCATTTCTCTATATGGGGTACCACTTATACGTGGACAATTTTTATTCAAGCGTGCCACTATTTAGACATTTGTTCAATCTTGGAACTGGCACTTGTGGCAAAGTATGACCTAATGTGTGCTCACCATTAGAAGTGGGTGGATGCAGGGAGGTATATTCTAATGGTGGGCATACCACACACTTTTTCTGGCAGAGATTTCTTCTCATTTTTTCATTCATTCAACTGGCTGCATACAAAAAAAACGAACACAGCATATATACCCAACAAGGACCAGCAATGTACTGGATTTGAATGGTTATACCAGGATGATGCCTACAGCTGCAGGCATCATCCTGGTATAATTTTGTTCAGCCGGCGATCAGCTTTCATATAAAAGCAATCCTAGTGGCTAATTAGCTGCAAGATTGCTTTTACAAGCAGTGGGAGATGATGTCCCCCCTCCCCCACTGCCTTCCACGGCCTTCTCGGGCAGTCCCGTGCCATCAGGGGAACCTGAGAATGCAGCCGGTGTTTCTGCCAGCTGATCATAGAGCTGATTGGAGACCAGAATGGTGCCAATCATCTCTATAGTCTAAGAATTCGGAAGCTACAAGCATTTCATCACTTCAGTTTCGCAGGATATAAACAGCGCCATTTGTAAATTGGGAAAGCATCTGATCACACCGATTTTGGTTTGATTAGATAATGTAAGGGCAGAGGAGATATCTAGAGTCTGATAGACCCCAGATTTCTCAAAAAAGAATATACAGTCATGGCCGAAATTGTTGGCACCCTTGATATTTCTCCAGGAAATCATGTATTTCTCACGAAACGTATTGCATTAACACATGTTTTGCTATACACATGTTTATTCCCTTTGTGTGTATTGGGACAAAACAAAAAAAGGGAGGAAAGAAAGCAAATTCGACATAATGTCACACAAACCTCCAAAAATGGGCTGGACAAAAGTATTGGCACCCTTTCACAACTGCGGATAAATAAGAATGTTACAAGCATGTGATGCTCCTGTAAACTCACCTGGGGCAAGTAACAGGTGTGGGCAATATAGAAATCACACCTGAAAGCAGATAAAAAGGAGAGACGTTCACTTAACCTTTGCATTGTGTGTCTGTCTGTGCCACACTAAGCATGGACAACAGAAAGAGGAGACGAGAACTGTCTGAGGACCTGAGAACCAAAATTGTGGCAAAATATCAACAATCTCAAGGTTACAAGTCCATCTCCAGAGAACTAGATTTGCCTTTGTCCACAGTGCGCAACATTATCAAGAAGTTTGCAACCCATGGCACTGTAGCTAATCTCCCTGGTCGTGGACGGATGAGGAAAATTGATGAAAGATTGCAACGCAGAATAGTCCGGATGGTGGATAAGCAGCCCCAAACATGTTCCAAAGACATTCAAGCTGTCCTGCAGGCTCAGGGAGCATCAGTGTCAGCGCGAACTATCCGTCGACATTTAAATGAAATGAAACGCTATGGCAGGAGACCCAGGAGGACCCCACTGCTGACACAGAGACATAAAAAAGCAAGACTACAGTTTGCCAAAATGTACTTGAGTAAGCCAAAAGCCTTCTGGGAAAACGTCTTGTGGACAGATGAGACCAAGATAGAGCTTTTCGGTAAAGCACATCATTCTACTGTTTACCGAAAACGGAATGAGGCCTACAAAGAACAAAACACAGTACCTACGGTAAAATATGGTGGAGGTTCAATGATGTTTTGGGGTTGTTTTGCTGCCTCTGGCACTGGGTGCCTTGACTGTGTGCAAGGCATCATGAAATCTGAGGATTACCAAAGGATTTTGGGTCGCACTGTAGGGCCCAGTGTCAGAAAGCTGGGTTTGCGTCCAAGATCCTGGGTCTTCCAGCAGGACAATGACCCCAAACATACGTCAAAAAGCACTCAGAAATGGATGGCAAAGAAGCGCTGGAGAGTTCTGAAGTGGCCAGCAATGAGCCCAGATCTAAATCCCATTGAACACCTGTGGAGAGATCTTAAAATTGCTGTTGGGAAAAGGTGTCCTTCCAATAAGAGAGACCTGGAGCTGTTTGCAAAGGAAGAGTGGTCCAAAATTCCGGGTGAGAGGTGTCAGAAGCTTATTGATGGTTATAGGAAGCGACTGATTTCAGTTATGTTTTCCAAAGGGTGTGCAACCAAATATTAAGTTAAGGGTGCCAATACTTTTGTCCAGCCCATTTTTGGGGTTTTGTGTGACATTATGTCATATTTGCTTTTCTGCCTCTGTTTTATATTTGTTCCAATACATACAAAGGGAATAAACATGTGTATAGCAAAACATGTGTTAATGCAATACCTTTTTTGTGTGAAATACTTGATTTTCAGGAAAAATATCAAGGGTGCCAACAATTTCGGCCATGACTGTATGATAATGCCCATTGAAGTTATAGGGGATATTTGCATTCCCTGTTATAGCATTAAAAGTGATCAAAAAAAAAAAATGAAAGGTACAATGTAAAAATAATAAAAAAAAAAATCAAAATAACTAAAAAAAAAAAAAAAAATTGCCCCTCCCATGCGCGCACACCTGTGTGCACAAGCCTTGACCCTGTGCCGTTATGTAAACAGCGATTGCACCATGCATGTGAGGTATTGCCATGAACGTCAGATCAAGGGCAGTAATTCTAACACTAGACCTCCTCTGTAAATCTAAAATGGTAGCTTTTAAAGGCTTTTAAAGCGTTGCCTATGGATATTAAATATGTTTGCAGTTTGTTGCCATTGCACGGGGCATGTGCAGTTTTAAAGCATGTCATGTTTGGTATCTATTTACTTGGCATACCATTATCTTTTATATTTTACCACACAATTGGCCAATATAGTGTGTTTTTGTGCATTAAAAGTAAAAAAAGTGGAGGGTGGAGCCTGACTATGACGGCACGGGAGAGTGTGCAGTAAGTACTCTCCGTTAGCCTCCCCTCGTCTATCCTCCCCATGAGGCCCCGATAGAGAGGTGTGCGGTGACTCACCCGGCTGGAGAGGGTTCGCGGTGTCCCGGAGATGGTTGGCTACCTGGACCCGGGAGAGAGCTGGGAGAGAGCCGGGAGAGGAACGCCTCGGGGTTTTTCCTCTGACGTCCTGCGGTGGCATCGGAGGAGGAGTGGAGTTGCCGGGGAGACGGTCGGGCTGCCGGTCAGATTGCCTGGAGCCAGGAGAGAGACGGCTTCAGAGGAGGAGTGGGGTTGCCAGGGAGACACCAGTGAGACGAACGAGGCAGTGGAGCGGCGCCGACACGTGGGCAGCCGCGGAGGAGTCCTGGGAGATCCGGGTGTGGGAGAGCTTGCCTGGCGTGTAAACAAGTAGGAGAAGTGGGGGAGGTAAACCAGCATACTGCCTCCACATCACACCATCTCCACCCCATCTTCCTGAGCCCTCTAATCTCCCTGCCGCCATACCATCCCTACACCATACCATCCCTACAGCCTTACACCACTGCTACAATACGGTTAACCCTCTAACTTCTATACCTCTCCCAATCTTTAACCTAACATTTACCAGCACATCACCTCCAAAATAAGGAAATATCTGATGGGAAGATAAGTGACTTGAGCTATATTAGACCCACAGGAATCCCCTTAAGAAGTTATAATGACAAAAGATGACTGCTTCTGGAGTGATATTCCAACGTGAAGGGTGAGTGATGATCGTGGGGTTTCCTGCAGGTGTTCTTCTACACTCTTTATATATTGGATCTGTTTATTGGAGCCTTATATACACTGATTCCTCGTATTAGACTTTCAGATGCCTGTAGTAAGACATTGCATTAAATATACAATCTGAAAATAAAAGAAATAGGGGATTTCTAGGGCGGGTCTGAAGATCGGGAGGAGTAGGAGTCCAGGAGAGCAGGAAATAAGAGTAAAAGGTTTAAAAACAACATGAAAGGTAAAAACACCAAAGGGAGTGGGCCTAAGAACTCCCAAACTGGTACGATTAAGAAGTATGTGTCACAGGGAAATGTTACCCCAGAAAGATCTCAGGGAATAAATGAAAAAAGTGAATTGGAAATAAGTCTGGATAATAGCCCGAGACTTTCCCTGGGCCCGGTATATAATAGCCAACAATTAATGGAAGGCACTGACCCGAGAGATCGTGAAAGAGATATGCAAATACCTAATAAAAAAGAAATGGCGGAGATGTTTAAAGGCTTGGAAAAATCAATGAAGCATGAAATGGGGATGATTCGGGAAGAAATGGGACAATTGTTAACTAGGGTGGAGGAAATGGAGGAAAAAGTTCAAACTTATACCCAAACCATCCCAAAATTAGAAAAATGGATACTAGAAGATAGAAAAGAAGAAAAGAGATTGCTTTATATGATGGAAGAACAAGAAAATAGAGAAAGGAGAAATAATCTCAGAGTAAGAGGAGTCCCGGAACTGTCAAAGGGGGAAGATTTAAAAAACTTAAAAGAGCTAACTGGCAAAATTTTGAACTCCATAATGGATAAAGCGGATGAGGAGATGTTTAAATTGGACGGAGTATACAGGATTGGTAAGTATCAACAAGAAAAAGGGATAGAAAAACCAAGAGATATAATTGTTAAATTCCATAACTACGGAGATAGAGAAGAGATATGGAAAAAGATAAAAGGAAAAACAAATATTACATATGGAGAGAAAAATATTCAAATTTTTGCAGATTTAACATCAGAGACTCTGAGAAGGAAGAGATCACTGAAACCCCTATTAGAAGTGATGAAAAAACATAGTGTGAAATACAGATGGGGCCGTGATACAAGTTTAATCGGGTGGAGGGATGGAATTACAGCTATCTTAAAATTTCTGGAAGATATGGAAGATTTCTGTGATAAACTTGGACTGCAGAGACAAGTGATACCGGGTTGGGAAGTGGAAGAGGGAGAGTTGGACATTGGTAGGTCAGGAAAATGGCAGCTAGTTAAAAGAGGAAATAGAGAGACAATAGATAAGGGGACACTGGGGAGGAGGGGGGGAAGGTGAGCGGTCATAGCCGGAGTCGAACCCCTATAGAGGGATCAAAGGTGGAACATGATCCAAAGGCAAAGGAGGCCTGGGAGGGGGAGGATGTTGGGGAGGGGGGAGGGGAAAGGGGAGGGTTATGGTGAGGGAGGGGGGAGACGGATGGTATAGGGGGAAGGTTTTAAAAATACTCTGCATAGGGAGGAGATGTATACAAGAAATATGGAAGATATAAAATTTATAACATATAATGTAAAGGGGTTGAATAGTCCTGGGAAGAGATTTAAGCTATTTAAGGAGTTGCAACATAGAGACGCTTCGGTAGTTTTTTTACAGGAGACGCATTTTGAGATTAAGTCAAATATTAAATTAATCACCAGCAATTATCCAACATGGTTCTATGCAGACTCCCCAATTAAGAGAGCTAAGGGGGTGGCAATTGGGTTTGCTAAAAATGTAAGGTGGGAGGTAGAGGAGAGAGAGACGGATCCTGAGGGGAGATTTTTGTTTTTGAAAGGTAGATTGCAGGAAATAGAGTGTAAAATAGCGAATATTTACTGCCCAAATAATTGACCAGAGGTATACCTGAAAGGGATATTAAGAAAATTGATGGATTTTAAAAAGGGAAGACTGATAGTGGCGGGTGATTTGAATCTATCTTTAGATCCACAGATGGATACAACTTCTCGTGTACAACGAGAGGGAGGTAGGTCTATGAGGACCTTAAAGAAGGAGATACATGAGGGCCAACTAGTGGATATATGGAGAATAACGCATGGAAAGGAAAGAGACTATACCTTCTTCTCTAATGCACACGAGACTTACTCGAGATTGGATTATATAATGGTAGATCATCAACTTATCGAGAGGGTGGTTAAAGTAGAAATAGAGACAATAACTATCTCAGACCATGCCCCAGTTATAATGAAGGTAAGATGGGGGAGGCAGTTGACAAGGGGGGTAGGATGGAGGTTAAACGAGGCCCTTCTATTAGACCAAGAGATCGATCAGCAGATCAGAAAGGAGATGGAAAGATATTTTCAGGAGAATGAAACAGGGGATGTGTCAGTGGCCACTGTCTGGGAGTCCCATAAGGTATATATTAGGGGTATATTGATTGCGCTAGGGGCAAAAAAGAAAAGGGAAAGTAGGAAGAAAATGACGGGGCTCTTAAAAGAAATATATGACCTGGAACAGATCCATAAAAATAGAATAACAAGTGAGATAAGGCAGAAGGTAATAGGAAAGAAGAAAGAATTGGAGATATTAATGGAAGAAGAAAGGAGGAGAGTACTCAATAAAGTAGCAGGGGAGAGGTATAGATGGGGAGATCGACCAGGAAAATATTTAATGAAAGCCCTGAGAAAAAAGAAAAATAGAAATTATATAGAAAAAATAAGAAATCCCAAGGGAGAAATGGCTCACTCTACTAAAGAGATCGGGAAGGTGTTCAAGGAATATTACAATAAGCTGTATAATATTAATTCTCAGAACTTAGTAAATAGTGAAAATGAGAACAGAGAAAAAAGAAGGGCATATTTAAAAAATGCAGGACTACCAAAGATAGGTGAAGATCTATTGAAATCCCTGGAATTAGAAATCACACAGGAGGAAATAAAAATAGCATTAAAAAATACCAAGGTGGGGAAAAGCCCTGGCCCAGATGGATATACCGTGAGGTATTATAAAAAATATAGTGAACTGTTAATACCTAAATTGAAGGAGTATATGAATGCCCTGGGTGGAGAAATGGAGATTAGACAGGAATCCCTACAAGCCCATGTAACACTTATACATAAGGAAGGGAAGGACGCTACTCAATGTTCTAGTTCTAGGCCAATTGCACTCCTAAATATAGATACAAAGTTATATGCAAAGGTTTTAGCAAATAGGATGAAAGATTTAATGCCAGAATGGATCCAGGGAGATCAGGTTGGTTTTGTATCGGGGAGAGAGGGTAGAGATAATGGAATCAGAACTATGTTGTTGATCCAGAAAGCTAAGAAAGGGAAAACCCCGGCAGTGGTGCTCTCGATTAGGTGAGGGTGGGGTAGGTGTGCCTAAAGGTGAGGAGGGAAGGTGACAGTCTGATGGATTGGGGTAGTGAGTTCCAGAGGATGGGGGGGAAGTCCTGGAGAAGTCCTGCAGTCGGGCGTTGGAGGTGGAGACCAGGGAGCTAGAAAGTAGGAGGTCTTGTGAGGAGCGAAGATTACGGATAGGGTGGTATTTGGGTATCAGGTCGGTGAGGTAGTTTGGGGCAGCTGAATATGTAGAGTATTTAACATGTCAACCTGGGCCTTTTGTATTTTTTTAATTCACTAGTTGCTATCTGAGGACCTAAAGTCAAATAGTTTTCATAATAAATATATAGCACATAAAAGAAAATCTATTTGTTGATCTGGGAACCATAATTGTGTATAAAAGTTAGTTATCTCACTCAAATGGTCTCAGGACCAGCTTCCAGACAGGACCAGAATTGCACCATCACATTTGTGGAAGGAAATTTGCATGCTCCAGAGCCATAAGAACAAAAGTCCTTGGCCAAAAGTAAACACAGCAGCTGGAGGCAGGTAACACTTACCAAACTCAAAAACACCAGAGGTGTAAATTGCGTGTATTTATTCCCACCACTGATGGAGGAGGAGGAGGCACTACTGTTGGCTATGTTTGCCAGAGCCTCGTAACAGGGAGGGAGGACGCACATGGCATGACTTTTTTGGACCATGTGCACATTGCATGTGCATGTGTTAATCAGAATACAGTTGCAAGAAAAAGTATGTGAACCCCTTGGGATTACGTGGAGTTTTGCATGAATTGGGCATAAAATTGCTCTGAACGTCATCGAAGTCACAACAATAGAAGAACACAGTCTGCTGAACATAATACTACACAAACATTAGATGTTGCCATGGTTTAATTGCACATAACATGTAAACATTCACAGTGCAGGGAGGAAAAAGTATGTGAGGCCCTAGCTTAATGACTTCTCCCAGAGCTAATTGGAGCCAGGAGTGAGCCAACCTTGACTCCAATCAGTGTGATGATATTGGATGTGTTGCTGACAGCTGTCCTGCCCTTAAAAAACATACACCTGTTTGGAGTTTACTGGTTTCAAGAAGCACTGTCTGATGTGAACCATGCCTCGCAGAAAAGAGCTCTCAGAAGATCTACGATCAAGAATTGTTGACTTGCATGAAGCTGGAAAGGGTTACAAAAGTATCTCCAAAAGCCTTGATGTTCATGTGTCCACGGTAAGACAGACTGTCTACAAATGGAGAAAGTTTAGCACTGTTGCTACTCTCCCTAGGCGTGGTCGTCCTGTAAAAATGACTGCAAGAGCACAGCGCAGAATGCTGTATGAGGTAAAGAAGAATCCTAGAGTGTCAGCTAAAGACCTACAGAAATCTCTGGCACATGCTAACATTTTTGTTGACACATCTACAATAAGGAAAACATTAAACAAGAATGGAGTACATGGGAGGACACCACGGAGGAAGCCATTGCTGTCCAAAAAGAATATTACAGCACGTTTGAAGTTTGCAAAAGAGCACCTGGATGTTCCACAGCACTACTGGCAAAATATACTGTGGACAGATGAAACCAAGACTGAGTTGTTTGGGAAGAACACACAACACTATGTGTGGAGAAAAAAAGGCACAGCACACCAACATCACAACCTAGTCCCCACTGTAAAACATGGCGGAGGGAGCATCATGGTTTGGGGCTGCTTTGCTGCCTCAGGGCTTGGACGGATTGTTGTCATTGATGGGAAAATGAATTCCAGAGTTTATCAAGACATTTTGCAGGAAAACGTATGACCATCTGTCCGCCAACTGAAGCTCCGCAGAGGATGGGTGATGCAACAGGACAATGACTCAAAGCATACAAGTAATTCAACAAAACAATGGCTGCAACAGCACAGAATACACCTTCTGGAGTGGCCCAGTCAGAGTCCTGACCTCAACCCAATTGAAATGCTGTGGCATGACCTTAAGAGAGCAATTCACACCAGACATCCCAAGAATATTGCTACACTGAAACAGTTTTGTGAAGAGGAGTGGTCCAAATTTACTCAAGATCGTTGTGCAGGTCTGATCTGCAACTACAGGAAACGTTTGGTTGAGGTTATTGCTGCCAAAGGAGGGTCAACCAGTTATTAAGTCCAAAGGTTCACATACTTTTTCCTCCCTGCACTGTGAATGTTTACATGTTATGTGAAATTAAACCATGGCAACATCTAATGTTTGTGTAGTATTATGTTCAGCAGACTGTGTTCTTCTATTGTTGTGACTTAGATGACGTTCAGAGCACATTTTATGCCCAATTCATGCAAAACTCCACGTAATCCCAAGGGGTTCACATACTTTTTCTTGCAACTGTATATAGTTGTACCATTATTCAAGAATTAAGATATATATTTAGGAATTAAGATTTATAATTAGATATAAGAAAATATTAATTAGAAATTAAAAATGATTTGTCATATAACAGATATAATAGTCATGGATTTGAAAGGGAACCCCTTAACCAAAGAAAATTTAGCTTCCCCCCAAAATCACTAACACACTCTTATCTGAGCGTACAGTCCTGAAGGCTAGAAAAGGGGGGTAGGTAGAAGAGCAACCCCTGCCCCCCCTCTCCATATACACACTTTTTATTTGTAATGTCAGCTCTTTTGTCTACATTATGTGAAACTTTGTAAAATGTACCAGATTGCAAAAAACACATATATAAACATGCATTTTTATTCGTTCAGGTACAGTGATGATTTGGGAAGCCATGTCATCTGCTGGTGTTGGTCCACTGTGTTTTATCAAGTCCAAAGTCAGCACAGTCCTCTACCAGGAAATTCTAGAGCACTTCATGCTTCCCTCTGCTGACCAACATTATGGAGATGCTGATTTCAGAAAAACATAACCCATCACTCAGGGGAGATGCTGATTTCATTTTCCAGCAGGCTTTGGCACCTGCCCACACTGCCAAAAGTACCTGGTTTAGTGATCATGGTACCACTGTGTTTGATTGGCCAGCAAACTCTCCTGACCTAAACCCCATAGAGAATCTATGGGGTATTGTCAAGAGGAAGATGAGAGACACCAGACTCATCAATGCAGACAAGCTGAGGGGCACTATCAAAACAAGCTAGGCTTCCATAACTCCTCAGCAGTGCCACAGGCTGATCACCTCCATGTCATGCCGCCTTGATGCGGTAATTCATTCAAAAGGAGTGTTTTGAGTGAGTATTGAGTGCATACTATACTGTACATGGACATACTTTTCAGTAATCCAACATTTCTGTATTAAAAATCCTTTTTAAATTGGTCTTATGTAATATTCTAATTTTCTGAGATACTCAATTTTGGGTTTTCACTAGCTGTGAGCCATAATCATCAAAATTAAAAGAAAGAAATGTTTGACATATATCACTGTGTGTAATGAATCTATATAATATATGAGTTTCACTTTTTGAATTGAATTACTGAAATAAATTATCTTTTTGATGATATTCTATATTATTGAGATGCGCCTATAAGTGTAGAATAAAGTTACCAAAACAAGCATTATATAATTTCTCTTTTATATAACGTGAAAACAGAATGCTGCAATTCCCTCTATTGGGACAGAGAAGGAGAATACAAAAAAATAGGAGCATGAAAATAGAGGGGTTAACCACTTGCCAAGCCATCAACAGTAATTTGTCTGTGGGCGGCGGGCATGTACAGGCAACGTCATGTACCTGTATGTCGGCATCTTCTTGTTTTAGGGAAGCCAACTCCTGCTGTGGTCAGACACAGCAGGATTTTGTCAGCAGGTTTCAGCCAAAGTTTCATGGCTGAGACTTACTGATTAGCTGTGTCCACTCATAGCCCAGAGCCCTGTGTTGACAAACACAAAGGGCTCTGTACAGAGGGAACAATCTATTTTTTATACCTGCAAAGCAGAGAGAAGGAACAGTTTTTAGTAAAAAGCAGCACATATTACACACATTTGTTAGGCACACACTTAACCCCTTGATTACCCTGAGAAAATAACCCCACTATGACATTAGTACAGTGTATAGCACCCTTTCTCAACATTTTCAGCACAGAGGAATCCTTGAAATAACTTTCTGGTCTCAGGGAACCCCTGTTAAACATTACTATAGCTACAACTCATGATACATTAGCATGTCAGTCAGTGGGATTAATGTTCCCTACACTTGTGGACAATTGGAATAATTACCCACTTACAGATTGCTAAAATTATCAATGGTGTCAGTTGGAATTTATCTGAGAGGCAGAAATTGCTCATTGCTCATGAAACTCTGAGCAACCTTTGGAGGAACCCTGTTTGAGAAATCCTGGTGCATATTATCTCTGGTCACTATATTAGTGGCACTGGTGATGTCAGTGTCAGTTAGTCTACTTCCCACCCAGTGTCAGTTAATGTCAGATTACCTGCTGCACAGTCCCACAATAATTCGCTGATCACTGCCATTACTAGTACAAAAAAATAAATAAAAATTACATTATTATATATCATAGTTTGTAGACACTTTCACACAACCCAATCAATATACACATATTGGGATATTTTGCTACCAAAGACGTGTAGCAGAATACATTTTGGCCTAAACATATGAAGAAATTAGATTTTTAAAATTTTTTATTAGATATGTTTTATACCTGAAAACAAAAAATATTGTTTTTTATTTCCAAATTTTTGGTCTTTTTTCATTTATATAATAAAAACTAAAAAATCCAGTGGTGATCAAATACCACCAAAAGAAATCTTTTTGTGCTAACAATTTAATTTGTATACAGTGTTGCATGACCACACAATTACCAGTGGTATATGGCAAAAAATGGCCTGGGGGGGGGGTAAAACCATCCAGGGGCATGGCTTAGACTTGGCCAAGATGGCTGCTTGATCCTTAAGCTCCAGCAAACTGAAGTACAGTTATCTGCCTACAGAAGGGGAAATCTGACCGGACTGCCTTGGCTTTCCACTCCTGATCCCTCTGGGACTCAGGTACTCAGTTGAGCTGCAACATTCTGGACATCTTCTGGACCCAGCCTCGGGAAGCCATGGCCTCCCCACAGATGGCTGACTGCACTTCCCTCTCCACCAGCAGAAGCCATGTCCGATATCATCGCTCCCAGCCGGTCACTGCTACCACGCTAACCGGGAAACTTCGCAGCTTAGAAGACCTCCATGCCATGGCCTTGGACATAAAGTACACACTGGCTATGTGGTTGGAGAAAGTGGAGGAGATGACTGCCCACCATAATGCTGCCATCCAGGTTGTCCAGTAGATCACAGAGGCATACACCATGCACATCTGTGAAATACACCGCCACCTTGAAGACCTAGATAACAAGGGGCGTTATTATAATGTTCGGGTGAGCTACGCCAACTTACACAGGCTGTGCTCACCATCTTTAATAACCTCCCCAAGCAGCCTCATGAAACACCCATTGCCACGGAGCTCTTCGACCCAGGGGTAGGGGCACAGATCATCCCAGAGATGTGGTCTGCTTCCTAGTCTACTTTCAGCTCAGGAAAGAGCTGTACAATGGAGTTAAATTAAGTTGCATCAAGATCTCTCCCTCGTTACTTTACAACATAGGAAACATTTACACCCCTTGCTTGATCTCCTTCGCTCTAGGGGAATCCAATATAGGAAGTTCCCATTCTGTCTCTTGGGCACCTATATGGGTCATACAGCCAACTTGTGAGTCCCAGAAGATTATCAGGCCTTCTGCGAGAGTCTGGACATACCTTTAGTAGAGCTTCTGGAGTGGTACAATGGCTTTCACTTGCCACCCCTGTCTATAGTCGAGCCCATGAATGAACAGCTGCCGAGGGGTCCCTTGACCTTCAGATGCCAAAGATCCCAGCCACATGCTTTACATCCACCAGAGGACTGGCATTCCCCACATGGTGGGAGCCTTGCAGCCTCCCCTGCCCACCAAAGGGTGCTCTGAGAATGAAGATTTGTCTGATGTCCAGAGTCACTGCTTTGCCAGTGAAGTTTTTTTTATGCTTTGTTTCTATACCTGTTTAAGACAGTGGTTACTAGGTATGTTTCTACTACCTTGCCTCCCATGTATGCATGCTCACACTTTCCTTATACCCTCTTGACTTTCCTGCTGTACACCCTCTTTGGCTGCATGCTGTTATTGCTCTCACACTTTTGAGGACACTATGCAGTAGCTTATTAGGAGAGATGCAACCTACATATACCTATCTTCTTAGTCCACACTCTGTGGCTACAGGACTGTACCTTTGCAGAATCCAATGACTGCAATGTTGAATGGATGACCTTACAGTCCCTACTGGTGACTTGCCTCTTGCTAATCATAATCACTATGCAGGAAGTCATGTGCCAGTGCTTTTATTGGTCGCTGCAGCATACCCTACCAGGATTGGCTATGAGTAAGTCTCCCTTTCCCCTCTACCGAATGGCTGCAGACAAAAGCTGAATTGTGACCTAGTAGCCTAGTTTTTAATTAATAGAATGCATCTTGATACTACATAGTCTCCTGCAAGTTCACCTGGCAATCCTAACAGGAGTGCTGACAATGCTCCCAAATGCCATAGTTTCCTGCACCACCTGGGTCCTAGGCTACAATTATCTGAGTATTAGTTGCAGTCCTATCGTAGGGAATAGGGGGACATGTCACTTTACCTCCCTATCCTGTGCACTATCTATTTGGAATAACATTTGGTACTACTCTCATGCCACTTTGATGTGCACGCTGACTCCTATGTCTGCTAATGTCCTGGATATTTTGCATGCGCACCTTTTCTTAGAAGTTGGTGTAGTTGCTATTTTCTTACTCTTTCTATGTTTCTATGCCTCTATACCATATGGTTTTTGCTGGCACCTCCCTCCTGGTATGTGTCTTCATGGCTGCTTTAATACCATCCCCCTAGTCTACCCTTCCTCTATCTATGAGGTAACACCTTTGTTAATCTTTGGACACTCTTCCCCTTCCCTGACTTCCATTCTTCCCTTTTCCCACCTCATCTGCCCTGCCCCCTCCCCCCCCCCCCCCCAGCTACTGGCAGTTCTGGTCAGGTGGATTGGAAGCAATATATCAAAACATTTCATTGGTTGATATCTACCACATACTTTAGAACAGTTCTGCTATAGCTTCCTGGGTATAGGCTTCAGTTGCTCAGCCAAAAATGCTCATGGCACTGGGAGGTTTGTTGACCTCTTTGTACGGTGACTGGTCCTGCCCCTGACTTTTGATCCTTAGCGAGTTATGTATGCTACAGGTCTATTTGGTGATCTGGTTATATAACCCGGTTATGTTTTGTTGCTGTACTCATCATTTGTTGCGCTCCACATTGAAACTGTTCCACAGTTTTACTCCACAAATACAAATGCAGAAGTTTTTCCTAGTTGTCCGCACAGAGTCTTAAAATTAAATATTCCCCTTAGATTAAACCCCCCCAACCTTACGATAAATAATTTTTTAATATTTCCTGGTATTAAATAGTTTTTTGCTTTAAATATTATTTGTGCTGTCTGTAATTGCACCATATCCTTGAATTTTAAGAGTTTTAACTGTAAGAGTAATGAGTTTGTGTAAATCTATTGTGTCACCCTAAGATATGTAATTTCATTAACTCTTTTAATATGAACCCCTTCCATCTACTGTAATTATCTATTTGTGTGTTAGTTCTGCAGTTTCCAAAAGGTATTACTCTTGTTTTGTTCAGGTTAAATGATAATTTATTTCTATAAAACCATAATTTCAGTTTACTCAACCCTGTATTGATCACCTGTCTTAAAGACTGCAAATCACTGCCTGAACAAAAAATATTAGTATTACCAGCAAATAACACCATCTTTAATACTTTTAAAAACTTACGTAAATCATTAATTTAAAGAATAAACAATTTAGGGCCCTACACTGACCCCTGGGGGACTCCACAAATAAAGTCCTGTTTATGATGAACAAAAATCACCCAACTTCACAAACTGCCTCCTGTCAGTCAAATAACTCCTCTCCAAATCTAACATTTTACCCTTAATACCATAACATTCTAATTTATTAAATAATATGCCATGGTTTATTGTATCAAATGCTTTTTTTAAATCTATAAATATCCCAACTATACACTGTTTCCGGTCTATTGAATTTGTGATTTCCTCAAATTAATCTATTAACGACAGTGATGTTACTCTATTTGATCTAAATCCATATTGCTCTCCAGTGAGTAATTTATGTTTTTCTATAAATTTGTCCAGCCAGTTACTAAAAAGGTTTTCTAGAATTTTGGAGAATTGTGGTAGTAATGATACAGGCCTACATATAAAAGTGATGCAGCGCTAACAATAAAGAATGATATTAATCAATAAATAATATATGAAGATAATGACAATATATATATATTAAGCAAAAACAAAATGATAAATGACCCAAATCCACAGGGGGATATGGAAGAGACCGTGACCCTTAGCAGACAAATAATAGTGGCTTAGTGCAAAATAAAGTGTCCACAGTTCATATTGCTAAGACGTGCAGGTGAATCACAGCACACTCCAAACGTGATCCAAGGCAGTCTGGCTGCAATGGCCTCTCACCTCCACTCTATGACCCCAAAGGGCCACAAAGCATAATGTAGATCACCTCTGGATCACTCCAGCCAGTAGCTCCTCAGATAAAGATGGCATGGGCAGTCATCACATGAATATGAACAGTATTCAGCCGGACCAGTGGGCAAACGGAATGTACCCTCCTCAGATGTCAAAAAGCTCATATGCTCATAAATGAGGAAAGAAACACAATCCTCATATTGTATTACTGCTTTTAATGGCCAAAAAACAACAATAAGCCAAGAAAACAGAGATAAATACACTTACATAGCAGCAGCCTGTATCCAGTTAGTATCAATAAGCTGGGTGTACAGCATGATCAAAAGGTGTTCCAAGATGGCGCCGCGCCGGAAGTACGTCACCACGCTATTGCCGCCGACGCGTTGCGTCACGTAACTCGTGACTTCGTCAGGACAGCGTGATTGGCCAAAAGTACTTCCTTATAAAGGCCGGAGACCGCACCAATCAAAAATGGGTGCAATCACGGCCATATTCTCGTGGTACAATGTACACAGACACTTTCCCATTGAATCTAATACTCGCAATAGGACAAGAAAGATAAAAACTTGGAAATAAACCAGGCAATTCATACATACCAATGCAAGGTATGTTAATCATAAAAAGACCTTCAAAATAGATGTGGAAAACCACATACTTTAATAGGAAAAATATATATAAAGGTAAATCTTAAACGCATGTCCATACGGGTATGACATGCCCTATTTTAATACAATATAAAAATAATAAAAAACGAAAATATATATATATATATAAAGGGAAATCCCTAATAAAAGACTACATATAAAATATAATAAAAATAAAAATACCATGAAAGAAAAAAATCGAATAAAAAATTAATTAAATGACTCCCTTGTAATCATGCATGGACTCTTACTCCTAATACATTTTAACATAAAAACCAGCATAGAAAAATTATCACTGATGAAACAGTTCAAATCGAACTCAATATTAAGACCCATAGGGGCAAAGGTATCCATCAAAAAAATATATTTAGATTCCACCTGACTCAAAGACCTCACTTTATGGGTCCCTCTCCAATGTTTTTTAAATTTTTCCACTCCCCAAAATCTAAGACTAGAGGGATCTTGATTATGGCAAAGCCGAAAATGGTTAGATAAACTATGTTTCGGAAAACCCTTCTTTATATTTTTGACATGTTCTCTCAGCCGGACCCACAAGGGCCTTTTTGTCCGTCCCACATATTGCAGGCCACATCCGTATTGGAGGACATACACGACCCCCTCCGTCCTACAAGATATAAAATCTTTAATCTGAAAGGCCTTTCCATTGCTAGTAGCTGTAAAGGAACTCAATCTAGGGTTCAAACCCTTTGTGGCCCTACAGGCATAGCATATTTTACACGGGAAAAACCCTTTCTGATCAAGAAACGTAACTTTCAAACTCTTAGTGGGGGGGTCTAGTACGTTACGGACCAACTTAGACCTAAGAGAAGGAGCCTTCCTATATATAAATTTAGGTGTTAAGGGTAGCAATTTTGAAAGGACGGGATCAGTTATTAGGATCGGCCAGTGTCTTTTGAATACTTTTTCTATTTGTTTATAATTACTGGTAAAATCCAGAATAATTGCATATGATCCTCAAAACCTTCTATTTTTGGTTTATCCATAAGGAAATTACTTCTCGCCATCATTCCCACTTCTGCAATCTTATTTTTTATAATTTCTCTAGGATAGCCTTTACTACAAAATCTCTCTTCCATAATGCTTGCTTGCTCATAATAGTCCTTAATATCTGTACAATTCCTTCTGAGTCTTACCAGTTGTCCTTTCAGGATATTCATTAGCCAAGGAGGAAAATGGCAACTATCTAATGGAATATATCCATTACGATCGACTTTTTTGAAAAAAGTTTTTGTATGCAAATAATCAAGATCCCTCTAGTCTTAGATTTTGGGGAGTGGAAAAATTTAAAAAACATTGGAGAGGGACCCATAAAGTGAGGTCTTTGAGTCAGGTGGAATCTAAATATATTTTTTTGATGGATACCTTTGCCCCTATGGGTCTTAATATTGAGTTCGATTTGAACTGTTTCATCAGTGATCGATAATTTTTCTATGCTGGTTTTTTTGTTAAAATGTATTAGGAGTAAGAGTCCATGCATGATTACAAGGGAGTCATTTAATTAATTTTTTATTCGATTTTTTTCTTTCATGGTATTTTTATTTTTATTATATTTTATATGTACCGTATTTGCCGGCGTATAAGACGACTTTTTGACCCTTGAAAATCTTCTCAAAAGTCGGGGGTCGTCTTATACGCCGGTACACATGTTTAGGGGGGCTGCGGCATTAAGTACAGGGGTGGGCAGGGGCTGATGTCTCTTACCTGGATCCAGTCCCACGACGATCCGGTCCAGGAAGCGCGGCGTCTCCTTCAGTTCGGCCACTGGATGTTCGTGCGGCTGCTCGGCTCCGCCTCCTCACTGGTGATTGGCCGCCAGAACTGTAGCTCAGGAAAGGCACACAGGCGGCCAATCACCGGCGAGGGGGCGGAGCCGAGCGGCCCCGCGAAAATTGAGTGCCGGAGCAGCAGGTAAGTGTTCTGTGTAGAGGTGCTGCTGCAACCACATATGCTGGCTGCAGCAGCACCATACGAGAACAGGGTCAGCAAGTCTCAGTGGGAGGAATAGTGCCCCATCATTGGTGTCACTGATACCAATGATGGGGCACTATTCCTCCCACTGACACCAACGATGGGGCACTATTCCTCCCACTGACACCAACGATGGGGCACTATTCCTCCCCCCCACTGACACCAATGATGGGGCACTATTCCCCCCCCCCACTGACACCAACGATGGGGCACTATTCCACCCCCCACTGACACCAATGATGGGGCACTATTCCACCCCCCACTGACACCAATGATGGGACACCATTCCTCCCACTGACACCAATGATGGGGCACTATTCCTGCCACTGATACCAATGATGGGGCACCATTCCTGCCACTGATACCAATGATGGGGCACTGTTCCTCCCACTGACACCAATGATGGAGCACTATTCCTCCACTGATACTAATGATAGGGCACTATTCCTGCCACTAATGCCAATGATGGGGCACTATTCCTCCCACTGATACCAATGATGGGACACTATTCCTGCCACTAATACCAATGATGGGGCACTATTCCTCCCACTGACATCAATGATGGGGCACTATTCCTCCCACTGGTGTGCATTGGAAGAGGGGTAGTCTTATACGTTGAGTATAGCCCAAACACTACATTTTAGCAGGAAAAGTAGGGGGGTCGTCTTATACGCCCAGTCGTCTTATACGCCGGCAAATACGGTAGTCTTTTATTAGGGATTTCCCTTTATATATATATATATATATATTTTTTTTTTTGTTTTTTATTATTTTTATATTGTATTAAAATAGGGCATGTCATACCCGTATGGACATGCGTTTAAGATTTACCTTTATATATATTTTTCCTATTAAAGTATGTGGTTTTCCACATCTATTTTGAAGGTCTTTTTATGATTAACATACCTTGCATTGGTATGTATGAATTGCCTGGTTTATTTCCAAGTTTTTATCTTTCTTGTCCTATTGCGAGTATTAGATTCAATGGGAAAGTGTATGTGTTCATTGTACCATGAGAATATGGCCGTGATTGCACCGCCCACCATTTTTGATTGGTGCGGTCTCCGGCCTTTATAAGGAAGTACTTTTGGCCAATCACGCTGTCCTGACGAAGTCACGAGTTACGTGACGCAACGCGTCGACGGCAATAGCGTGGTGACGTACTTCCGGCGCGGCGCCATCTTGGAACACCTTTTGATCATGCTGTACACCCAGCTTATTGATACTAACTGGATACAGGCTGCTGCTATGTAAGTGTATTTATCTCTGTTTTCTTGGCTTATTGTTGTTTTTTGGCCATTAAAAGCAGTAATACAATATGAGGATTGTGTTTCTTTCCTCATTTATGAGCATATGAGCTTTTTGACATCTGAGGAGGGTACATTCCGTTTGCCCACTGGTCCGGCTGAATACTGTTCATATTCATGTGATGACTGCCCATGCCATCTTTATCTGAGGAGCTACTGGCTGGAGTGATCCAGAGGTGATCTACATTATGCTTTGTGGCCCTTTGGGGTCATAGAGTGGAGGTGAGAGGCCATTGCAGCCATACTGCCTGGGATCACGTTTGGAGTGTGCTTTGATTCACCTGCACGTCTTAGCAATATGAACTGTGGACACTATTTTGCACTAAGCCACTATTATTTGTCTGCTAAGGGTCACGGTCTCTTCCATATCCCCCTGTGGATTTGGGTCATTTATCATTTTGTTTTTGCTTAATATATATATATTGTCATTATCTTTATATATTATTTATTGATTAATATCATTCTTTATTGTTAGCGCTGCATCACTTTTATATGTATTTCTTTCATTGTCCTTCTTTTGGTATGGGATAGATGCTGGCTGCTCTTTAGTTAAGTGTTGTATTTATCATAAGAGCGCAGGAGGATTTATATTTATTTAATGATACAGGCCTGCAGTTTATGAGTTTCTGTTTGTTCTCCAATTCGTACAGAGGTATGACTTTTGCTTTTTTAATTTTGTTTAGAAAAATGCCAGTTTGGAATAGCAAGTTACAGATGTGTGTTAAAGGTTTTGAAATCTCCCCCACTCACCCTTTTAACGATAGTCCTATCGGTGTGATAATTATAATGTGGGCTGCTATGGGCACTGAAATTATCCCATCCTGTAGAGAAGCTGTATACCCCCCGCTGTCACTTACCCCGGTCATAGCTTCTCCAGGCTAACACCATCAGTTATAGTACTCTACTGCTGGATCACAGCTTATTCCAATGGCAACCAAGCCTCACGCTTCCCGTGAATTGGGAAACAGCCACATAGGTTCAAACCCACACCAGACTGTCAGCCTCCCTTTGGAAGTCACACCCCCTTCCATTTTTGCCCTTTTTTTATTCTTGCTTTTCTCCATCATCCCTAAGCCTTTGACTTTGTTGGTGCCAGAGGTTCTACTGCCCCCTTTTTTGATTTGAGGAGCACCCGTCTCCGTACCCTACCATTCCACCACACAGTTCTGGTTAGGTGGATTGGAGGCAATATATCAAAACATTACAATCGGTTGATATCTACCACATGCTTTAGAACAGTTCTGCTATAGCTTCCTGGGTATAGGCTTCAGTTGCTCAGCCAAAAACGCCCATGGCACTGGGAGGCAACAAAGCTCATTTGAACTGCGCTTATTCCTTCTGGGCCCTCTTCCCCTGTAAGGATGGGATAGCTGGACTACCCTGCCTCTGGATAACAGCTCTTCGTCTCTCCCTCCCACTTAATCCTCACTCTCCCCATTTTTGAGGAGTATACTCCTCCATACTTCTTCCCCCTGGGATATATGTGAATAGGCACCATAGAAAGCAATGTTATTTCACATGTCATGCGAATTAGATGTGGTTCAAACCGCATCCAATCCGCATATATGTGAACTGGCACTTAATGTTAAGGGACTAAACATCCCTGAGAAACATTCGCAACTTCTAACCTACATGTGCAGCCTGAAAGCAAATGTAATCCTCCTGCTAGAAACACACTTTTACTCTGATTGTATTCCCAAGCTGTTGAATCTGATGATCCCAACGGTATTCCATGCTACTAATAAATGCGTTAAAGCTAAAGTAGTATCCATCTTGATTTCTAAATGCTTGCCACTCAGATCAATGATTTCTTGGAAGATGATGGCTGACGAATTCTTCCCAGGTTGGATATTTCCAGAAAATTGCTTTTACACATTTACTTGTCGCTTTTTAATCTGGTCTACTTATCCTGGGAGGCGACTTTAACCTGGCCCTCAACCCTCTGGAAGATACCTCCACCGGCACCTCTCCAATGCTGTACCACACTCTTAAACAGATCAAACTACAACTGCATGACTGCATGATTTGATGCTCCATGACACTTGGCACACATTACACCATGGGGTAAAGGATTACACTTTTTTCTCCCCACCTCATAACTGATGCCTCTCAAGTTTGCAAATGCCTGCAAGACTTCTTCCACAAAAATAATACCCCAAAAAACACCCTACTACTACAGTGAGAAGCACACAAATGTGTGACATGACTGGCATTCTCGGCTGTATCGAAATGGGCTGCACAGGCCTTGGTCACCTCCCTATTACATGAGGTCCAGATACTAGATTCTTCCCACAAACATATACAGGCCCAAAAAACTTACTCAGAGCTCCTTCAGGCCTGAACAATGCTGTTGGATAAATGAGGTTGCAAAACAAAATGTAAATTCACGCTGTCTCAGAAACTCTTTTATGAGCAGGGCAATAAAACTCCTTGCCAGGGCCCTACAAGCCAAGAAAGCATCCTTCACGATTAACCATGTACACCCCCCACAGGGCCACATCTTGGTGGCTTCTATTGACATAATTTGGCAAAATATTATTCCGACTTCTACATCTTGCCATCTGCCCATTGCCTGCCTGACGATACCAGGACTCGGACAGCTGTCCTTAATGATTTCCTGACCCAATACTGCCCTACGCCTATATCCTGTGTGACAGCCCACAAACTGAATGGCCTGCTCAACTATAAGGAACTCAAAGCAGTCATCAAGCAGTTAAAACCGGGTAAAAGTCTGGGACAGGACAGATTTATTGCAATTTATTACAAGGCATTCCTTTACATCCTCACACAATACATCTTGTGCACCTTTAATTCCCTCTCAACCCTGGCCCCTTTGATACACAACATCTCAGTTATCCCGAAAGCTGGGAAGGACCCCACTTCTGTTGCCGCTTCCCAACCAATCTCATTATTAAGTGTCAACTTAAAAAATTTTGCTAAAATCCTAGCTAAACGTCTTAACCAATATTTCAATATCCTCATTGTTAAAGACCAAGTGGGTTTTATCCCAGGCAGGGAAACAAGGGACAACACAATCAAAGCCTTAAACATACACCACTGGCTAACTCCAAACAACAAGGCAAAAAGCCTGCCACTTGATGCGGAGAAAGCGTTTGACAGGTTGGCTTGGTATTATTTGGCGTCGATGCTTTTGACGATTGGCCTGTGAGATCACCTGTTTAACTTCACCATGTCTCTCTATGTGACTCCCAGAGCAACAGTTCAGGTCAATTGTCACCTGTAGAATGCCTTCTCCATTCATACCGGTAGCAGACAAGGCTGCCCCTTATCCCCGCTGCTCTTCATACTCACGCTAGAACCTTTCTTGTGTAACCTCTGCGCAAACAGGGATGTTAAAGGTATTGCAATAGCTGGTTGGCAATACAAATTACTGGCTTTTTCCAACAATATCCTACTTTTTCTATCAGAACTACATATCACGCTTCCCAACCTCCTGAAAGATTTCCACCTCTTTCAATATACTTCCAATTTTAAAATCAATTTTAACAAGTCACACGCTCTCAATGTTAACCTGCCTACACCAACGGTCACTTGCTGCTGGTTCAACTTTCTCTGTTTTGTGAGTTCACTTCTTTAACGCTGGCAAACTCCTTGGGTGTGCACATCTTTCTTGTCAATGACCCAAAGTCTGATTAACCCCATGGAGCTATTTTCAGCTCCATAATTTTTTACACAGCCCAGGCCATGCGACTGCTATGTCATGTCTGCTCACCCCATATGAGAACCTTTGTTCCAAGACCACCCCCCAACAACACGTCATCTCCACAGTCCATAACCCTCAGAGAAAGCATCTAATGCTTGGACCAGAAACTTACAACTTGACCTATCTCTTGAAGAATGGGATCACATTTATCACAATGTGCATAAAGGATCAGTGAATGTTTTGCTTCAGGAAAACAACTACAAACTTCTTTCATGGTGGTACTGGATGCCCACCTTGCTGCACAAATTTGACTCAATCCTATCAAACCTCTGCTGGCGCTGTTACCAAGCGGTAGGCACCCTATTACACATTTAGAGTGAATACCCAGTGCTTCAACCCTTTTTGTTCCAAGGTGCACTTGGAAGGTGATTTTCCAAGTGACGACTTACACCTTGTCTCTCTTTTCCACGATTATTTTTCATATGCAGTTCATATGTGATCTGAGTCCTTACAGTGAACATCCTGTGCCCACTACCACAAGAGAATATTTACTACTATGATTTCATAAATTTACTATGATTTTCTACAAATTAGGTAGACAATAGAACATCAAGGGATCTACGATACACAGCTGAAAATAGTTTATAATTTATTTTGGTAAAATACTCTAAACTAAACTGCTGTTAACTATATCAATTCCAAACTTTACAGCTATCATAATTCAGGAAAACGACTTCAGGCTTTGAACTGAAAGTCACATTTCTGACATTTTCAAAATTTTGATTTATGTGGATGGCACTAGAATGGAATGAAATTAACAAAAAAATATGGTTATTTTCGTCCTATGTATTTAGAACACTGGTTCTCAAGGACATTTGCATTCTTATACAAGAATTACACCTTTTTGCACCTTTTATGATGTTTTATCAGATAGGACTGCATAAGCAAAAAAGGCTTGC
This sequence comes from Staurois parvus, assembly GCF_062004578.1. Lineage (NCBI taxonomy): Eukaryota > Metazoa > Chordata > Amphibia > Anura > Ranidae > Staurois > Staurois parvus. The sequence continues at coordinate 3,808,561 of NW_028318264.1, read as the reverse complement.
ATGTTACTTGTTACTTATTTTCTTGCCCCTTGATGTACCTAATGTTTTAATAGGCAATGTGTAAATTTGTTTGCTACTATATTGGAATAATATACAGAGGAAACGTGCAAAGGCTGGAGTACCAGCACAGAACAAGTTACATTACTGTAAGATAATGTTAATATTTGATTTAGTAAATCAATAAGCTTTTCTTTAAAATACATTTTCCTACTTTAGAGACTGACAGTTTTCAGAATTTAGTTTAGTACAATAAAAAAAAGGAATACTAACCATAATATGTAAAATGTTCTTGAGATAAGAGATTTGCTTTCTGCCAGCAATTACTGGTACTTTTCAGTGCACCAATATGTTGCACATAGATCAATCCTTAAATGAACTCATTCTGCTCAATCTTGTATTAATGAGAGAAATTGGTACTGGGAATTTTCAAATCTGTGAAGCGTTTAGCAATTTAAAGATAGGACTATTAGGACACATTGAATTTATGTAGCTTCAATATGTTAACGAGATTCTTGCACACGTAGCTCTCATATCATAATTTGTATATACTGTATATAGATATATAAGAAGAATTCAAGGATCTGGTTTCTTTTCCAAAAGTTTTATTAGATTTCATATGGCTTTATCCTAGAAATTTGTAACAATACATAATTTACTAGCACACCTAATACCTAAAACACTTTTTAAGATCACTTGCTGTTAAGGGTTACCCTATAATATTTAATGTAATTAACAATCAATGTAGTCTAAAAGCAACTTTATATACACTTTACAGTATGTTAAATAAGAACTTGTATTAAAAACTCCTATTGACGGTAGCTAGCTTTTTAACTTACAGAGAAAGATTAGAGGAAATTCTTTGAAATGCTTCTTACCAGCTTTCTAATTTAAATTATATGTAATATCATCTAAATTGGCTGTTGGCAGGTCTTGTTTCAGTCTTGTTGCTGGGGATGGGGTTCTGATGCTCCTTTATTTGAATATTATTGTTGTCTTGCTAAGGCATCAAGCCATTGCAAAACATTTTTTCCATGTGTGGTAACTTTTTCAATACTACATTTGACTCTTCAGAGCTTCAGACTTTAATTTCCAAATGCTTACTGAATTTTGGGATTTTCACAGTATAGTTCTCACCAATGAGTTCAAATTATAAAATTCTGGAGGTCCACAGAATTTCTACATTGCGAGATTAGTTCATATCACTGACCGCTTCAATTCTGTATCTTTATTGTACAGTACTGGATACAGGACTTGTGTTCATAGACCATGGGTTATATGCAGGCTACCTTCAGATGACTGGTCACTGACAAAAACTTGCTAGAGCCTACACTAGTTTGCACACATATAGCCCCATCCATTCTGTAAGACTATATCCATTAATGTATTTCTCTCAACACTTCTGTCAAGATCTGACTGCTTATTGCTCTGGGCCATCTAGCAGTTTTAGAACCCCCAGGTGTTACTGTGTGAGGCCGGCCTGTAATGGTTGCTTCAGTCACTGGATCCTGTGTTAGGCACTTACTTTGGCATGGAGTTCAATGTGTGTAGCTATCCACAGGGTGCTATAAAGGTTTAGGGCCATGGTCCATTACTATGTTCCCAAACACTGAAGAACCCTTTGAGGATATTTCCACTGTGACATGTGAAACCTGTACCTCTAGTAGGCCCAAAGTCATGGATAAGGTAAGACAAGGTTTCCCTATACGTTAACATTGGTTTTTGGCTTTTAATAAAATAAACCAGAGTGCTTAGCCCTCTATATTATTTTACAGGCAGAGGAACAGGAAGTTATTCATGTTAATGTTGTATCCTCTTATTATAATTGTCTCTTAAACTTAAATTTGGTGCATTTTCTCATCCTATCTAGACCTAGTCTCAGGAGGATGAGGTAGCAGCATTAAGCCTTCTGTCTGATGTATTCCTGCCTGACTTATCCACCAAAAATGTACACAGCATGTTGCTGCATGCCTGCTGCCATCTACTACTGAGATATAGTACCAGAAACATGGTTGGTGCCTGTGTTATAGCAACTCCTGTATCCAGACACACAAAACCCCCTCCAGTCTCCATTTCATGAGTACCCATCTGGGATCCTCTCACTTAACAATGGCATACCACAGGCACAAGGAACTAGGAAAATAGGGCCGAGTAATGTGTTCTGCAGACAGACTACAGAAAATTCAAAACATCACTCAGGGTGACAGCTATTCATTTGTCCCTGTACAATGTTCTTTTGTAACATTGTTTCCCTTCTCGACTCTAGATCCCTCACAGGCATAAGCCATGTGGCCTGTCTGACAAAATCAGATTTCTCTGCCGCTGTCTGAATTATTTGGGCTTTTGACACTTCTGGAACCTTCAGTTTCCAGAAGCCAGTGACACTACATGTCCTCTACTTGAGGATATTATGAAAGAAAGTGTTGAGAACCCTGATTTTGTAATGGATTTTCCTTCCCCTGCATTTTATGAGCCGCAAGCTATAGCTTTGCGACAAATGCTGTCTACTGTGGATGCATTAATTGATGAAATGGGCACTAATTTTTGCTTAAGTGCACCTCCACAACCACAAAAAAGGCCCTATGGGCCCTTTGAGTCTGGCTAAATCAAGAAAGACTTTTCCTATACATGCATAAATTGATCACTTGAGGAGTGGACCAATCCTAGGAGGGTATTCACTTCTAAGCCTTTTTCTGAGATTAATGCTATGAAAAAGGATTTAATTTTTACAAAGTTTTATTGAATTTTCAGCATAAAAAATGACATCAGTACCACTTATGAACCTTTAACATTCTATAGGAATAATAATATTAAAGCCAAAGAATTAGAGACAAATCCTGAAAGAGAGGTTACAACTGCTAAATCAGTCAGTAAAGATTATTGGTAATAAAAACATAGAGATGTGTTCTGAATAGTATAAATAAATAAAGGTATAAACTAAGTGAACACATTACATGGAGACCAGTATACTTCTAGAGAATCCAACAATGTATTGGGAGACCAAAAGGCATAAGGGTGCTCAGCATATCTCATGGAAGTTCTGGTATTTCCAGAAACATATACCATTATAAGTCATCTAACCACAAAAGAGAAAGAAGAAAGAGCGGGGGTGAAATGAAGTGAAAAAGGATTTTAGGGAAAAAATGAGCTATTCCAATACTAAATTCTACCATTATACCAACCTTCAATAAACACATTACAGTTTCTATTGAGGATGCTCCCTATTTTAAGAATTCTGTTGATAGACAGTTGGAAGCCCTCTTAAAGACATCCTTTGCCCTTGAAGGCCCAGCCCTGAAGCCATATATTGTTGCTGCATCTATTTGCCTGATTATTATTAGATAGGCGAGAAAAATGAACAGAGACCAAGAACCTGTCATTGATGAAACTGCTCTCTTAGAACAGAGTCAGAGTTTACAACTCCTTAACTGTCCAGGGAACATGGTCCTCAGAGGAGTCAACCTTCTGGAACTGGGAGCCATTAGATTGACTTTACAACACTGGACCACCCTTCTGCAAGGTCAACTGGTTAAGGTGCAATTGGACAATGTCATAGCAGTAGCCTACATAAACCATCAAGGGGAAACAGAAGTCAAGTTGACCTGAAAAAATAATTGTGATACTCTCTTGAGGGAAAATTTATATTTCAGCTTTCTAGGCCCACATCTTTGGAATGGACAACTGGGAGGTGGAATTCCTAAGTCACCAATGCAATCCAGGGAAGTGGCCTCTGCATCCTGAGATCGTAAAATCTCTGTCGAAGGTGCAGATGGGGATATCCTGGCCTCCAGAGTCAACAACAACAAATATGTATATAGGACCAGGGATCCTCCAGCTTCTCAGTAGATATTCTGTGATTCCTTTGACTCAGTTCAAGTTGGTTTATGCTCTCCCTCAACTGAAGACCCTCCCTCAGCTTCTGCACACGATAGAGGAGGAAAGGGTCCCCATGATTCCCATTGCATCAAATTGGCCCAGAAGGATGTAGTACACAAACATACACAGACTTCTAGTGGACAATCCTTGACCGCTTCCAGACTTACTGGCCCAATACTTCCAGCTTGCTTCTGAGTGGCTGGCTTTAACCACTTGCCCTCCAGATGATTTATCCACTGACAATTTTGAGAAAGAAACTATATTTTTTACATTTTTGCTATTAAACATGTTGAATAAAAACATTTCAAAAATCAAATTTCATCATAAATTTAGGCCAGAATGTATTCTGCTATGTCCTTGCTAAAAAAATCCCAATACGTGGAAAAGAATTGGTTTGCGTGAAAGTTATAGCGTTTACAAATGGCGGTATATATACTGGAATTTTTTTTTTTACTAGTAATGGCGGCAATCAGCGACTTATAACAGGACTGCGGGACTGAGGCGGGCATTCTGACACTGGGGTGAACTGTCTTGGTGTCACTGACATCCCCAGTGACACCAATTCAGTGATCAGTGCTAATACAAAACACTGATACTATACTAAGGCCACTGGGCAGGAAGGGGTTAACATCTGGGGCGATCAAAGGGTTAACTGTGTGCTGTTTCACAGTAAGTTGTGTGTGTGCTTTCAATTGTAAGCACACTGCTTTGTATGGCTCTGCTATGAAACAGTCACACACTTTTGGAATAAGAGGCAGATATTCAAGGTATAAAGAAAAACTGTCTTTGGCACCACAAGCAGAGACATTATGTGGCATGTGTAGCACTGATGGACATTGTGGTTGTGGTCAAGTGGGGTGTAAATGAGCATGGTTAAATAAAACCAAGTCAAGAGTGAGTTACACCCAAAGTGCAGAGGTCAGTAAAACATAGAGTGCAGAGGCCTGAAACAACTAAAGCACATAATGCAGGGGTCAGGAGTAATTAATGTACAGAGTGCCAAGGTCAAGAGCAAATAAAGCACAGGTTACAGGGCTCAAGAGTGTGTAACACACAGAATGCTACACTTGTAGTGTTCTAATCAGGAAAGTGGCAGTATCTCTCCAAAAATGACACTTTTGTTGCAGGGGATGTTCAAAATCTGACTTAAGTTTTAATGCAGACATCTGGGAACATCAGTAAGCCAATCACACAAGCAGGAAATGGCATTTCTGGGGTTGCCATATTGCATTGCATTTTATAGAAAATTACAGCCTTACAGATTGAAAAGGAAAGGTCATTATGAATAACATTCAGACTTGTGTAGCAATCATATGTTATTTTTTTTTATTTACTACTTTTACTAACTAAAGTGGAGTTACCCTTTAAATAAGTCAGAGCCAACTAAAATATTTTTCTGAAATCAATGTTTAAAAACTCTTCTGTGCATACCCTAAAGCAAAACCAAAAGCAGTTCTAAGATTCTTGTGCATTCTGGTTACGAAGCTGTTAAGTGTATTCTTTCACATGTAGAAAAGTACCTAATTTTGTTCTTATCCTCAGCCCAAGAGAGGACCAGTGCAAGAATACAAAGCAGACAAAGGAATGGTGTCAGCAGTGTGTTGCTGATGCTCAGCTATCCAATCAGTAGGCTGGCAGGGAGTCATTTAACAACAAAACTGCTTACCTGAGATAAGAAATGAGGTCAGTGACCATGCTATTCTGGCTGGCAGTGGTGTCTGGATCACATCTCTGGCTGAACAGAATTACAAATCTTTGGATAAGTTCATACAGTACATATACAAAATTATGACAAAAAAGAAAATTATGACCTATAATATCCCATAAATGCTATTTTAGTTTTGTATGTTGTGTGCTCTGTAGTTTAGAAATCTTTTTTTTGGCTTTAGAATAGGAAATCCTTGGCTGGTGCTAACAGAATTCCCTTTACACAGCAAGCAAAGAAATAAACCTCTTGAATCTTGTGTAAGATCACAAAATTACATGGTATAAAATGCAGAAATGTAATCACTGTGATTCACCATAAGAAGGATATTGTGTATCTATACTCCTTGATTACGTACATTTACAAATTAAATATTTGCAGCACAGTTACCTTCGTAAGCTGTCAGAAGGAAAATTGATAAATGGTTTATTCTATAACACACCACCTATAGGTCTAGAATGAATTCTAACATTAAACATAGTAATCAGCATGTGAATGCCAGATTTCCTCTTCATGAAACCCTAGAGGAAATTATGCCTACATATTATTTTGTACCTGTTTAATATATGGTTCACTAGTGATTGATAGCCTTTGTTATGAGTAACAGAATGTGAACTATTCATTAACATGTTTCAACCGTAAAATGCATTCCAGGGGTACTTTTTTGCAAATGAATTTTTCACAAGCATTTACATTTCAAGGATTTTTCAGAATACAAATGTGTTGCATCCCTTTTTATAACCCAAGAGAATAAATGGTGTCTCATTTTGCTTCTTAAATTTGCATAGGCATATAGTTGTTTCTTTGTTTTTGTTTTTTTTTTTCATGAAATTACATTCATTTTCCTAAAAGAGAAGTATTTTTTTTAAATCATACTTACCTAGGTGAATAAATGCTGCATCTGTCTCCTGACCAGGGGCGTATCTGCCACGAGGCAAACAAGGCATCAGCCTTGGGCGGCACTTTTCAGGGGGGCGGCATCGCCCCCAGCCAGAAGGGACCAATGCCATCACTGCAAAGGGCTGTGCTTAGCCAGGGGGGGCATGTTCGTGTGTGCTAGAGCGGGGCGTGTTCGGGCGGGTTCCTGTGTGCTCGAGGGCGGCGAGGATGGGTGAGGAGACAGAGAACCTGTCAGCCATGGAGCCGGCTGGAGAGGGAGACGGGTGGCACATAGAGGACCGTGCATGTCTCGTTTGCTCTATGTGCCTCCCCTATCCATCTCCTGCATGCGGTCAGCTCCTGTATGCTCCCCCACGGCCGCCCCCTCCAGCAGTGCAGGGGATCTGTCAGCATATGCAGTCCCCAGTGCTGACAGTCCCCCCCCTCACACAGACAGGATTGGAGAGAGAAAGCTGCCTCTCCTCCTCCCGCCCTTTCCTCCTGTGTCTGCCCCACCCACACTTCCAGCCAGCCCTGTGTCTTCTTTCCCCTCTCTCTCTCTCTCTTCCCTCTTGCTCTCTCCTCTCTCTTCTCTCTATCTCTCTCCTCTCTCTATTCCCTCACCCCCCCCTCTCTCTCCCCCTCTCTCTCCCCCCTCTCTCTCCCCCCCCCTCTCTCTCTTCCCCTCTCTCTTCCCCTTCTCTCTCCCCCCCCCCTCTCTCTCTCTTTCCCTCCCTCTCTCTCTCTGTCTTCCCTCTTCTCTTTCTCTCCGTTTCCCTCTCTCCCCCCTCTCTATTCCCTTGTCTCTCTCTTCCCTCCTCTTCTCTTTATCCCCCCTCTTCTTTCTCTCTTCTCTCTCTCTTCTCTTCTCACTCTCTTCCCTCTTCTCTCACTCCCCCCACTTCTCTCTCTCTTACCTCCTCCTCTCTCTTCCCTCCTCCTCTCTCTCTTCCCTCCTCCCCCCTCTCCCCCCTCTCTCTCTCTTCCCTCCTCCCTCTATCTCTCTCACTCTCTCTCTTCCCTCCTCTCCCTCCCCTCTCTCTTCTCTCTCTCTCCCCTCTTCTCTCTCTCTACTCCCCCTTCTCTCTCTTCTCTCTTCCCTCTCCCCCTCCCTCTCTTCCCCCTCTCTCTTTCTCTCCCCTCTCTCCCCCCCTCCTCTCCCCCCCTCTCTCCCCCCCTCTCCCCCCTCTCTCCCCCCTCTCTCCCCTCTCTCTCCCCCCTCTCTCCTCTCTTTCTCCCCCCTCTCTCCCCTCTTTCTCTGTCTTCCCCCCTCTCTCCTCTCCCCCCTCTCTCTCTTCTCTCTTTCTCCTCCCTCTCTCCTCTCCCCCCTCCTCTCTTTCTCCCCCCTCTCTCTCTCCTCTCTTCCCCCCCTCTCTCTCCTCTCCCCTCTTTCTCTGTCCCCCCCCCTCTCTCTCTCTCTACTCCCCCCCTCTCTCTCATTCCTCTCCCCTCTTCTCCTCTCTTCTCTTCCCTCCTCTCTTCTCTCCTCTCTCCCCTCTCCTCTCACCTCTCTCCTCCTCTCCCCTCCTCTCTTCTCTCCCCCCTCCTCTCTTCTCCCCCCCCTCTCTCCTCCCCCCTCTCTCTCCTCTCCCCCTTCTCTCTCCCTTCTCCCCTCCTCTCTTCTCCCCTCTCTCCTCTCCTATCTCCCTCTCTCCTCTCCCCTCTCTCTCCTCTCCCCTTTCTCTCTCTTCCTTCCCTCCTACAAAAAAATGTAAAAAAATAAAAATGTAAATAAGAATAAAAACCTACTGACACTAGTGGCAAAACTACCAGGGTTGCAAAGGCCGCTCTTGCGACCAGACCCTTGCGTTTCACCACCAGGCTCTGAGGAAAGGGTCCATGGGCTTTGGGCTACTCAGTCCAAAGTGCCCATGCCTATTTTTTGTCCCAGTCCAGGCCTGGCCATGACCAATAAAGGGCTCAACGTCTATGAAGATTTTGTGGTTCTACTCGTTTTACTAGGAGGTGCGGTATGTGAGTCTTCTCTGAGGTGCTGGATGTTTAACTATATTGGTGAAAGCTTGATGTAGACTACTCTTTGAGTGGCTTCAGGGTCTAACAGGTTGTGCAGCACCCATCTAATGCGTGTAGGCAAACCAGATATCTATAGTGCTTGGTATAGACCAGGCCTCTCCAGCTGGTTCACAGTCTCTGACCATCTCCTGTATCCTGTCCGCAGTCTCTGTCTCCTGTATCCTGTCCACAGTCTCTGACCATCTCCTGTATCCTGTCTGCAGTCTCTGTCTCCTGTCCACAGTCTCTGACCATCTCCTGTATCCTGTCCGCAGTCTCTAACTGTCTACTGTATCCTGTCCGCAGTCTCTGACCATCTCCTGTATCCTGTCTCCAGTCTCTGACTGTCTCCTGTATCCTGTCCGCAGTATCCGATCATCCCCTGTACTATGTCCGCAGTCTCTGACTGCCTTTCTGTACTATGTGCACAGTCTCTGATCTCTCTTATATCCTGTCCACAGTCTCTGACCATCTCCTGGAGTATATCAGCAGACTCTGATCATCTCCTGTATCATGTCTACAGTCTCTGACCATCCCCTGTATCCTGTCCACAGTCTCTGACCATCTCCTTTAGTATGTCAGCAGACCCTGATCATCTCCTGTACCCTGTCTGCAGTCTCTAACCGTTTCCTGATTCTTGTCCTCAGTCTCTGACCGTCTCATGTATCCTGTCCACCATCTCTGACCGTCTCCTGTATCCTGTCCACAGTCCCTGACCATCTCCTATAGTATGTCAGCAGACTCTGATCATCTCCTGTATCCTGTCCTCATTCTCTGACCGTCTCCTGTATGCTGTCCACAATCTCTGACCATCTCCTGTATCCTGTCCACAATCTCTGACCGTCTCTTATAGTATGTCAGCAGACTCTGATCATCTCCTGTATCCTGTTCTCAGTCCCTGACCGTCTCCTGTATGCTGTCCACAATCTTTAACCATCTCCTGTATCCCGTCCGCAGTCTCTGACCGTCACCTGTATCCTGTCCAGTCACTGACCGTCTCCTGTATCTTGTCTGCAGTCTCTGACAAACTCCTGGAGGTGAAGCTCTAATAGGAAGAGGTGGAGCCTAAAGCAGAAGGGGTGGGGTTTAGAGATGAAAAGGTGGATCCTAAACAGGAAGGGGTGGGACACATTTAGATGGGGGTGTGTGATTTTAGTTTTGCCTAGGGCAGCACAAAACCAAAATACACCACTGCTCCTGACAGCTCTAAGGCTGATAATTGAGCAATCTGACACCGCTGATTGCTCAGTTCTCCTCAGATGTTGGTTGAAAACAGGTCACAGGAATGGAGAATGAACTGCCAAACAAGCTTTGGCTGTACTCCTTTAAAGGATAACTTTTTTGAAAAATAATAAATGCACATCTTTTTGCAGATAAATGTGCATTTATTATTTTTTTGCACTGGAACCTGCAAAGCATTACACCCACAATCAGCAGATTGTGGGTGCAATGCCAGGCTCCTGCAGACTCTCAGTACACTGTACCGCATACAGGCAGGCAGTTACTGAATTGCAATGAACTATGAAAGAACAAGGTAGTTGTAGTTCATCCGTTCACAGAACTCTCTGAATGAATGGTGAAGCCCCACACGGCTGTGCTGTTTTTTAATTGTGACAGCAGGTGCAGGGAGAAGATTCCCTGTCCGCTGTCACAGGGAGGGGGGATCGGAGAGAGAGGAGCAAGGAGCTGGAACATGTTCCACTCTAAATATGGGTGGAACATATAACATGTTCCAAAGGTGAACTTAGCCTCTAACTTTATTTTTCTTGAATTATTTTTTTCTTAGGAAACATTATTTTATATCCACCTGCAATTTTCCTCAATGGTCACCTCAAAGACACTTATGAGTATTGTTGGTCAGAAGCTAGTGATATTTTAAGACATGATCCATACGTGAACTCCTGCAACATAGTGGGCTCTCACCCCGTATGCAACACTAGGGCAGTTTCTAAGTCTGGGTAGCTGGAATGTCCCAATTTTTGACACTCATAGGCATGCAGACTGTCCTAGGTGGACTAATCTGCAGGGTCAGTGGTGCAAGACAGAAATACTGACACCAAGGCTTAGGAATTCTTCCTCCCACTGAATGACAATGCTGGGACATTCTTCCTCCCCTTGACCACTAATGTTGAGACGTTCTTTTTCTTAATACCAATAAAGTGGTATATTTTCTCATAAAAATCAACAATGTAAAGGGGTATGTTTCTCATTGACTACTGACATAGGAGCTTTTTCCTTCCACTGACCCTCAATGTAAGAGGCAGTATGTTACATATGTGCTGGGATGTATGTTAAACACTTCAGACCACTGAACTTTGCTAGTTGTACTGAATGTTATGCCTTACTGCACTATTCTGTGCACTGTGCTATATGCTACATACTCCTATTAAATGCACATTGTAAGCTGTGTTGTACATTATATACTCCTGACCAGGGGTGGACTGACCATTTGGAAACTCGGGCACTGCCCGAGGGCCCCGGGGTCAGTAGGGGGCCCCATGAGATGCCCCTGGTACCTTTTTCATAGGCTTTTTTGAGTTTGGGCAAGGACACAGGGGCCCAGTGATCCCCTATTGCCCGGGGGCCCCATGAGTTGTCAGTCCATCCCTGCTCCTGACTGTTGCTGTATGATGTACTGTATATTAAGTATTCCTGGATGTTGCTGTATTTTGTGCTCTATATATTAAATACTCCTAACACCTGCACTCTAAAAACTGTGCTGAATGTTGCAAATTCTTGATCACTTATTCACTATATTGTATGTTACATGTAGTGAATGGCTAATGCACTTTGTAAGCTTTACTATAACTTTCCTACACTTGACCAAATTGTTCATTATCTCAATGGTTTCTGGTTACTAAGTGGTCCCCAACTATTTAATCAAGTTCCTTTTTGCAGTAGGCTCATGCAATGTATTAGCTTTATTCCTATATTCTTTGTGCAGAAGAGCAATAGGAATTACACTTTTTAATCATCCTTTGTTCAAAGATTCTCCGTATGTGTGTCCAGGAGCCTCTTGCTTGTGGTACAGGAACTGAGGCATAGTTTGTGAGTACAAATATCATGAGGTTGATTTACTAAAACTGGAAAGTGCTAAATCTGGTCCAGGTCTGTATAGAAACCAATCAGCTTCCAGTTTTGTTTTGTTTTTTTTGTCAAAGCTTAACCACTTCCTTTCCACCCTATAGCAGAAATACTGCTACAGGGTGGCACGGGTGTGCAAAATCACTTATATATACCCTGACAAATAGCTCAGATGTTGGAAAAGAGCTCCCTGCTAAGGTCAGGCGTACCCGTTCCCAGGTTGCTGAGATGTTACAATCGCATGATGGTTTTCATATGCAGCAGAGTGGCAGAACTAGTGCCACTTTACCTTTTGGTGAACTGGCGAGCACCAGCGGCCTAGTACATCCTGGTCTTATACATACCAGCACTGCAGTATCACTTGGTGACATGGTGAGTCCCATAAGTGCAGAACGAGCTGGTGCGGTGGCGAGCACAAGTAGTGTCCTGCAGCCACAAAGAATTCGCACACAGGCCCGTAGAGCCCCTAGTATCCTTCCGGATGTACTTGCAAATCCTGATTGGCAATCCACAAATTCTGCAGCACCCCCATTCACTGCCCAACCCGGAATTCAGGTGGAAACAGCAAATTGAACTACCTTGATTTTTTGGAGCTGTTTTTCACAGAAGTCCTGTATGAATTGATTGTGGATCAAAGCAATTTATATGCACAACAGTTTATCGCCGCCAACCCAAATTCAAACCTTGCCAGACCATTTGTATGGAAAACCATTACAGTTTCCCAATTTAAAGCTTCTTAGGCCTAACCCTCAACATGGGCATTACTAAAAAAAATGAATTGCGGTTGTATTGGTCCACAGACCCTATTCATCATATGCCCGTGTTCTCTGCTGCCATGGCCAGGCATAGATATGAGAGTATAATGCGTTTTATGCATTTCAACAACAATACACTCTGTAGTCCTTGGGGTGACCCTGAATTTTACCGGCTCCACAAAATGCGGCCCTTCCTAAATCACCTTAACCAATCATTTGCAGATGTCTATACTCCCCAGTAAAACATCTATGTTGATGAGTCCCTCATTAATTCTTCTGGCCACCTTGCATTCAAACAACTTCTCCCCAGCAAACGAGCCAGATATGGGGTCAAGGTGTATTAGATCTGAGAGAGGGCAACAGGCTGCAAATATAAGTTTCGGATTTACGAGAGAAAATGTGGAGCCCTCCGGATGCCCAGACTACATGAGGAGCAGTGGCAAGATAGTTTGGGACTTGGTGTCATCCTTTTTCCATATGAGGTACCACTTATGCATGGACAATTCTTATTCAAGCATGCCACTATTTAGACATTTGCATAAGCTTGGAATTGGTGCATGTGGGCACCGTGCGACATTCTGCCAACGGCTTGTAAATACCTGTCTTAGAAAAGGGGAAAAAGCCTGCTTGAGAAATGAGGAATTGCTCACAGTGAAGTTGAAGGACAAACAGGATATTTTCATCCTGTCTTCCATTCATGCAGACACGACCATCCAAATTGCTATGGTAGCTGGTGTTGTTGAGAAGCCCCCCTGTGTCCATGATTATAACCTTAACATGGGATGGGTGGACTTCAACAACCAGATGATGAAGCTGTACTTAGTTTCCCAAACTGCAAAGCGAAACAAAAAAGAAAAAGAAAAAAAACAAAAAAGAAGAAAGCGCACCAACCTTGCGCATTACCTCAGTACACCAAAATTTATTGAATACAGAATGATACTCACAAACAATGAAGTAAATCAAGCATGTAAGTCCTCAAAGTAACTTAGAATTAAGAAGCCTGCGCGAGTCCCATCATAGGGGTAGACACTCAGAGTACGGCTGACGAGTTTCGAAGGGCGTCCCTTCTGGATAACAAAAGGGCTGTGATGATCTCTTCCTGGAATTTTAGGAAGGAACCACTTCATCAAATTGCTTTGTAAAGCACAAAAGCATTATATAGAGCCAGTTGAAATAAACAGACACATTTTTGTACATTTTTGAGTATGGCTTTTCGGGAAACTAAAACCATAAATAACCTCTCCTGCGCTCTGAGACCCAGAAAAAGGGTGGATAGATGGAATCAGAACTTGAAAAATTTGACCACCAATGCATGTAGGGTTGTGCAGCTCCAAACAAGGCTGGGGAAGCCCGACCAGTACTGCAAAGCGAAACAAAAAAGAAGAAAGCGCACCAACCTTGCGCATTACCTCAGTACACCAAAATTTATTGAACACAGAATGATACTCACAAACAACAAAGTAAATCAAGCATGTAAATCCTCAAAGGAAGTTAGAATTAAGAAGCCTGCGCGAGTCCCATCATAGGGGTAGACACTCATCAGAGCTCAATGATGAAGAAGGGACACCCTTCGAAACACGTCAGCCGTACTCTAAGTGTCTACCCCTATGATGGGACTCGCGCAGGCTTCTTAATTCTAAGTTCCTTTGATTACTTACATGCTTACAATGAAAAGAAAAAGAGAACCATAGGTGATGGCATTTTTAATCTAAGTAATGCTGTTTTGACAGACAAAGAATTAAAAGTTTTAGATTTAGGTTTGAAATATGTACCTAGGACGAACTTGAAAAAGTTTGATGGTTTTATTGATATTCAAAAATTCGTGAGAAAATTGAATATCAAAAAGTTACATGCTTACATGCTTGATTTACTTTTCATTGATTTCCTGCAATTCTTCACACGTTGTATACGTGTTAGAATGCCCGTGTCATTTTCAGTATGTAGGAAGGACAGGGAGATTATTGAAAACCAGAATAGGTGAACATTTAAATAATATAAAAAAGGGCTATGATATACATAGTGTTTCCAGACACTTTAAATTTAAACATAACACTGATCCTAGTCTGTTGACTTTCTATGGAATAGATAAGGTCAAAAGATATTGGAGAGGTACCGATATGATTAATGAGATCTCCAGAAGGGAAACATTCTGGATATATGAATTAAACTCCTTAAAACCAAACGGTTTGAATATTGACATCGATTTAAACTGTTTTCTGACTAATTTTTGATTGATTTTTTTTTCTGTACTATAGTTGAATGATACATTTTTCGTTAGAATTAATTTGGTATTAGATATGTAGATGTATTTCATATCCGTTTACAATATCCGTTCATAGTTTTTCACTACCATAGATCATCTGGCTTTTTATTATATTCAACTTTTTTCTCTATCTATGACTAGCTTAATATGTTAGATTGGGGTTTGCTATAAATTAAATTGGTCCTCCTATGTATTCGATATCACCATTATCTGGCTGTTTATTATATTTGTTTTTAGCTATAGCTATGTTTAGCCTAGATTGGGGGGTTCTATATATTATTGATCCACCTATGTATTCGGTAATACTATTAGATATGTAGATGGATTTAATATCCGTTTATAATATCCGTTTATAGGTTGTTTTAACCTAAAAATATCTTACTATATCTGACTAATCGCATCGCATATGTATTTGACATTACTATTATGGTATTATATATATAGATGGATTTTAATATCCGTTTAATATATCCGTTTATAGGTTTTATTACCTTATAATATCTGGTTGTTTGTTACTATCGCATTCTTTTTAAATTACGACTAGTTTGGGATGTTAAATTGAGATTTGCGATAGATTATTGGCCCTTCAATGAATTCTATGCCATTATTGGTCTTTTTAATGTATTCAATGCTATTACTATAGGTATATTATAGTGATTTTTATATATACATCATTATTACACGCATTTATTACTATATATGGCTTGGCGGATGTATTTTATTATTTAAGCTGCATATTATTATAGTTTATAGTTTATAAATTACATATTAATTATTTATGATTATGTTTACCATTTCATTATTGCTGTATATTAATTGTGGGTAATTGCTATTTAACATCTATGAAATTTTTTGTTTTAATTGTTTTGGGATCGCTCGCTTGCTTGTATTGAAGTATTTTTTTATATATATTTTATGTGCAATCACTCTTATTTACCTGCAGAGATCGAGCGGTATTGTGTTACCATAATGCCGTTTTTGATTGGCTGCAATTAGTCTGCAATGCAGACTGAGTGTGTGATATATAGTTGTGTAGAGACATCTATCATCCATTCCGCCCCGTGAGGACGTCGGATGACGAAACTAGTAGGGCGGGGCTTCTTTTGGATGTGATGTCGGGACACTCCTCGTAGACTATCGGCTCTGATATCGCCGTGAGCGAGGCTCGTCCCTGCTTTCTTGAGGCTGTCATTGCTGGTGTCGGCTAGACACCCTGTTTGTGAGTGCATTTCTGACGTTTTAATAAAACATTTTGGTTTTAAACTTACTGCACCATGATTTCCTTTTTTGATTCCCCGAACATGATCTATGGTATGGAGACGTGATGACAACCTGCTGTTAAGGCTATTCCATATTGTGCTGATTGGCTGCTTGCAGTATATTATTCCCTGTTTGGATTATTTCTGCTGATCATCGCTCCCAGAGCAAACGCTATCTTTGCTGACTCTGGAGCTCTGGTGAGTGTACCCATTTCATTCGGTGGTGGATTTTTTTTTGCACGGTGTTTGATTTATACAAGATTTCAGAACCGTTTAATTACTTTGTGATGGTGGATGGACTTTTATATAATATTTTTTTTAACACGGACATCATTATTTTAAACTAATAATTTTTGTATTTGCTTATATTTAGCGCACTCTTTGATTTATATACATTGTGGTTGTCTAGTTCTGGGATTACGTCCATGGACCTCATTCCAGAACACACCCCCTGCACGCTCCCTCAACGCTACCAGCGGCGCATACCCGGCCATTGATTGTTGTGTCCTACAAACACAGATAATCATGTGATACGGTAAACGGCCAATCACAGCGGCCTTTTACCACATGATCAGCTGTGTCCAATGACATAGCAGATCACCGGGTAAATACAGTTGCCGGTTATTGGCTGCACTCACAGCGTGAGGAAAGTACTGCCGATAACTGGCAATTGTCAGAGAAGTGATCGGCAGAAGTGATCGGCACTGATTATCAGTGCCCTGATTATCAGTCCCCAGCAGTGTCACCCACCTGTGCCACCCACTTGTGCCCATCAGTGCCGCCCATTTGTACCCATCAGTGCCACCCACCTGTAACCTGCAGTGTCACCCACCTTTGCTCATCAGTGCCACTCACCTGTGCCCAGCAGTTCCTAGACGTGCCACCTTACCAGTGCCCATCAGTGCAGCCTCAACGTACATCAGTGAAGGAGAAAAATTACCTGTTTGCAAAATTTTATAATAGAAACAAAGAAAACCTTTTTTTTCTAATTTTTTTTGCTCTTTTTTTTGTTTATAGCGCAAAAAATAAAAGCATCTAGTGGCAATTAAATACCACCAAAAGAAAGCTTTATTTGTGTGAAAAAAATGATAAAAACGTAATATGTGTACAGTGTTGCATGACCGCGCAACTGTCATTCAAAGTGTGACAGCGCTAAAAGCTGAAAATTGGCCTGGGCAGGAAAGGGGGTATAAGTGACTGGTAGGCAAGTGGTTAAAAAAAAATGTTGGCAGAGATTTCTTTATCCACATCTACCAATGTAAATAGAGGAATATGTTAAGTTTTTTTTTTTTTTCGTTCAGCCCATGAGATGAACAACAAAAAAAGAACATTTCATGTGTGCCCACCATTAGAAGTGGGTGGATGCAGGGCGGTATATTCTAATGGTGGGCATACCACACACTTTCTCTGGCAGAGATTTCCTCTCTTTTTTTTTCATTCAGCCCACAGTCTGCATAAAAAAAAAGAACAGCATATACACCCACAAGGACCAGCGATGTACTGGTACATCACTGGACTTTGAGTGGTTACACCAGGATGATGCCTACCGCTGCAGACATCATCCTGGTATAATTTTTTCAGCCAGCGATCGGCTTTCATGTAAAAGCAATCCTAGTGGCTAATTAGCTGCAGGATTGCTTTTACAAGCAGTGGAAGATGCCCCTCCTCCCCACTGCCTTCCACAGCCTTCTCGGGCAGTCCCGTGCCATTGGGGGAACATGAGAATGCAGCCGGTGTTTCTGCCAGCTGACCACCGATTGGAGACCAGAATGGTGCCAATCATCTCTATAGTCTAATGCAGGTCATAGACGGGACGTTTATCGGCCGAATTGTCGGCTGATAAACAAAAAATTGGTCGTTACTGCCGCCAATGCTGCCACCAATGCTTACGAAAAACAGCCGTTTTTCGTAGATTTTCCAGCATGACCGATAAAAAGAAACGACAAGAACTGCGAAAATCGGCTGACGACATTGTAACACTAACGGTGTGAATATCGGACGATAAATGTCCCGTCTATGGCCTGCATAAGAAATCAAGCTACGATCATTTCATCACTTCAGTTTTGCAGGATATAAACAGCGCCATTTGTAAATTGATAAAGCATCTGATCACACCGATCTTGGTGACATTAGATAATGTAAGGGCAGAGGAGATATCTAGAATCTGATAGACCCCAGATTTCTGAAAAAAGAATATATGACAATGCCCATTGAAGTTATAGGGAATATTTGCATCCCCTGTGATAGCATTAAAAGTGATAAAAAAAAAAATGAAAGGGACAGTGTAAAAATAATTTTAAAAACTCACTTTGACCCCATGCCAGTATGTAAACAGCGGTTGCACCATGCATGTGAGGTATATCCACGAACAGCAGATCAAGGGCAGTAATTCAAACACTAGACCTCTTCTGTAAATCTAAAATGGTAGCTTGTAAAGGGTTTTAAAGCTTTGCCTATGGATATTAAAAATGTATGCAGTTTGTCGCCATTGCATGGGGCATGCACAGTTTTAAAGCATGTCATATTTGGTATCTATTTACTCGTAATACCATCATCTTTTATACTTTACCAAATAATTGGCCAATATATTGTGATTTTGTACATTAAAAGTAAAAAAAGTGTATTTTTTTCTAAACGTTTGCATTTGAAAAACTGCTGCACGAGTACTATGTGACATAAAATATTGCAATACCCATTATTTTATTAATTAGGGTGTCTGCTTTAAAAATATATATAATGTTTGGGGGTTCAGAGTAATTTCCTAGAAAAAATACCATTTTTTTTCCATGTGAACAAAAAAAGTGTCAGAAAAGTCTTGGTCTTCAGGTGGTTAGAAGAGTGAATGATGTATGGCATAAACTTCTAATACAGGGCATAAAATGCCCCCACCCCTCAAAATGACCCGTTTTTGACATGTAGAAACCCCCAAACTATTTGCTATGAGGCTTGCTGAGTTAATAGAAGAGTTTATTTTTTTACAAGTTTTTGGAAAATGATAAAAAAAAAATTTTCTTTACACAAAATTGTCACTTAAATTATTTATTTCTCACACATACCATGGGTATATGTGGAATTACTCCCCAAAATACATTCTGCTACTTCTCCCAAGTATGGGCATACCACATGTGAGAGACTTTTTGGCAGTCTAGCCGCATACAGGACCCCAAAATCCAATAAGCATCTTCAGGGTTTTAAAGGGCTTTATTTCCTCATTACACTTCCTGACTACCTATCACAGTTTCAGAGACCCTGAAATGCCAGGATAGCACCAACCCCCCACCCCCCCACCCCCAAATTACCCTTTTTTTGAAAGTAGACACCCCAAGGAATTTGAAAAGTAGCATGGTGAGTATTTTGCAGATCTCGTTTGTTGCCACAAGTTTTTGGGAAATGAAGAAAGAAAACAAAAACATATTTTTTCTTCTTTTATATTTCAAAACCTTGTGAGAAAAAATAAAATCTGCAAAGTACTCACCATGCCTCTTTTTAATATTCCTCGGGCTGTCTACTTTCCAAAAAGGGGCCATTTGGGGGGTTTGGTGCTATCCTGGCATTTCAGAGCCTCTGAAACTGTGGTAGGTTGTGAGGAAGTGAAATGAGGAAGTTACGCACCTTCAAGCTTTCAAAGTGGTCATTGGATTTCAGGCTCCTGTATGTGGCTAGGCTCCCAAAAAGTCTCACACATGTGGTATCCCCATACTCAGTAGAAGTATCAATATATTTTGGGGTGTAATTCTACATATACTCATGGCTTGTGTGAGCAATATATTGTTTAAGTGACAACTTTGTGTAAAAAAAAAATGTTTTGTCATTTTCCAAAAACTTGTGGAAAAAATAAAATCTTCCATGGACTCAACATGCCTCTCAGCAGATAGCTTAGGGTGTCTACTTTCAAAAAGGGGTCATTTGGGGGTGTTTGTACTCTCCTGGAATTTTAGCACCTCAAGAAATGTGATAGACAGTCAGAAAGTAAAAGCTATGTAAATTCCATTATCAACTGTATACCATAGTTTGTGGATGCTATAACTTTCACACAAACCAATTAATATGCAGTTATAGATAATTTTTTTACCAAAGACATGTAGTTAAATACATTTTGGCCTAAATTTATGACGAAATTTGAGTTTTTTTGGATATTTTTTATGACAGAAATGAGAAACTATAATTTGTTTACAAAATGTTCGCTTTTTTTGTTTATAACGCAAAAAAACAAAAACCCAGAGGTGATCATATGCCACCAAAAGAAAGTTCTATTGGTGTGAAGAAAGGACATAAATTTAATTAATGTACAGCATTGCATGACTGTGCAATTGTCAGTTAAACTAGCGCAGCGCTGTATAGCAAATAAGCAGTAAATTGCAGTATTTATACCATAGTTTGTAGACGCTATAACTTTCACACAAAGCAATCAATATACACTTATTGGGATTTTTTTTTACCAAAAACATGTAGCAGAATACATTTTGGCCTAAATTTATGACTAACGTTGGCTTTACTATATATTTTTTATAGCCGAAAGTAAAAAATATACGTTTTTTTTCACAATTTTCGGTCTTTTTTTTTTATAGCATGAAAAATAAAAAAAGTGCACAAGTGATCAAATACCAAAAGAAAGCTGTATTTGTGTGAAAAAAAGGACAAATTTTGTTTGGGTACAGCATTGCATGACCGTGCAATTACCAGTTGAAATAGTGCAGCGCCGAATAGCAAAAAAAGACCTGGCAAATCCTCAGGAGGGAAAGTGGTTAATTGAACAAGCTGAAGTTAGAAGCTGATTGGCTACCATGCACAACGACACCAGATATGTCACTCTGCAGTTTTAGTAAATCAACCCCTATGAGGTTGATTTACTAAAACTGGATTGGGCAAAATCTGGTGACTCTCTGCATAGAAACTAATCAGCTTACTTTTTTTTGTCAAAGCTTCATTGAACAAGCTGATTGGCTACTATGCACAACTGCACCAGATTCTGCACTCTGCAGTTTTAGTAAATCAATATATAGAGAGTTGGCTTAGACTGTATTTAACCATGCCATTTGTAAGCCACTACCACTGTTTAGTGTGACTTATCAAGATTCATAAAAAAAGGGAAAAAAAAACATCACAACCTTTAGTTACAATGAATGACATTGAAGGGCATATTGACTTGTTAGGTGAAACAGTCCCAAATAGGCTTTATTTTTATGTAAGCAGCCTCTGCAAGCTGTTACTTTTTCGTGAATAGTTGCTGACAAGCTTTTTTTCATGTGAGCAGACTTTGACAGGCCTTTGTTTCATGTATGCAATCTCAAACAGGCTTTTGTTACATGCGAGCAGTCACTGACACTCTTTTATAACATGTGATCAGTCTCTGCCAGCGTCCTGCAACATATAAATAGTATTAGTGGATTGCAGGGAGGGTCGGCAATCCTTCTACTAAACACACTGAACACATTTGTAATCAATATACATATCCCTGTGGCCTGACTTTTTGTCTGAAAAAACAAGCTGCTGCTGGTAGACCATGCCTATTTAATCACAGTGCCTTAGAGTTGCATTGCCTATGCAACACACAGAAGGTGGGCCCCGATTCCATTTCCATGGGTACCCCAGTCCAAAACTATCTGTAATAATTTTGTGAAATGACTTTTATAAATAAAATGCAACACAAACCAATAATGTAACATGCATGCAGAACTGATCCCCACAATAATACCTTTTGTGAATGTTTGGACCATTAAAATTAGCAGTGCCCAATAATGAAGATACTACTTGTGTTATTATTTAGTGAATTGACCCTATAGTGCACATTACTATGCCAAAGTTGGCATACACTGTGAAGACATAACAGTTTTTAACCACTTGCCGCCCTGCCACTGCATATATATGTGTGCAGGGCGGCACTGGGGCGCAAAAGCACGTTTTAAAACGGGCTCAGCGCTCCCGACGTTTTCGCCGGCAGAGGGCGGGCACGCGCTCTCCCGTCGACCTGCGGGTGACAACACTTGATCCCGGAGGGATCAATCATTCAATTTCAGCCAGTGATGTCTGGCTGAAATCAGATGATCGGTCCCTGTCCTATCCTGTCCTGTGTTGACATTTACACAGGACAGGATATGATGTCATTCTTCTCTGCCTGGACACATTCCGTTCCAGACAGAGAAGAAGAAATACAAACAGTGAGTAAAACAGCACATACCCACAGTTAGAACACTCTAGGACACATTTAACCCCCTGATCGCCCCTCCCCCCAGTTAACCCCTTCACTGCCCTGTCACCAGAGTCATTGATCAGTGAACAGATTTTTACTGATCACTGTATCAGTGTCGCTGGCGACTTCCAATAGTGTTAGCGCCCCTCCCAGATAGCGCCAGTTTGCCCGCCAGTACACCAGTAATCCCATTTAACCCCTTGATCGCCCCCCCCCCCAGTTAACCCCTTCACTGCCCTGTCACCAGTGTCATTGATTACAGTGAACAGATTTTTACTGATCACTGTATTAGTGTCACTGGTGACTTCCGGTAGTGTTAGCGCCCCTCCCAGGTAGCGCCAGTTTGCCCGCTAATGCACGGGATTTTTTTTACCAAAAACATGTAGCAGAATACATTTTGGCTTAAATTTATGACTAACTTTGAGTTTACAATATATTTTTTATAGCTGAAAGTAGAAAATATTGTTTTTTTTTCAAAATGTTCGTGTTTTTTTTGTTTATAGCGCAAAAAATAAAAAGCACACAGGTGATAAAATACCACCAAAAGAATGCTCTATTTGTGTGAAAAAAAGGACGTAAATTTCGTTTGGGTACAGCATTGCATGACCGCGCAATTATCATTTGAATTAGTGCAGCGCCAAACAGCAAAAAAAGGCCTGGTCATTAAGGGGGGTAAATCCTCTGGGGCTCAAGTGGTTAAACCAAGGCCTAGGTAATTGAGGTTGCTGCATAAGAAAGGTATTGACAAACAATACGACCATTTTAAAACTTGCATGCAACAATTACATAGTGGAGGGTTAACTTTCAAGTGATAATGAAGTGATAATTAGTGTTGAAGGTACCTGTTATTGCAAAAAATCTAGAAAATTGTGAAAGACTGCCAAAGATGGATTTATATCATATTTCCCCAGGCTTTTCTCTTGTGCTCCCTAACTGTCATTGTTTAAAATAATCTCCATTCTGTTCCTCTATGCATGAAAACTACAGTGAAAACCATAATAAATATATATATATATATATATATATATATATATATATATATATATATCACTACAAAAATCCCTCCTGCTTCAACTACACCCTTGAGAAAATATCAATAGATTCTACTGAATATTATTATTGCATGTTGCCAAAAGGAGATATTTTCATTATAAACTGTTCAAATAATGTAGCTAGCCTCTCAAACATAATAATAGTAATTTTTTTACATATGCACGAAAAATAGAATGCATAATGATCTAAACACATATTTGCTATCTAGAAAAGGAAATCCCTGCTTGAACCACTTTGAAAAATGACAGATCAGAGTGTATGCAAATTTTTCAAAGGCAGTCATCCTGAAGTTCCTCCCTAATGTAGGTCAGAGATACGAACAAAGCAATCTGTACTTAAATCAGTTAAGCTACAGCTCCATTTCAACGACATATTGGCCTCTTCATTTGGGGAATATTTGTTGTAACAATAGAAACAGAAGTGAGGCATAATGTATATAGTTGTTTTTTTGTTTTGCTTTTTTGGAACATACAAGACTATTTTTTTTTTGGTGTTTTTTTTTTGGTGTTGTTTTATTTTAAGACTTATAAAATGTCTCTATTTTAAATAGAAATAGAAGTACCATATTTTCCAGCGTATAAGACGATTAGGCGTATAGGACGACCCCCTACTTTTCCTGTTAAAATGTAGTGTTTGGGCTATACTCGCCGTATAAGACTACCCCTCTTCCAATGCACACCAGTGGGAAGAATCGTGCCCCATCATTGGTGTCAGTGGGGGGAATAGTGTCCCATCATTGGTATTAGTGGGAGGAGTAGTGCCCCATCATTGGTGTCAGTGGGAGGACTAGTGTCCCATCATTGGTATTAGTGGGAGGAGTAGTGCCCCATCATTGGTATTAGTGGGAGGAATAGTGCCCCATCATTGGTGTCAGTGGGAGGAATAGTGCCCCATCATTGGTGTCAGAGCAACGAATCGTGCCCCATCATTGGTATTAGTGGGAGGAATAGTGCCCCATCATTGGTACTAGTGGGAGGAATAGTGCCCCATCATTGGTATTAGTGGGAGGAATAGTGCCCCATCATTGGTATTAGTGGGAGGAATAGTGCCCCATCATTGGTGTCAGAGCGACGAATAGTGCCCCATCATTGGTGTCAGAGCGACGAATCGTGCCCCATCATTGGTGTCAGTGGGAGGAATAGCACCCCATCATTGGTGTCAGTGGCAGGAATAGTGCCCCATCATTAGTATCAGTGGGGGGAATAGTGCCCCATCTTTGGTGTCAGTGGGAGGAATCGTGCCCCATCATTGGTGTCAGTGGGAGGAATAGTGGCACATCATTGGTATCAGTGGGAGGAATAGTGTCCCAACATTGGTGTCAGTGGGAGGAATAGTATCCCATCATTGGTGTCAGTGGGGGGTGGAATAGTGCCCCATCGTTGGTGTCAGTGGGGGGGAGGAAAAGTGCCCCATCGTTGGTGTCAGTGGGAGGAATAATGCCCCATCATTAGTAGCAGTGACACCAATGATGGGGCACTATTCCTCCCACTGACACCAATGACACTTGCTGACCCCTGTTCCAGTATGGTGCTGCTGCAGGCAGCATATGTGGTTGCAGCAGCACCTCTGCACGGCACACTTACCGGCCGCTCCTTCACTTGATTTTCGCGGGGCCGCTCGGCTCTGCCTCCTCGCCGGTGATTGGCCACCAGAACTGTAGCTCAGGAAAGGCACACAGGCGGCCAATCACCGGTGAGGAGGCGGAGCCGAGCAGCCGCGCGAACATCCAGTGGCTGAACTGAATGAAGGAGCAGCCGCGCTTCCTGGACTAGATTGTCATGGGACCGGAGCCAGGTAAGAAACAGCAGCCCCTGCCCACCCCTATACTTAGTGTCCCTTCCGTTGGAAGGGGGGGGCGGCAGCGGCACCACGCCGCCCCCCTAAAAAGTGTCAGCATGCCGTATACCTGCGTATAAGACAACCCCCAAGTTTTGAGAAGATTTTCAAGGGGTAAAAAGTCGTCTTATATGCTGGAAAATACGGTAAATTAAAGAAGGAAAAATTTCTTTTTTCTGACATATGTTCCATTTATCATGACATCAACATTGTTTCTAGGGTGAAGTGTAGTGAAACTTCTTTAATGCATATGTGTGTAATGTTTAAAGCGGAGTTCCAGTGAAAATAAAAAAAAATAAAAGTCAGCAGCTACAAAAACTGTAATTTCAAACTTTTAAAAAATGGACACTTATCTGTCCTTCGATCCTGCGGTACCCCCTCCCACAGCCTATTTCATCGGTCGCCCTGTGTTTCCGGCACCAGCATCTTCAGTGTGGGCACCCAGCTGTGACAGCTTGCGGGGTGGTTGGGGTGTTGGCATTGAGGGGGGAGAAGTGTTGGAGTGCTGGCTGTGAGTAAGAGAGTTGGGGGCTGGTGTAAGGAGGAGGAGGGTTACGGTGATACTCTAAACATTCATATTTCTGCAATATGTAATACAAATTACTATTACCACAAATTATTATTTGCTAAACAGAATTACTATCAATTACTAAAAACTGATAAACAATAATAGAGAATGGCTTGTCAAATAAATAACAGAGGGGTGGGCACTGCCTTGTACCAAAGCAAAAAAGATTTTTTTTTCTTTTGAATTCCATTTACCAGAGAGTAGCTATTTGAACCTCTTTATAATTGAGGGTAAAACAAATCTGAATGCCTGAACACAGTTTTTCAGCTGTGTATGTGTGTACGTGTATGTTATTTGTTGTTTGTACCTGTAGTAGGGCCCAGAAACAATACTGCACATTTTGCTTTTCTTTAACTTACTTAAAGCACACTGACAACTGACTAACCCCTAAACTATCCCTAAACTAGGGTATTTTTCCTAAACTGAGCTATTACAGTGATCAGGAACCAGCCTTGCTTGCCTTGCCGTCACCTCCGGTAACTAACTCCACTCATCTCTGAAACACTAAGCTACTTTGCATGGCTGCAAGCGAGATCTGCTTTGCTGTCACTCTCAGTAAATGACTTCATGCATCTCTGAAACCGTAAGTTACTTTGCAGAACTGCAATTGACATCGGCCTTGCTGTTGCCCTCAGTAACCGAATCCACACTTTTCTGAAACACTGAGCTACTTTGCATGACTGAAATCAACATCTGCCTTGCTAAGACTCATTGAAACTGCTGTTTATACTTGCTTATATTGAGTTAACAGGTTCAGCTCTATAGGACATACCAGTATGTCCTCTAGTTGAGGACGGGGATACCGGAGCTATGGCTTCAGCTGCAGTCATGAACCCAGTATAAGTGTTTTCTGCCTTGATGCTGAACACTCTAAAAGTAATCTGATTGGCTAAATAGCCTCTAGACTGCTTTTATGGGTGGTGAAAAAGAGTCCCCCATCCTGCCACCTTCTCCTGCCTTCCCTAGCTCTCCCATCCCACCAGGGGTCCTGGGACTGCAGCTGGCAATTCCACCTGCTGACCATAGAGATGATTAAGGACTGGAACATCCCCAATCATCTCTATGGTCTAAGAAACCAGAAGCGATGAGTATTTTATCACTTCCAGTTTAGGCTTTGTGTTTACTGGCCAGGTACCGATCAGATGGATCTGTGTCTGATCAGCTGCTTTTCAGGGTAGAGGAGAGATCTAGGGTCTAACAGACCTGTCATAGGAAAAAAACAATTTAAAGAGAGAGGTAAAAAAAATTATAAAATAATATTAAAAAAGTAAAGTGCTCCCTCCCCCCCATGCTCATGCACAAAGGCAAATGCATACATAGGTCACGCATGCATATGTAAATGGCATTCACCCACACATAAGAGGTATCGCTGCATATGTTATTGCGAGAGCAATAATTCTAGCACCAGACCTCCTGTCTACCTCTAAGCTGGTAACCAGTAAAGACTCACCTCCTGGACTTTTTCAAAACAACTCCCTACCTAAGTATGTCTGGTCAGCTCCTACCGTGTCTTCTTTTTGGTAATTCTTGAAAGCTCATTACTCATTATTACCTTTTGTACTACCTCCCCCTCTATTTAGATTGTAAGTTTCATAAGCAGGGCCATCCTATTCCTTCTTTATTGAACTATGTTGTAATTGTATTGTCCCCCTTTATATTGTAACACTCTTCACAACAGTTGGCCAGATCAAGAACATTCTCCAGGAGGTAGGTGTATGTGTGTCAAAGTCAACAATCAAGAGAAGACTTCACCAGAGTGAATACAGAGGGTTCACCACAAGATGGAAACCATTAGTGAGCCTCAAAAACAGGAAGGCCAGATTAGAGTTTGCCAAACGACATCTAAAAAAGCCTTCACAGTTCTGGAACAAAATCCTATGGACAGATGAGACCAAGATCAACGTGTACCAGAGTGATGGGAAGAGAAGAGTATGGAGAAGGAAAGGAACTGCTCATGATCCTAAGCATACCACCTCATCAGTGAAGCATGGTGTTGGTAGTGTCATGGCGTGGGCATGTATGGCTGCCTATGGAACTGGTTCTCTTGTATTTATTGATGATGTGACTGCTGAGAAAAGCAGCAGGATGAATTCTGAAGTGTTTTGGGCAATATTATCTGCTCATATTCAGCCAAATGCTTCAGAACTCATTGGACGCCGCTTCACAGTGCAGATGGACAATGACCCAAAGCATACTGCAAAAGCAACCAAAGAGTTTTTTAAGGGAAAGAAGTGGAATGTTATTCAATGGCCAAGTCACTCACCTGACCTGAATCCGATTGAGCATGCATTTCACTTGCTGAAGACAAAACTGAAGGGAAAATGCCCCAAGAACAAGCAGGAACTGAATACAGTTGCAGTAGAGGCCTGGCAGAGCGTCACCAGGGATGAAACCCAGCGTCTGGTGATGTCTATGCGTTCCAGACTTCAGGCTGTAATTGACTGCAAAGGATTTGCAACCAAGTATTAAAAAGTGAAAGTTTGATTTATGATTATTATTCTGTCGCATTACTTTTGGTCCCTTAACAAGTGGGAGGCACATATGCATACTGTTGTAATTCCTACACCGTTCACCTGATTTGGATGTAAATACCCTCAAATTAAATCTGACAGTCTGCAGTTAAAGCACATCTTGTTCGTTTCATTTCAAATCCATTGTGGTGGTGTATAGAGCCAAAAATGTTAGAATTGTGTCCATGTCCCAATATTTATGGACCTGACTGTATCTCATTAGATAAGGTCATCAATAAGCTATCACTGTGTTCCTCTCTTCATAAAGATATATAGACATAGTATATTTGCAAAAACCACCATATCTATATGGAACTGATCTAGTTTGACTTCATTTTGATAAAAACATTAAGATCATAATTCAAACATTTACCAATGTATGAAGAAGGTGGAGGAAAAAAGAAGGTGCACAAGGGAGATTAGGCTGAAGGTGGCTAAAGGAACTCCTATGAAAGGGGACACAAACAGACATCATTAGTATAGGGACCTCCTCACCCACCACACCCCAGGGACCCAGATACAGAGCTGTCGCTACTAGTTTTACCTAACAGGTCCAAACAGGGATCCTATCAGCAGTTGTAACGCAAGGTCCGACAACCACCCCATTAACACACTCAATGCTCTGTAAAATGGGGGAGCTTGCATTTTCCTCCTTCTTCCTATTATGCAGCACTAATCAGTTGAGTGGCCAATTGCCAGGCACAAGTAGGTTCTTAGTTCTGTGAAAAATTTGGCCCAGACTAACCCAAAACATACACTGGGATTTTTCTCAGAGCCTCCATTTGGCAAACAGGGGAACAGAGGAGCAAGAAGAAGTTTTAGAGAGAGAGGAACTGTCAGGTGAGGCTGTTATTTTGTACTGTGTAAGTAACTTTAGGTGTCAACAGACATTGGAGACAAGGCTTTTAATCATGTGTTTTTCAAACTGATTGGGTGGCCCAAATAGCCAGAAAAAACTTCCATGATCACCAAGGTCGGGATGAAGTGAGGCAGAAGAGGCGGGTTTACTGGGTGCAGCAGTTAATTGGGGAGGGAGGGTAGGGGAAGTGGTAAATATATTGTGTGAGGTGGTTTAGGTACATACTGTTTTTCATGTTTTGCTTTCTTCAATCAATGCAAAAATAGGAAGCTCTAGGGCTAACTGTCTGCAACTAAATAACTGGAAAAGACCCAATTAAAACCCCATTAAATAAAAACAGTAGCTATAAATCCATTGTTGCGGACAAATAACAAGGAGTTTTGGGAATACAGATTTGTTCACATAGGCAGACATTAATAAATGCACCATAGCACTGCAATTCAAAACACTGTAGTTAACTCTGGAATTAATTAACACTGCCAATGGCCACGAAAACAACATGAAGGGATTATTAACAATGCCACTGACCCACCATGGGAAGGGAGGTTTTAAATAGCACTTCCAATGACCATCAATGCAGGAAAAAAGTTAAGGGGCAACCAATATAGGGCTTAAATGCTAAATTCACCTTTTCAGACAGGATTTCATGTTTTATAATTAATAGAAGCCTTTTCTAATGTCCTTTCTGCCCAAACCATCCCAATATGCTACTCTCTCACCTACCTCATCTACGGAAGCTTTGAATTTTCACTTTTCTGTTTGAAATTTTAGAAAAATGCTTTCTGCTTCCATGACTTTCTGTTTGCAGATCATGTAACTATCCAGGAAACCATCCA
This sequence comes from Staurois parvus, assembly GCF_062004578.1. Lineage (NCBI taxonomy): Eukaryota > Metazoa > Chordata > Amphibia > Anura > Ranidae > Staurois > Staurois parvus. The sequence goes on along the minus strand of NW_028318264.1, from coordinate 3,778,878 downwards.
GGAAGCTTCATATCTCATCATGCACTGCCTTATGCATCACAGAATAGGGCATGCTTACCTGTCTGGACCACACCTCCCTCATTAATATGCCACCTTTTTAATATACATGCACTGTACAATCCGATTGTACAATCTTCTTTAGATCTACCATCAGCTATTTAGTGCAAGGGTCTGCCTGATCTGATACAATTTGAATGGATTGTTCAGATGGGCCCTCCTATTCCATTGTTTTGGTACAATCTAAAGGAAACTGTACAGAGATTGTACAATCAGATTGCATAGTGCATGGCCATCCTTATCCAAATAAACAGGAAAGAATGGACAGAGACACTCAGCTGTCAGGTCCAATTCACATCACCACATAGCAGGGGCTCTTTTTGGAGCATTTTGGAGCATGGAAAATGCACACCTGCTTAATTTTGCTGTCAATGGCACCAATGCTGAGTGCTATTATTGCTGTCACTGGCACCAATGCCGGGAGTTATTATTGTGGAAACGAGAATGAATGTTGGGGGTTTGATATTGCTGTCACTGGCACCAATGCCGGGAGTTATTATTGTGGACACCAGAATGAATGTTGGGGGTTTGATATTGTGGTCACTGGCACCAATGCTGGTGGTTATTATTGTAGTCCTTGGCACCAGAGCTGGGGCTTCTTATTGTGGTCACTGATAACAGTGCTGGGGTTTATTGTTTGGGGTCAGTGGTACCAGTGCTGGAGGTTATTATTGTAGTCATGGCACTAATTCTGGGATTTATTATTGCGGTCACTGGCACTAATGTTGGGGGTTATTATTGGGGTCACTAGCACTAGTTATGAGCTAAACTGCCCTTCTAAACAACATTCTGAAACTAATGAGAGCTGAATCTGTCAAATAAAAATGATCTTTTTCGGGCTGATATGCTAAGGGCTGTCAAAAAATAGCATGGGGCGGAGTACTGCCCTGGGGAACATGTACCCGTGCAAAACAAATTCCATCTGGTCAGCAACAGTGATTTTTAATGTGGAAATATTAAGAGGATTTAAATGTATGGCAAATTACATTTTACTTTGGAGGTCTCTGTGTTAAAAAAAGAACAAAACCCCCACAATGGCCAATGAAATGTCATTTGCATTTGCATCCCCCCAAACCATACCATGCCACATGCCCTCAACATAGGTGGGTCCTTGCTGGGGGGGGGGGAACACCTTTGAAAAGCATCTTGTTTCCATGTTGTTGAGGACAAGTGTGTCTTCCCCACACTCCTATACGGTGGTTGTGGGTGTCTGCGTGCAGGGGGGTTATCAGAATATGGAAGCCCTATTTTAACATAAATTAAAAAACAGCTGTACCCAGTGCACCCGGTCAATCTCAACAGTACTTCTCATCAAATGACAGCTCCTTGAGCTGTCATCCAGTAAATAAGGGAAATGGCCATATTTGGTCAATGATGTCACTGTTTTCCCCACCATGTCCCAGCCATGTAAGAAATTTGACAGTGACAGCAGCAGTTTCTAGGGACACAGCATGTGCCAGTACCTGCTGCTTCTTTATTATTATTATACAGAATTTATATAGCGCCAAAGGGTTTGCTCAGCGCTGTAAAATAGCAAGGGGACAGAACATGAGACAATACAGTACAATACAATACACGAGGGGTTCGAGGGCCCTGCTCTTTCGAGCTCACAATCTAGGAGGGAGGGGAAGTGGTACAGGAGGAAGTGGCTTTGGGGGATGGAGTGGTGGGAGAAGTGGAGGAGATCAGTTTTTAGGTGAGGGTGGGGTAGGCTTCCCTGAAGAGATGGGTTTTCAGGGTGCGCCTGAAGGTGAGGAGGGTAGGTTAAAGTCTGATGGATTGGAATAGGGAGTTCCAGAGGATGGGGGAAGTCCTGGAGAAGTCCTGCAGTCAGGCGTGGGATGAGGAGACCAGGGAGCTAGAGAGTAGGAGGTCCTGTGAGGAGCGAAGAGCACGGGTAGGGTGGTATTTGGGTATCAGGTCAGTTAGGTAGTTTGGGACGGCGTTGTGAGTGGCTTTGTATGTCAGAGTTAGTAGTTTGAATTTAATGCGTTGGGCAATCGGGAGCCAGTGAAGGGATTGGCAGAGGGGGGTGGCGGATGTGGAGCAGTTGGTGAGGTGGATGAGTCTAGCCGCTGAATTCAGGATAGACTGGAGTGGGGATAGCGTTTGTTTGGGTAGGCCAGTGAGAAGAGAGTTGCAGTAGTCCAGGCGTGAGATGATGAGGGAGTGTATGAGTTGTTTAGTAGGGTCTGGGGTGAGGAATGTACGTATCTTGGAGATGTTGCAGAGGTGGAGCCTGCATGACCTTGATAGTGATTGGACATGAGGTTGGAAGGAAAGGTTTGAGTCCAGGGTGACACCCAGGACTTTGGCGTGTGGGGTGGGATTGATGGTGGCGTTGCTAGTAGTGATGGAGAGGATGGGGGGGAAGAGCGGGCTGGGGGGAAAACCAGGAGCTCAGTTTTGGACAGGTTTAACTTGAGGAAATGGAGTGACATCCAGTCTGATATGTCGTTCAGGAGGTGGGCGATGCGGGCGGAAAGTGGGGGGGTGAGGTAAATTTGCGTGTCGTCGGCATAGAGGTGATAGTGAAGCCGTGGGAGTGTATCAGTTTGCCAAGGGAAGAGGTGTAGATGGAGAAGAGGAGGGGTCCGAGGACAGAGCCTTGGGGGACTCCAACAGAGAGGGGGGAGAGGAGGAGGTGGCAATGTTATAGGTGACGCTGAAGGAGCATTGGGATAGGTAGGAGGAGAACCAGGAGAGAGCAGCGTCCCTGATGCCAAGGGAGTGCAGTTTAGTAAGGAGGAGGGGGTGGTCGACTGTGTCGAAGGCCGCGGAGAGGTCGAGGAGCAGGAGGACTGAGTAATGGCCATTAGCTTTGGTGGTTAGCAGGTCATTAGTGATTTTAAGTAGGGCAGTTTCAGTGGAGTGTAGGGGACGGAAGCCAGATTGTAGTGGGTCAAGGAGGTTGTTATCAGTGAGGTGGGAGCTAAGGCGATTGTAGGCCAAGCGCTCAAGGAGCTTGGAAGTGAATGGTAGGAACCATTGAGAGTGGAAAGCTCTTGTCAAACAGGCGGCTGAATAGGCAAATGTTCAGGTGTTTATCTGAATGTCTAAACAGCCACAAATGTTTCCTAGGACAGCGCACCAATACAGCAAATCACAAAACAAATGATCACAAAATGGCTCCAGCTGGCTCTCCATCCATGATTAGGGCCTACACAAGTGAAACATGTTAGAGGGGCTTTCCTGATGGGTGAAGACAGCCGAAGCCATTTTGTGGTTCATTATATTGATATGCTGTTCTGGTAAACATTTGTGGCTATATGGTCTTGACATGCTCTTATCAGTGACCCAGCAGTAGTGTTTGAACTGACTGGTGCATCTGACAAGCATATGTGAGCCGTGCTGCTTTTCATTCATTGAATGTCCAGACAGTTGGCTCTTGGGGTTATTATTGTAATTACTGGCTCCAATGCTGGGGAATACCACTGTGTTCATTGGTACCAATGCTGGGGGGTTTTATTGTAGTAACTGGAAGTAGTGCTGGTGGTTTCTTTTGCAGTCACTGACAAAAGTGCTGGGGATTATTAGTAGTCACTAATACAAATGCTGGGTGTACACAAAAGTTGGAGGTTATTATTGTGGTCACTGACACCAGGGCTGTTTTTTTTATTGTGGGCACTGGTACCAATGCTGGGGGTTAGGGGGTACAATTTTGCATTATTGCTCTGGACACTGGATGACCTTGCCCCGGCACTGGTGGTCACTATAGTTTTCCTTTAATAAGCCAGAACTGGAGGTTTCTTGCGATAAGACAGCCCTTTTTTTCTTCAAGCATGATGAGCTGTGTGTAGGAAAACACTGGCTGAGTAATCAGATCAAGACAAAACCTCTGATTGTTCTCTCAGCACCTCCTGACGCCGGGCCCTCAGCAGCTCCTGACGCCGGGCCTCAACACCTCCTGACGCTGGGCCTTCAGCACCTCTCGACACCGAGCCGTCGGCATCCCCAGATGCCGTGCCCTGCAGCACCCCCAGACACCGCACCCTACAGCTCGTCCAGTCGCTGAGCCACTGTGCCCACTGACGCCGTGCCTCAGCACCCACAGACGCCGGCCTACAACACCCACAGACTGCAACTAGCCAGCTGCTGACCCAGCCGCCCACCACTCTCACTCTCCTCCTACAGATGGACACAGATGAACTCCGCTATGACGTGACAGTCTCTCCACATCATCACGCCCTGATGTGAAACCTCTCACCCGATCTGACCAGCACTCCGCTCACCCTAGCATGCCACCTGCACTCCTCCTCCTCGTACTCCTCTCCTCCATTCCCAAAATCGCCTCCCTCTACCCTCCTACTTCCCCAAAACAGCTCTACATTGCTCCTTCACTTCTTCCTTCTCCCGCTACGGCTCTCACCACCTCCTCCTAATACTCCACTCTCCCGCCAACCCACATGCCACCACTAACAGATCCACACGCTCCTGCACATCCCGTTCCCATGCCACCTTTCTCACCCTTCTCCTTCTGCTAACCACCGGTGACATCTCCCCGAACCCTGGCCCCCCACCTCCCCATTCCCTCTCTAGGCACCCTCCTGCTCCCGCCAGTCGCCGCAACCCGCTCAACCTCATACCCGTCCCCCTCCTCTCCGCATCCACCCCTCCTCTCTCGGTTGCACTCCTGAATGCCCGTTCGGTTTGCAACAAGCTCACCGCCATCCATGACCTCTTTGTCTCCCACTCCCTCAACCTTCTACGGTCACCGAAACCTGGATCCAAGCCGCCGACTCCACCTCCCCTGCAGCACTCACCTATGGAGGCCTCGTCTGGACCTACTCACCCTGACCGAGTGGTCACAGGGGCGGTGGGGTCGGCATACTCCTGCCACCGCTGAGCACTGTCCAGGTCCTCCCTAACCCCCCCTCCCTATCCTTCTCCTCCTTCGAGGCCTACTGCATCCAGCTCTTCTCTCCCACCCCTCTTAGGATTGCAGTAATCTATTGGCCTCCAGGATCCGTATCCCTCTTCCTGGACGAATTTGCCACCTGGTTTCCCTTCTTCCTCTCCTCTGAGCTACCGACCATCATCCTCGGGGATTTCAATATCCCCATCAACATCAGCAACCTGGCTACTTCCCAATTCCTCCGCCTAACCTCCTCTTTCGCGCTCACACAGTGCACACAGTCCTCCACCCACACCGACGGGAACACCCTGGACCTCGTTTTCTCCCACCTCTGCACCCTCCACAACTTCACTAACACCCCCTTTCCCCTCTCTGACCACCACCTCCTCACGTTTTCCATCTCCCCCTCCTCTAACTCCCCCCTCCAAAGCGTCAAACCATCACCAGCCGTAACCTCCTCAACCTGAACCCGGCCCATCTCCACTCGGCAGCTGACCATCTGTACGACAGTATCCTTCCACTGTCATGCCCTGACCTGGCCACTACTGCGTACAACGACTCACTGTCAGCTGCCGTAGACTCCCTGGCACCCCTAACCACACGTAACATCAGACCTCGACTGCTTCAACCCTGGCAGAATGAACATTCAAAATGTCTCAAACGAAGCAGTCGCGCGCTGGAGCAATTATGGCGCAAAACCAGATCCCCTCGAGCGTTCTCCCTCTACAAATCCGCCTTCCTCACCTACACCACCTCCCTCCACGCCGCCAGGCAAGCCTATTTTGTAACCCTCATCAACACCCTCTCCACCTGTCCTCGCCGGCTCTTCTCCACTTTCAAATCCCTGCTCTCTCTCCCCCCCACCTCCACTCAGTACCTCACTCACCGCCCACAAGATTGACAATCATTTCCAAAACAAGATTGACGCAATCCGTAAGGACATTGTCAATTCACAATCTACCTCTCCACCTAGCCTCCCTCCCTCCATCACCTCCTCAACTCTCCCCTCCTCCGACCTCACAACTGCACTGCCCCCGACCATACCCAATGCCCTGCACACTATAACCTCCCCAACACTCCGCTCCTTCAGCCCTGCTACCACTGAGGAGGTCACTAAGGTCTTCACTGAAGCTCGCCTCACCACTTGCCCCCTGGACCCTATCCCCTCACAACTCCTCCAGTCATCTCCCTCATCCATCATTCGCTCCCTCACCCACATCTTCAATCTCTCCCTCTCTACTGGCACATTCCCCTCCCCCCTAAAGCACGCACACATCACCAGCATACTCAAAAAACCCTCCCTTGACCCCACGGACCTAAACAACTTTAGACCCATCTCCCTGCTGCCATTCACTTCCAAGCTCCTTGAGCACTTAGCCTACAGTCGCCTAAGCGCCCACCTCACTGATAACAACCTCCTTGATCCACTACAGTCTGGCTTCCGTCCCCTACACTCCACCAAAACCGCCCTACTCAAAATCACTAACGACCTGCTAACCGCCAGAGCTAATGGCCACTACTCAGTCCTCCTACTCCTCGACCTGTCCGCGGCCTTCGACACAGTCGACCACCCTCTCCTCCTTACTAAACTGCACTCCTTTGGCATCATGGACACTGCTCTCTCCTAGTTCTCCTCCTACCTATCCCAAAGCTCCTTCAGCGTTACCTATAACGCTGCCACCTCCCCCTCTCTCCCCCTCTCTGTCGGTGTCCCCCAAGGCTCTGTCCTCGGACCCCTCCTCTTCTCTGTCTACACCTCCTCCCTTGGCAAACTGATACACTCCCACAGCTTCAACTATCACCTCTATGCCAACGACACACAAATTTACCTCTCCACCCCTCAACTCACCCCCTCACTCTCCGCCCGCATCGCCCACCTCCTGAACGACATATCAGACTGGATGTCGCTCCATTTCCTCAAGTTAAACCTGTCCAAAACTGAGCTCCTAGTTTCCCCCCCAGTCCGCGCCCCCCCACCATCCTCTCCATCACGACTAGCAACTCCACCATTAATCCCACCCCACGCGCCAAAGTCCTGGGTGTCACCCTGGACTCAAACCTTTCCTTCCAACCTCATGTCCAATCACTATCAAGGTCATGCAGGCTCCACCTTCGCAACATCTCCAACATACGTACATTCCTCACCCCAGACACTACTAAACAACTCATACACTCCCTCATCATCTCATGCCTGGACTACTGCAACTCCCTTCTCACTGGCCTACCCAAACAAATGCTATCCCCACTCCAGTCCATCCTGAACTCAGCGGCTAGACTCATCCACCTCACCAACCACTCCACATCTGCCACCCTCCTCTGCCAATCCCTTCACTGGCTCCCGATTGTCCAACGCATTAAATTGAAACTGCTAACTCTGACATACAAAGCCATTCACAACGCTGCCCCAAACTACCTAACCGACCTGATACCCAAATAACACCCTACCCGTGCCCTTCGCTCCTCACAGGACCTCCTACTCTCCAGCTCCCTGGTCTCCTCCTCCCACGCCCGACTGCAGGACTTCTCCAGGACTTCCCCCATCCTCTGGAACTCCCTAGCCCAATCCATCAGACTGTCACCTACCCTCCTCACCTTCAGGCGCACCCTAAAAACCCATCTCTTCAGGGAAGCCTACCCCACCCTCACCTAACAACCAATCTCCTCCACTCCTCCTATCACTCCATCCCCGACAGCCACTTCCTCCTGTACCACTATCCCCTCCCTCCCAGATTGTAAGCTCGAAAGAGCAGGGCCCTCGAACCCCTCATGTATTGTATTGTACTGTATTGTCTCATGTTCTTTCCCCCACGCTAATGTACAGCGCTGAGCAAACCCTTTGGTGCTATATAAACACTGTATAATAATAATAATAATAATAATAATAATAATAATAATAGAGTCTATGGTCAGCTATGTGAATATTGACTCAGTTTTCCAACCAAGTGAAAAGCACATTCCTGTTTACTTTAAATGCCCAATCATTTGCAGATGCTCTTCACATGATTGGATAACTGAAGTTAATATTCACACAATTTTTCTGAGTGAAGATTCTCAGCAATCTCAGTGATAAAGGGATAAACAGCCTAATAACTATGAATTGCAAATTTCTGTCAACAAATGGTGACAAAACCATGCTCCTTTGCTTAGTATATGCTTGAACAGAAACACAATTCACTTTGTAAATAGATGTGTTGTTTGTTACACTTGTGTAGGCTCTTAAAAAGATAATCTGTTGCTGAGAAAACAGCACTTGAATGTGTAATAATTCACAAATTAGACAAAGTAAATTTTTTTGGGAATATGTCAAATCTAGATTAATGTTACAAAACAACACAAAATGCACGCTATTTGCTACTGCTTGCTAATATGTTGCATTATTTTTGTTGTGTTAAGAGATTCAATTTAGCTGCACTACGGCCATTAAATCACATTTCCTTTGCTAAAGCACATCATATCATAAACATTTAGAAGATTTTTTGTTGTTTTTTTTTAACATCCAATACATGTTTTTATTAGATTTCAATGCTGTTGACCTCCTGCAGCCACTTCCTGACTGCTTGCATGCTTTCCAGTGATAACTGCATTTCTCAGGATGGATTTCCAGATAGTGACAACAATAGACCAAGTCCGCATAGTGTGCACTGAAACAACTTGTAGTCTTTACCACAATCCAGTTTAAAAGGCTAGGAATAGTGGAACACAATTGGGTAACAGGGATAGGACACACGAACCACGTGATCTCCTAAAGGTTTTACCCCCTTCATGACCAGGCTATATTTTGCTATTCTGCACTGCACTATTTTATTTGGTAAGTGTGCGGTCATGCAATGCTGTATCCAAACTAAATTTCTATTTCTATTTCAATGTTTTCACACAAATAGAGCTTTCTTTTGGTGGTATTTGATCACAACTGGTCTTTTTAATTTTTGTGATATAAATGTAAAACAAACCAAAAAGTTAAAAAACATAAATCCAATAAACTCAGATTTTGTCATATATTTAAGCCAAAATGTATTCTGCTACATGTCTTGGTAAAAAAAATTCCCAATTATTTAATTAGTTTGTGTGTACATTATAGAGTCTACAAACTATGGTATATATACTGGAATTACGCAGGTTTTACTTTCTAATTGCCAATCACATTTATTGAGGTGCTAAAATGCCAGGGCAATACAAACCCCCACCAAATTACCCCTTTTTGGAAAGTAGACACACAAAGGGATTTGCTGAGAGGCATGTTGAAGCCATGGAAGATTTTATTTTTTTGTCACAAGTTTTTAAAACGGACAATTTTTTTTTTTTTTTTACAGAAAGTTGTCAATTTGATAAGATATTTCTCACACATGCCATAGATGTATGTGGAATTACACCACGAAACACATTCTCCTACTTCTCCCGAGTATGGGGATACCACATGTGTGAGGCTTTTTGGGGGCCTAGCTGCATACGGGGGCCGAAAACCAATGACCAATTTCGTCTTTCAAAGGCCAAAATTTTCTCAAGTCGCTTCCTCACTACGTATCGCAGTTTTGGAGGCCCTGAAATGACCGGATAGTACAAACTCTCCCTAAAATTACTCCTTTTTGTAAAGCAGACACCCCAAGGTATTTGCTCAGAGGCATGTTTAGTTCATGGAAGGTTTTATTTTTTGCCACATGTGTTTGGAAAATAGCAAAGAAAAATAATTTTTTTTACACACAGTTGTCACTTTAATTAGATATTTCTCACACATGCCATGGAGTTACACCCCAAAACACATTCTGCTACTTCTCCCAAGTATGGGCATACTGCATGTGTGAGACTTTTTTGAAGCCTGGCTGCGTACGGGGGCCGAAAACCAATGACTATCTTCAGGTTTTCAAAGGGGATATATCCTCATGTCACTTCCTCACTACCTATCACAGTTTCAGAGGCACTGAAATGCCAGGATAGTACAAACACCCCCCCCCCCCCCGAATGACTGCTTTTTGGAAAGTATTTTATAAGAGGCATAGTGAGTATTTTGCAGATCTTATTATTTGTCCCAAGGTTTGAAAAATTAAAAAAAATGAAAATAATTTTTTTTTTGTTTTCTTCCTTCATTTTTCATTTGCAGGCATCATCCCATTGTAACCATTCAAAGTCCAGCAACGTACTAGTATGTTGCTGGTCCTCACTGGGCATACATAAAGTGTTCTTTTTTCATGCAGCTTGTGGGGTGAATAAATAAAGAGTCTAACAGATTCCTCCATTCACATGAATCAATGTGGATGAAGAAATCTCTGCCAGAAAAAGTGTGTGGTATGCCCACCATTAAAATCTACTGCCCTGCATCCACCCACTTCTAATGTTGAGCATACATGTTCTTTTTTTTGTTCAACCCATGGGGCGATCATTGATTGATGTGGATGAAGAAACCTCTGCCAAAAAATTTGAAAATAAATATATGCCGAAGCATAGGAGCAATCTGCCTATTGACCACCTCGGGTCCCTCATGCTTGGGCATATACCGTATTTTTCGCTCCTTAAGATGCACCTGACAATAAGATGCACCTAGGTTTTAGAGGCAGAAAACAGGAAAAAAAATATTCTAAACCAATGGACTGCAGACATAGTACAGGAGATGACCAGAGACTGCGGACATAGTACAGGAGATGACCAGAGACTGCGGACAGTACAGGAGATGACCAGAGACTGCAGACACAGTACAGGAGATGACCAGAGACTGCGGACACAGTACAGAGGATGACCAGAGACTGCGGACACAGTACAGGAGATGACCAGAGACTGCGGACACAGTACAGGAGATGACCAGAGACTGCGGACACAGTACAGGAGATGACCAGAGACTGCGGACACAGTACAGGAGATGACCAGAGACTGCGGACACAGTACAGGAGATGACCAGAGACTGCGGACACAGTACAGGAGATGACCAGAGACTGCAGACATAGTACAAGAGATGACCAGAGACTGCGGACACAGTACAGGAAATGACCAGAGACTGCAGACACAGTACAGGAGATGACCAGAGACTGCGGACACAGTACAGGAGATGACCAGAGACTGCGGACACAGTACAGGAGATGACCAGAGACTGCGGACACAGTACAGGAGATGACCAGAGACTGCGGACACAGTACAGGAGATGACCAGAGACTGCGGACACAGTACAGGAGATGACCAGAGACTGCGGACACAGTACAGGAGATGACCAGAGACTGCGGACACAGTACAGGAGATGACCAGAGACTCCGGACACAGTACAGGAGATGACCAGAGACTGCGGACACAGTACAGGAGATGACCAGAGACTGCGGACACAGTACAGGAGATGACCAGAGACTGCAGACATAGTACAGGAGATGACCAGAGACTGCAGACATAGTACAGGAGATGACCAGAGACTGCAGACAGTACAGGAGATGACTGCTGACCTTTGGGGAGGGGGGGCGGGTACCTGAATTTCACAGGTACCCACTATTACTTCCACGGAGTTGTTCTTTGGTTAGTGTCCGCTGTGCTGCGGGACCTTACCTGTTCCTCTATCCAGCGTCACGCTGTCTTCCCGGCTTCTGTAGTGTCGGCGCTCGGCTTGACAGCCGGGTGCCCAGTGCGCATGAGCGAGAAGCGCTGCGCTTTGTGATTGGTCCGGTGGCTTCTGGGACCTGTCATGTTTCCCAGGTGCCGCCTTACCATTCACAAAGCGCACCGCTTCTCGCGTATGCGCACTGGGCACCCCTCTGTCAAGCCGAGCGCCTACACTACAGAAGCCGGGAAGACAGCGAGGCGCCGGATAGAGGAACAGCTAAGGTCCCGCTGCAGTGCTGAGCGGCCGGCCCTGTATTCTGACACGGCGGCGGTGGAAATACTGGACCGGCCGCTCCATATTCGCTCCATAAGACGCACTGACATTTTCCCCCCTTTTTTTGGGGGGAAAAAGTGCGTCTTATGGAGCGAAAAATACGGTACATTTTTTTTTTAACTATGAATGTGAAATCTCCTTCTGCAGCTCTGCAAGCACTGACATATATGACATGACAATACCCTGTGATGTCAGAATAAACAGATCAGTGCTCCAGCTGATTGGGGTTCCTGCAAAACAAACAACAATGGTTAAAAATAACACACAGTAACAAAATAACATTAACTCAATAAAACAATATTTTTTTTATTGAACTCTGTGCCAAAAAAATTAAAAAAATATTTGTCGGAGCATAGGAGCTATCCACCCATTGCCCACTCCAGGCCCCTCATGCTTGAGCATATACATTCTGTTTTTTACTGCAGATGTAAAATCTCCTTTTTGCAGCGCCGCAAATGCAAGCACTAACATATATATTCTAATAGCAACACCCTGTTGCTGTCAGAATAAACAGATCAGTGCAGCAGCTTTCCAGCAAAGAAAACAATAATGGTTAACAATAAAACACAGTCAAAATATAAATTTCCCGTTTTTATTTAATTTTTTTACTTTTTTTTTACTTTTTCTGTAACTTATCAGAACCGTAACTGTAAACTTTCCAGACTTTGATTTTAGGGTCTCTCAAAATGCAATAGACAGCTTCCTGACTACGTAACATGTCTTTTGAGACTCTTGTGTGTGAATTGTGTGCCCTAGACTGTGCAGTGCTGTACCCAGGGGAGTATCTGCCGCGAGGCAACCTAGGCATTTGCCTAGGGCGGCACTTTTCCCTTTTCCCACAGAAGGGACACTTCCATGGGAAAGATACAGGGGCAGGGCCCCTGAGGGACCAGCTGCAAAGGAGAGCGGAGTGGTGGGCGGATCCCTGGAGCGCGTGAGGGGCGGGGCCCGCTGTCAGTGTGCTGGTATCCAGGTGAAGGCCAGAAGGAGGAAGCAGAAGAGGACGAGGTCAGGGGGTCGGAGCTAACCCGCTCCTTTGCAGCCGCCGCCGGAGATCGAGGGGGAGAAGGCACCTGTCCTGGAATGATCCTGACACCAACTGGAGGAGCCGCTGCTGGACAGGTAAGTGCTTGGAGGACTGGTGCTCCCTCGATACTGTCTCACTGTCCCCTGATACACTGCCCACCACCTGTTCTACTTCCCTCCCCCATCCCATTGCCCCCCATCCATCACACTGCCCCCTGCCCCCACATGTCACCTGGCCCCACATCTGTTCCACTTCCCCCTCCTGTCCCCCACATTGTCCCACTACCACCCATCTGCCCTCCACCTGTCCCTCTGGGCTCCACCTGTCCCTCTGGGCTCCTCCTGTCCATCTGCCCCCCACCTGTCCCTCTGTGCCCCTCCTGTCTCTCTGCGTTCCTCCTGTCTAGCGGCCCCGATCCTGCCCCATGTCCCCTGTCACGCTGCCCCCCACCTATCCCTCTGCGCTCCTCCTGTCCCACTGCCCCTCACCTATCCTTCTGCGCTCCTCCTGTCCCTCTGCCCCTCACCTGTCCCACTGCGCTCCTCCTGTCCCACTGCCCCTCATCTGTCCCTTTTGCGCTCCTCTTGTCCTTCTGCCCTGATCCTGTCCCATGCCCCCTGTCACGCTGCCCCCCACCTGTCCCTCTGCGCTCCTCCTGTCCCACTGCCCCCCCACCTGTCCCTTTGCGCTTCTCCTGTCCTGCTGCCCCGATCCTGTCCCTCTGCGCTCCTCCTGTCCAGCTGTTCCGATACTGTCCCATGCCCCCTGTCCCACTGCCCCTCACTTGTCCCACTGCGCTCCTCCTGTCCCACTGCCCCTCACTTGTCCCAGGGGCGTATTTGCCACGAGGCAAACAAGGCATTTGTCTATGGCGGCACTTTTCAGGGGGGTGGCACGGCGATGTAAGTATAATTGGTGTCAGTGGGAGTAATAGTGCCCCATCATTAGTGTCAGTGTGGAAGGAATAGTGCCCCCTCATTGGTGTCACTGACACCAATGAGGGGGCACTTTTCCTCCCACTGACACCAATGATGGGGCACTATTTCACTGACACCAATGATGGGGCACTATGCCTCCGGGCCTCCCACTGACACCAATGATGGGGCACTATGCCTCCTGGCCTCCCACTGACACCAATGATGGGGCACTATTCCTCCCACTGACACCAATTATGGGACACTATTCCTCCCACTGATACCAATGATGGGGCACTTCCTCCCACCGGCCCCAATGATGGGGCACTATTCCTCCCACTGGCCCCAATGATGGGGCACTATTCCACCCACTGATACCAGTGATGGGGCACTATTCCTCCCACTGATACCAATGATGGGGCACTATTCCTCCCACTAATACCAATGATGGGGCACTATTCCTCCCACTGATACCAATGATGGGGCACTTTCTCCCACTGACACCAATGATGGGGCACTATTCCTCCTACTGACACTAATGATGGGGCACTTTCTCCCACTGATACCAATGATGGGGGCGTCATCAGATGAGGGCGTTATGATGACGTCAACTCCTTTCCTCTCCTGAGAGGACCCTTCCGGCGGCCAACCAATAGGAAGCTTCCAAGTCTTACAGGCAGTTTTTTGGACACCTGAAGAAGGACCCCTGCGGTTGTAAACAGATGAGGAGAGGCGTTGCCGGCGGGTCATGTGATCACAGCTCCGGGTGAGGAGATTCCTACATATCCTGAACCCAGCCCAAAGCAGGCGTACACTCTGAGGAAAGACACACCCCCAGCTTCCTGAGTGGACAATGAAGTAGCAGTAGCACACCCATGAGTGCCACCCTCCGCAGTGCCTGCCCCAAAGGGTGACCCAAGATGCTGTGACTGAATGATGAACCCCAGGATCCTCTCATGCCGGTGACCAGATGATGATAGCGAATGCAGCCTGATCTGAGTACAGAAGAACTCACATGTGCCTGATGATACAGGAGATTTTTCAATGCGTATTTAATACGCACTTCTGGTGAGTGCGCATTCTGTTCATTACTTATCACCTCTGGATCACATATTTCTACCATAAGCAGTGACTTTACAGGATCTTCACATCATACGTTTTCCCATTCGGACGTTATATTACTTGTCTTTGAGCATTAGCAGAATCACCACGCTATTGCATTTTGATAGACATTTTATATTGCATGTTATATTTGAATACTATACTAATTTTAGCGCTGCACCTTTATTGTTTACATAACTTAACCTTTGGCTGGAAGGTGCTACAGGCTGTGGTCCCGCCCTATGGTAGGCCTGCGGTTATTTGATTATCCTCTCTGGTGTGTGCCATCCTGAAGGTGATATTAGAAAAACAACGGTTAGACTTCCCGGCGGTAACGGTGTTTCTAGGAACCTTCCAGGATGGCAGGTCTACTTTCCACCCTGTTATGGGGGGGGACTCCTAAAATCAGTAGGTGGTAAGTACCTTTGTGAAATTATTCCCCTTGTGGACCGGTTTCAGGAGTTACTTTATTACAAACTGAGGGGCAAGGGGAAGGGTGGGGGCTTATAACAGCTATGAATGAATTGTGTTTCCGGCAAGGAGGAGTCTCTCATCTCTCAGGTGTGCTGTCCTGAAAGGTTCCCAGAAAAACAATTACTGATAAGTCTAAGCATTGTTTATTGCTGTAATACTCGCCTTCAACCTGGACACAAGCCTTCATTAATTCTGTTCTGCTACTAAATGTTACCAGTGTTGTTGGCAGTCTTCAGGGCAGCATAGCAGCCATCATTTAAATGTCACCAGCACAAGCATCCTTATTAAAAGATTTCTCTTTCTTGCTGCAGTTACAATTCTACAGTTTTGGATTATCCCTTTCTGCCTCAGTCATAATGGTCACCAGGACAAACAGAGAGGTTGAATCCGCTCATCAAGAACACCGACAAAAACCAAACTTGATATAAGGTCGAAATCTGGCCATACACACACAAAAAACCCAGATGTTTCCATCCATGCTACAGAGTGCAGAATGACGAAACGCACACTGCCAGTGTTGCCAGCCTCCTGAAGTGAGATTTACTGACAAGATACCAAAAATTTACTGAGAAAACTCATGAAATTTACTGACAGATCACATTTTCTACTGATACTTCACAAGGTACATTTTATGACTGTATTCAGTGCAAATTTCAATATTTAAGCAACAAACGTAGCTAGTCCTATTAGCAATGTGTTTGAGGTGTGTGGGAACTCGCTTCAAAGTGGTAGAGCTTTTCAACGCAAACAGCTACTCGCTTCTTTAAGGGCCTTTTTGCCCAATTTTATTTACAGAAAATGTCCCATAACATAATGCTTCCCACGCAGGGGTATCCACCAACAAAACAACGATTCAGCCTCCTGGCTTACACACAGTTCAATGTCTGTCTCCTGCAGACTCTTCCCAAATTATAGCCACTAGCACACAGCTAGTCTGGCTTCCACCTGACTCCAAGGCAGAGACCTCCCGTCTGCCAGGGTGGAGCCCTCCTGACTCCTAGCTGCCGGGGTGGAGCCCTGCTGACTCCTAGCTGCCGGGGTGGAGCCCAGAACCCTGGTCCTGACCCTACAAAAGAGCCGTGCACACCTGTGCAATCAGTGTAATGGCCATTCCCAAAACCTGGTCCCAGGATTGGAGATTTCATCCCTCCCAGATCTCTTTGAAATCTCCAGGCTCCAGATCCCAAAACAGACCTTACAAACAAAGGAGGAAAGTGAAAAGCCACTTTCCTCCGTATCAAACACTTACCCTGGAGCCCCTCAACCTGCCTAGTTGAGAATCCTGGGTGACAGATCGTGACACTGTCACAGGTGTAACAAAAGACAAAAAACACATTTCTCCATTTACGTGAAGGTCAGGTTAATATAACTCAGCATAGAATCTGCAGTCTTACATCAGAGTCTGCAGGGTTCCCCTTTACAGTGCAAGGGAGAACTTTGTGGACCCAGATGTAAAAGGGAACTGCACGGACCCTGATGGAAAGGATACCTCTGAGGGCTCAGGGTCTGCAGAGTTCCCCCATCCACTGTAAGGGGAAATCATACAGACTCTAATGTAAGAGGGAATGATAGGAACAGACCACCTTCTGCAGAGTGAATACACTAAGGTAAGGGAAAAGCACTGATATAAAGGGGAACCTTTATATCAGTGCCTCCCTTACCTTAATTTAAAAATTTCCCTGTACATCAGTGACACCCCCCCCCCCCTCCCCCCACAGACTTTGTTTGGCCACTGGAGGCTGGAGCTCTCTGTCACTGACCTCCTCCATTGCTGGCTCATATGCAGGGCAGTGAGACACGATCCTCCAGGGGGCTCCTCTCATCCCCACTTATGTCCAGTCTTCTAGTAAGTAAGTACCCCCAATTCCATCACTCATCTTTGCACCCCCCATTCCATCACTCACATCTGTAACCCCCATTTCATCACTCATCTCTGCACCCCCCTCCCCCCATTCCACCACTCACCTTTGTACCTAACCCTTCCCTATTCTACCACGCAACTCTAGAGCCATCTTCTTGTCACTGGGTAGTTTTTCTCCCCTCCCCCCTTAATGGACTTTCACTGCCCTTCCTTCTCTTTGTCTCACCCCCACAAAGAGTACAGAAGGGGATGAAATGAATAAAATTCACCAAAATACCTCCCAATACCCAAACCATCCTCATACAATATAGCAAATATATTCTACCATCTCCATCCTCTGTATTCTACCATCCTCTCCATGCACTGTGTTTATTCTACCATCATCTCCATACTCTGTATTCTACCATCATCTCTATCTTCTGTGTATATTTTACCATCATGTCCATCCTCTGTATTCTACCATCATCTCCATTGTGTATTCTGCTATTATCTCCATCCTCTGTGTGTATTCTGCTATCATCATCTCCATCCTCTGCGTGTATTCTACCATCATCTATGCTCCATCCTCTATATTCTCTTGCTCTCCATCCTCTGTATTCTACCATCATTTCCATGCTATCCTCTGTATTCTCCTGCTCTCCATCTTCTGTATTCTCCCGCTTTCCATCCTCTGTATTCTACCATCATCTCCATTCTCAGTTTGTAAGTATTCTGCCATCACGTCCATCCTCTGTGTGTATTCTACCATCATCTTCACTCCATCCTCTGTATTCTCCCGCTCTTCATCCTCTGTGTGCATGTTACCATCATCTTCATTCCATCCTTGAATTCTCCCACTCTTGGCTCCATCCCCTTCCACTCTGTCCTCTGGCTCCGAGTCCTTGACTCCTTTCTCATTCATAAGGGGAGCAAGCAGGGCCATGATCACCACCCACCCCATCCTAGCGCGCTGGAGCCGGCCCCCATCCAAATTGTTTTTTTGGAAGGCCACTGTCCGCAATGGACATTTACAGACAGTTTGTAAATGAGCCAAAATTGACAAACTGCAGATTTACGGACTGTTGCCAACCTTGCACACTGCAGCAATTGTATTCTCACAACCAGCATCAACAGCTTTTAGAATATCTGAACTGAGGCTGCATCTGACCGGATGAAGGCACTATTGGGCTGACAATTTTTCGCCCAGCTCTTTCAATGTTTCACTTAAAGGGTGTCGGGCGGGAGGTTGGCAACAGGGAACATCATCAGGAACTGGTTGAATTTGCATAGTATATGGTCAGCTTTACCCTCCCCACACTATCTAAAATAAAAAAGACGTTTTTGTCATAGATATACTATAGGCCACTGTCACACTGCGGCATTGCTGTTTGGCTGCAGTGCAGGTGCAGCACAGTGTACCCACGGTTTTCGTGCGGGTTTCCCATAGGCATCATCAGGAACTGGTTGAATTTGCATAATATATGGTCAGCTTTACCCTCCCCATACTATCTAAAATAAAAAAGACGTTTTTGTCATAGATATACTATAGGCCACTGTCACACTGCGGCATTGCTGTTTGGCTGCAGTGCAGGTTTCCCATAGGCTTTCTACTATGTCCTGTGTTTTTTGTGCATTTTCTGAAAACACATTAAAAGTTCTGCATGCTGCATTTTTGGTGCACTTTCAGAAAATGTGTAAAAAATGTGGGACATAATAAAAAGTCTATGGGAAACCATGAGTAACCCACATGAAAACTGTGGGTACACTGCATTACACCTGTGCTGCGGAAAAACTGCTGAGCAGCAGTTTGAAAGTGTCAATAATCTTTTCTATGGAATGCTCATATAGAAATATCCTTTTCCCACCTTTTCCTACCAAATCTCAAAGGGGATCCATGTAAATTTCACACGTTTTTCACAATGGATAATTCAAAGGCTAGTCACAATATAAAAGAAAAATATTCTAATAGATACTATTGAAAAAGTTTATCTTTCCTTCCCCATATTACATATTATTATTATTATTATTATACAGTATTTATATAGTGCTAAAAGGTTTGCTCAGCGCTTTACATTATAGTGGGGGACAGAACATGAGACAATACAGTAACAATACAATACACGAGGGGTTCAAGGGCCCTGCTCTTTTGAGCTTACAATCTAGGAGGGAGGGGATAGTGGTACAGGGGGAAGTGGCTGTGGGGGATGGAGTGGTGGGAGGGGTGGTGAAGATTGGTTGTTAGGTGAGGGTGGGGTAGGCTTCCCTGAAAAGATGGGTTTTCAGGGTGCGCCTAAAGGTGAGGAGGGTAGGTGACAGTCTGATGGATTGGGGTAGTGAGTTCCAGAGGATGGGGGAAGTCCTGGAGAAGTCCTGCAGTCGGGCGTGGGAGATGGAGACCAGGGAGCTAGAAAGTAGGAGGTCTTGTGAGGAGCTAAGAGTACGGGTTGGGTGGTATTTGGGTATCAGGTCAGTGAGGTAGTTTGGGGCAGCGTTATGAATGGCTTTGTATGTCTGTGTTAGTAGTTTGAATTGGAGGGGTGGATGCGGGGAGGAGGGGGACAGGTAGAAGGTTGAGGGGGTTGTGGGAGTAGGAGGGTGCCTAGTGGGTGAGTGAGGTGGTGAGGGACCAGGGTTTGGGGAGATATCCCCAGAGGTTAGGAGAAGAAGAAGGGTGAGGAAAGTGGGAGTGGGATGTACACGAGCGCACATGCCTTCCAGTCCTGATGTTTGGGTCGGCAGGAGAGTGAAGTATCAGCAGGAGGTGATGAGAGCAGTAGTAGGGAGATGGTAGCAGTGAGGGTATTAAATATTACAATTATATTACAGAAGGTGGCCTTTCATTTGAGCATTTAATATTTGTGATTAATTATAACCTAGCAAAAAAAGATCTGATATGGGTATTTTTGTTCTATAAACTTGGTATGTAATCCACTCTACCGAATGTATTTAATGTGTATGTACGCTTGACCAAAACATTTCTCTTACTTGCTCTCTTTTGGTCTGTTAAATACGCAGTTGAAAAAACTTTATTATACTGTATCTGTTCAGCAAGTGCAAAAGAAAAAAGAAATCTTGTGAACTGAAAAGTTTCTGTGCCCCCTGACTCTGTACTGCTATTATTTTGCTTTGCTCCCTGTGTTATCTGTGGACTACAAAACACCTCCCCTTGTTATGGAGAAGCAAGGGAGGTATTGTGTAGTCCTAATGCTCTCCCTGCACAATGCTGCTCAATATGGTTGTCACCCTAGGACAGTAAGTGTGTTGGGGCTTGTTTAGACCTGCAGTTGGGGGTTCAGCTGCGATTTTAATGCCCCCCCCCCCTTAAAACAGTTCCACTCACTCCGTAAAAAAATAAAAGTCAGCAACTACAAAAACTGTAGCTGCTGACTTTTAAAAAGCAGCCACTCGCCTGTCCCAAGATCCCACGTTGCCCCCGCCGCAGCCCAGTTTCACCGTCCGTCCTGTATTACGGGCACTGGCATCTTCAGTGTGGGCAACTGGCTGTGACAGCTTGCGGCTTCACAGCTGTGTGCCCACTGCGCATGCGTGAGTAACGCTGCGCTTCCTGAATGGCCCCATCGTCTTCTGGGACCTGTCACGTGTCCCACAAGACTTTGGGGAGGGAGGGTAGGAGGACAACTTCTGTTTCCGATTGCCTAGGCAATCACAGCGGAAGTGGGAGTGGTTACCTGTCAAATTCGGGTACCTGTCCCCCCGCTCCCCAAAGGTGCCAATCCTTAATGGGAAGCAGGGGACCAATCTTTAGTGGAACTTCCCCTTTTGGGTGGAACTCTGCTTTAAGCTGCAAAGGCAGCAGACGTGGGAGTTAACATGCTTTGCTTCATGCCTTGCTCCCAGTGCATTTCGCTGGCAGTACTGACCCAAGCAAATGAATATGGATGCACAGCAAACGCATCATATGTGTGATGTATTGATGCAGCATTTATGGCGTTGAAAAAGGAAGCAAAGCAGTGTCATATTACCTCCTCACTGCCTGTCAAAAGCCTCTGAAAGCAATTTGAATGCAAATTACTTTTAGGAGGTACAGCAGTTTAGATGCAAGTTTAAACTTAATGGCAGGATTACCAGGTTAAAATAAAAGAAAATGTGAAGAAAAAGAAAATGAATGTAACCACTGGTAAGCTGCAATGCTATTCATTTTTGCTCTTGGGTTTAGCCCTGGTTCATGCTAGAGCGATTTTTCAGTGACTTCCAACATTCTGGCGACACGTAAAATCGCAGGTCAAGGGAAAACACATAGATTTGAATGGGGTCTTAATTGCCGTGACTTGAGACACGTCGACAAAAAAACCTTCTTTTTGCACTGCTTTTGGGAGATTCCCTTAGACTTGAATGTAAAATCTTTGCTGAGGCTTCTGAGTCGCTGTTCTTCTTTTTTTTTTTTTTTTTTTTAACCCTCCCTGGTCATCCTTGCTGCCTTAAAACTTCCTCCCAATTCACATCCCAATTCACATCTGAGCATAGCGGAAGCACACATTCCCACTCAACAAAGTAGCTCAAGAACCATTTTGTTTGTGGAGCATTGCGCACATTTGGGCAGCAAAACACATGCCTGTGAACATGATTGGGGTGTTATAACAACTAGCTGGCAATCATATCTGCGTGTTTCTGAATGTGTGGCAATCTGCATTGTGCAAACTCACAGCAAAAGCGCATCGTGCATGCATTGCCATTTAGGCAGTGTTCCCATCTGCGCATTTCCAAATGCACAGCAACCCGCACACAAAAATGCACGCTTTGCTGTGCGTTATGAGAACACGTGGCAATGCGTCACACTTGCGTTACCATTTAGGCTGCATTCTCATCTGTGTATTTCCAAACCCATGGCAACCCGCACAGAAAATGCTATTTTACTGTGTGTTTCAAAAATGCACAGCAACGTGTGTTGCACTTGTGTTACCATTCATTTGCATCTGGGAGTTTCCGAAACGCACAGCAATCTGCAAGAAAATGCACGTTTTGCCATTCATTTCAAAAATGCCCAGCAATGTGCGACACACTTAAGGTACCATTTAGGCTGCGTTCTCAGCTGCGCATTTCGAAATGAAACACAAGCTTTGCCGTACATTTGGGAAAACGAGTATTGTGCTTGCCTTGCCATTATGGCAACCCAATCACATTTGCAATACATTTTTTGAATGCGTGTCAAAGCATGCGTTTTCTGTGCGGGTTGCCACGCATTCAGAAACAAACAGATGTAAATGCATCCTAATTGTAATGGCACCCCAATCATGGCTAGCAGATGTCTTTGCCATGTCAAAAAAAGTGCTACAAGCGTGAATAAATGTGACGTCCCACGCAGGGGCGGACTGACAACTCATGGGGCCCCTGGGCAATAGGGGATCATGGGGCCCCTGTGCCCTTGCCCAAACTCAAAAAAGCCTATGAAAAAGGTACCAGGGGCATCTCATGGGGCCCCCTACTGACCCTGGGCCCTCAGGCAGTGCCCAAGTTTCCAAATAGTCAGTCCGCCCCTGGTCCCACGACTGAAAACATTCTAGAGCTACATTTGGGCATTTGTATGGGCTGTCCTATATGTGGCACATGTTTACGCTTGAAAAATGTGCTACAAATCGTGAGCGCGAACATTTTTTTCTCTACGCTCCGGTGTGAATAGAATGTGCCTGGAAGGAAGGTTTTAGGTAGCAAAGATGAACAGAGAGGAAAGGTAAGGGTTGAAAAAACCCACTGACCCATCAAAGTTGCATAGGAATGCTTCTTATCAGTGAAGTAGCTTTAGAATTGCTTTGACGTCGCACAATGTCACTGCAAAGTCCTACAGCAAAGTCACCTGGAAGTTGCACGACTTTCATGGTATTCTCCTGTGAACCAGGACTGAAGTAGTCTTGAAGTCACACCTGGTCGTTGGGAAGTCATGCAGCAAAATTGCCTGGAAGTTGTGGCGACACTAGTGTGAACAAGAGCTTAGGTACTCTGCTTCTGTGTCACCCTATAGCAGAAATACTGCTGCAGGGCGGCACAGGTGCGCAAAATCACATATATAGAGCAAAAAATAAAACTGCACAGGTGATCAAATGCCACAAAAAGAAAGCTCTATTTGTGGGGAAAAAGGACATAAATTTAATTTGGGTGTAGCGTTGCATGATCACACAATTGTCAGTTAAGTGATGCAGTGCTGTATCATAAAAAATGGCCTGGCCAGGAAGGGGGGTAAATGTTCAGGAGGGCAAGTGGTTAAAGTGTTACTAAACCCACAACAGTAAAATCAGTCTGTATATGCAGTAACGCATGCTTGTTATACTCACTGTGGAACCTAAGGGCTTAATCCTCTGCATTGTGTAAAAAGGATGTTTGATCCTTTCTTCTCTGATCCTCCCCTTCTTCCATTGTCCCCTAAATATCTCCTGACAGAACAGAGGTTTGGAGTCACTCTGGACAAGCTCAGTTTGGCATGTATTGCTAGAGAGCTAGCTGCACCCCTATGAGTACGAGCCTTTGCTCGAAACGCGTCAAAAAACGCTACAGTAGGTTGGACGCCACGCCGCCGGCGCCACGAGGGGCCTCGGCGGCCATCTTTGTTTACATCTGGGTCAGTAATTTGTTTGATTGAGCTGTTTCTGCTATCCTGTGCCTGTATGCTTAATAAAATACCTCAAGGATATTACACTATGTGGCCTTCTCTGTTTATTTGAGCTCTGGTGAAAACCAGCCAGATCTACAGAACAGCCGCATCTATCCGATTGCCAGGCAGCAAGAGCCATATGACCAGATCTGACCAGACCAATCTGATGACACCAGAGGTCCAGTGATTTGTTATACTAATGCGCATAAAGATTGCGTATCTGGTGAGTGCGCAATCCTTATATTATCTATCACCTGGCTGTTCCAATCATTGGACGTCTGAGGATCATCCTGGATCTTAAGAGCACCCCTTCATTGGACTCTTTTATTTATTCATTTTGCACCTCTTTCACTTTATAGCCACCATTTATTGGCTTGATTTTATTTGCACACAGTCACTATTTATTATATGTTTGACCTTTTAATTTATTAGTGTCTGTTGTTTTGTAAAGCGCTGCACCTCCCCCCCCCTTTTTATTGCTAGAGAGTTGTTTTTTTTTCTTGGGAGAGTGCATGTGATCAGCACAGGGCCATTTAACACTGTCCAGACAGAGGTCATGGGTCCTGCATCCTCCTAAAGCAAAATGAAAACTCCTCCTACAAACTTTAAAGTGTCATTAAACCCAGGACCCTGATTTCTGTATATCTGGTCTCCCACAGTACACAGAACATGGAAGTGCAATTATTTTAGTAAATGTAAACTGCTAAGTACCTTTTATCATCAGCAGTTTTGAGACTTCAATCAGTGTCCAACTGAGCACTGGTTAAAGCTCGTAGGAGGAGTTTTAATTCTCCTCTCACTGCCCTATCAGATTGCATAACCCCTGACCTCTGCCTGGACAGTGCTGATTAGCCCTGTGCTGATCACATGCACCCTCCCGAGAAAAAAAACTCTCTAGCAGTACACACCAAACTGAGCATGTGCAGAGTGACCCTGAGCCTGTGTTCTATCAGGAGATGAAATGGGGAACATAGAAGTAGGGGAGGACCAGAGAATTCAGGATCAAACATTCTTTTTACACAGTGCAGAGATTTAACCCCTTAAGTTCCACAGTGAGTAGATCAAGCATGATTTATTGCATATACAGACTGGTTTTACTGTTGTGGGTTTAGTGACACTTTAACATGTGCTCTGCTGTACATTGATAGAAGTCACAAGACTGCTCTAACTGCTGATGAGAAAAGGTATTTAGCAGTTTATATTTACTAAAATAATTGCATTTCCATGTTGTGTGTACTGTGGGAGACCAGATATAGTGAATGCAGGATCCTAGGAGACCAGATATAGTGAATGCAGGATCCTAGGAGACCAGATATAGTGAATGCAGGGTCCTGGGAGACCGGATATAGTGAATGCAGGGTCCTGGGAGACGAGATACAGTGAATGCAGGGTCCAGGGAGACCAGATATAGTGAATGCAGGGTCCGGGGAGACCAGATATAGTGAATGCAGGGTCCGGGGAGACCAGATATAGTGAATGCAGTGTCCGAGGAGACGAGATATAGTGAATACGGGGTCCGGGGAGACGAGATATAGTGAATGCAGGGTCCGGGGTTTAGTAATACTTTAACCACTTTACAACCGTGCTATAGCCGAAAGACGGCTACAGTGCGGTTGTCCAGTCCAGGGAGGGCGTCATATTATGTCCCAGGATACACCCCCAGCGGCGCACGCCCGGCGCTGTCAGTGATTGCTGTGTCCTACAGACACAGCTTATCACATGACTAGGCAAAAGGCTGTATATGCAGCAAAGCATGCTTGTTATACTCACTGTGGAACCTAAGGGGTTAATCCTCTGCACTGTGTAAAAAGGATGTTTGATCCTGACTTCTCTGATCCTCTGTGTCCAATGACACAGCAGATCTCTAAGTAAATACAGTTGCCGGTTATCAGCTGCACTTTCCTCATGTTGTCATAGTGTAAGGAAAGAACTGCCAATAACCAGCAAATGTCACAGAACAGATCTACACTGATGATCAGTGCCCAGCAGTGCCACCCAGTAGTGTCACCCACCAGTATCCATCAGTGCCACCCACCAGTGCCCATCAGTGCCACCCATCAGCTGTGCCCATCAGTGCTGCCAGTCAGTGCTATCAGTCAGTGCCACCAGGCAGTGCTGTCAGTCAGTGTTGCCTGTCAGTGCTGCTTATTAGTGCCCAGCAGTGCCGCCTACCAGTGCCTAGCAGTGCAACCCATCAGTGCTGCCCAGCAGTGCCACCCAGCAACTTCTTCCATCAGTGCCCAGCCACCCATCAGTGCTGCCCATCAGTGCCCCCAGTCAGTGACATCAGTCACAGCTGTCAGTCAGTGCTGCCTATCAGTGTCCACCATTGCTGCATATCAGTGTAGCATCATCAGTGCCTCCTCATCAATGCCCACCAGTGCTGACTATCTGTGCCACCTCATCAGTGCCCATCAGTGCTGCCATGACTTCTGGCTATCAGTGCAGCCTCATCAACGCACATCAGTGAAAGAGAAAAAAATACCTGTTTGCCAAATTTTCTAATAGAAACACAGAAAAACCTTTTTTTTGGTCTTTTTTTGTTTATAGTGCAAAAAATAAAACACCCAGCAGCGAGTAAATACCACCAAAAGAAAGCTCTATTTGTATGAAAAAAGATAAACATTTCATATGGGTACAGTGTTGCATGACCGCGCAATCGTCAAAGTGCGAGAACGCTGAAAATTGGCGTGGACAGGAAGGGGGTGAAAGCGCCCGGCAAGCAAGTGGTTCCGTACGGTTCCAATAAATATGAAAGCAATAGTAGCACCTCTTTTCTAATGCAATGTCTTTCATTTCACTACAGCAGTTTGTTTTTCAGTCTAATAACAATCGAGTAATGTGTGCGATTTGTACTAAATGCTGGTATGACTAGGTCCTATTGTAGCAGGCGGTGTTCCCTGGATGATCACATGAGAATAGATGGATGCTTGTATGTTGGAATCAGTGGCTGCATCCAGGGCTGATGAGTGACTATGAGAAGAAGGCGTGGAGGTTGCAGCCCCTCGCTCCTACTTGTGCCTCCTCTTTGTGCTGTACGTGCCAGTATATACTGAGCTGCAGCTGCAAATCACAAGGGGGACCTGGAGAGCTCTGCTGGCTGCTGAAGGTACAGAGGAGACACATACATTGGAGGGGAAGAGGCTGCACAATACAGGAATGCACACACTCAGCTTCTGAAGACCCATTTCTAAGGAGCTTTGTTTTCTCATTTACCTGTCTGGGATCTATAGACAAAAAAAAAAATCCAACCCTCACCTTCTTCTAACATTCACTGTGTGTGTAGATCAGCATCATCTGCAAACAAATCATAATAGAGGGGAGAAAGCAAAGCAACGTGGGAATCGGATTGGATTTGCAACTGTTCCCTTCTGCATTAAACAGCCTTTGATATTTTTTTTTTCCACTTGGGATTATTCTTACTGACAGACTTAATTCTGCTTCCCTCCCCCACCTCAAGTATAATTATACCCTCCTCCTTCATTTTATACTCTTTTTTTTCCTCCCTGCTTTTGAACCCTTCTGTCTTGTCTGTTTAATAATCTCACCAAACCTCTGCTAAAATCAGCACCAACCCTTCCTCCTCTCTGACCCCATCCAACACCCCCTGTTAAGGTGAGTGGTGTCTTTTCAGCACTTTCTTTCCTCATGTGTTGTGTGTTTCTTCGCTCTTGTGCTTCTTCTGCCTTGTACACTCTTCTTGCTGTGATCGTATAATGCAGAGATTACAGACTCCAAGCCCTGGCGTCTATTATCCGCTCCAATCTCTAGATGTGTTGGGTTAAGATGCTTGGACCTGATAAATACATCGTGCGCGGAGCTAGGAGTGATCAAGGACCAATTATCCCAGTACATGATGGGACTGCTGCATGGCATTGACTCTGTTCAAACGTGCTACTAGCTAGATTGACGGATAATGTTTAAAAGCAATCAGTACGCGGAAGAATCATTATCTCTTGGTATCTAGGGCATGGCATCTGTAGAACCAGATCCGTACGTAAGCAACACGGTATGCTGGCGTGCATAACGATATACTTAGAATAAAAAGAGAAGTAATATATGACACATAGCACACTGACATGAGCAGGAGGGAGGCTGATGCATCAATATGGGGGCAGGTGCAGGGCGTTGTAATGCAATATACGCACGCATGGTAAATTTATGGAGGTCAAGTCTGGTATAAATAGATGAAAGTGCCAGGGAGAGGAGTTGGAGCAGTCAGGAAGAGGTCAGGCTTGTGGTGGGCTCATTGCCTGCCTCCCAGTGCAGCCAGCAAGGCAAGTGCCAGAGGAAAGTTCAGCTTTGGCAGAGTCCTCCTCCCAGGATCTGTCAGGGCTTTGCTAACTGTTTCTTGTTGTGGTCTGGAAATGAGAACAGGGAAGAGGGAGCCACTGAGCAGCCTAAATACGAGAATCTGTGCAGAAGCTGTAATGTCAGCAAAGCCTTTGCTACAACATTAAAGAGTCAGGGATGCTGGATTCTCCTTCTTGCCTACCTGTCCTTGCACCTTCTCTATGGCTTGTACAGTCCACATACTAGCTCTGATCAATGTGGAAATGCAACCTAAACACTAGCATACAATTCACATACAGTATAGCAGAATGGAAGGACGATGAGCAGCATTGAGATGCGTATAATGAGTATCTCTGTTACAGTACTGCTCAATTAAAAATAGCACATGTGATCTCAAATGTTTGCAGAGACATTATATATAGAAATGACATGCTAGGTATGCGATCGCTAAGTTCCAAGTCATTACTGAAGTGTGACCAGTAATTATTCCTTGAAAACTTACTTGTGCATATATAGTCTATAGCTGCAGGCTGTCACATGTGATGATTTCAATTATAGGATAGGAAAGTGTGTTTGGCCTCTGAGGGCTGTTAAAAAAAAGACAATGTTCCAATTGCAAGCAGGTGGGAATCACTATTTATAACTTTAAAACTATCAAATGTAGTTTTTTATTTTGTAAAAGTTTTATCTGGTATATTAATCCATGCACAGCCTTTGTTCTGTTTACATAGCCAACACACCCCAACCCACCTACATTTGCTTGCATTAAAAACTATTGGAACTAGTCAGTCAGGCTAGGAATATTTGCTTTACTGATTGAAATAATGTCAAATAAGAATGATTTATCAAAAGATTTAATTGTTTTATGT